>NC_084664.1:145593675-145899596 GCF_028389875.1 Rhea pennata | reverse complement strand
AGTGATAACGGGCTGAACTGCTGGGCTGAGGGGGCTGTGAGCAGCATCACAAAGTCCAGGTGGAGGCCAGTCACTAGTGGTGTCCCTTAGGGGTTGGTATTGGGACCAGTACTGTGTAACCTCTTTGTTAATGATCTGGATGATGGGACTGAATGGACCTTTGAGAAATTTGGGGATGACCGTAAACTGGGAGAAGTGGCTGAGACACGAGGTGGTTGCGCTGCTATTGGGAGGGACTTTGACAGACTGGAGAAATGGGCAGAGAAGAATGTCGTGATGTTCAACAAAGGGAATTGCAAAGTCCTGTGCCTGGAGAGGAATTACCTCTCACACCAGTACACGCAGTGGGCCAACAGGCTGGAGAGCGTCTTTGCAGAGGAAGAGGTGGAATCCTAGTGGACAGGAAGCCCAATGTGGCAAAGGTGGCCAAGGGTATTTTGGGCTGCATTAGGTAGAGCACTACCAGGGGGTCAAAGGACCATGAGTAAAAATAAGATGCTGGAGCATCTCTCATATGAGGAGAGGCTGAGAGTTACTTTGAATGCAAATATTCTATTATGTGAACAAAAATGTTTTATGTAAAAAAGAATTTGAAGTGAACTTGAACTGATGTTGAAATACAGAGTGAGAAAGGATGCAATAAATTTTCTAAAAGTGCTAAACTAAGATGAAGTGAAATCTCAAACTTTTTCATTTATTAAACTGAAGAAATTTAGTTGATCCTTTTAAACTTACTTTTTAAAGTGGGAAAAGCTCTCATCTCAAATTGTTTTGACAATTTTAGAACCATAGTCTTAACTTAGATGGATTCAAAGGTTTATTTAGTTGGAATGAAAGAATTTGTAGTGTCATCTTCATCGCATTTTTTCCCCACTGAGTGAATTTCTTTCTTGAGTTCATTTTTGTCTGTTATAAAAGTAATCTTTTTTCTTCATATCTTTGAGTTGCTGGGCTTGCCTTTTAAGTGTAAAAAGACAAAATATAAACTAGAAGGAAAAATATCTGCTATAATTTTCAATTTAGTTCAGAAATGGATATTTTTCATTTTTCCATGGACTTAAGAATATTGGGGTCATTCATTCCTAATCCTTTGTCATCCCAAAATGGTTATTTACCATCAAGTCTGAGCTCAAGCAAGATCAAAATGAGCTAGGTACATATTTACCATAGCGGTGTTCGTACCTGCTATATTTATCAATGTTCAAACGAGTACAGAATGCAAGTTTCAGAAGTAGACATTTTGTATTGCTTCAATGAAGTGTCTCACAGGAGAGTGTTTACCATTAGTGGGACAAGGTCTTTTGTTACTAGTTAACGTAGGAGATTCTGTATTCCTCATCAAGGAAGTAAAACGGTTCTCATTTTAATTACAACAAAGAGCCATCTCTAACTTCTGGGAAGAAAGGAAAAAAATGACTTTGGTGAAAAAGATAAGAATATGTATGTCCTGGCAAAGAAAAGAGACTAATTTTAAAGGCTCGCATGCTTAATCAAGAAAATGTTCTATCTTAAGGATACAGCATGATAGATTAGATTTATCAAAAGATAAAATCTATGATGGGAAGAAGAGCATTTTACAGCAACTCAGTTCAATAAATTACTGATCATTTTGATGTTTGGAGTCTCATATCATAAATTACTGAGTTCTTCTAGATGAAATTTTGTGGGAGGCAAAATTTTCTAGATGATAGGTGGATTGTGTAAACACAGCAAAAGAGCTTCACATCGTTTTCTCCCAGCTAGCGTGTAACACTACTCTTTCCTTTATATATATGCACAATAGAGAAGCCTGAGGCGATCTTCTCAGTAGGTGCCAGAATGAGCTCTGTTAACTAAACCTGCATGCCATTCTGTGAACCATATCATGCTTATGTCTGAGCTATAGGAATGTGGAAGGCATGTCACACGTTTCTGTGTGTCCATTAGAGTGGAGTTGCTCAATCTAGTGGTCTAGAGAAGAGGCAAAGTCTTCCTTAGGCTTATGTTACTGCTTCAGATTCGAATGGTTCTTTATTCCAGTTGAGTTTCTCATGTTTGGACAAGCACATGGAAAAAAAAAAAAAAAAAAAAAAAAAATAAAAAAAAAAAAAACAAACATTTCCTGTTTGGAGTATCTGTCTATATGTCTGTTGCTTGTGAAATCAATAATTACTCAGTCTCACGTCATTTTCAAAGCTAAAATAGGAGATATCTAACCCAATTTAAATAATTTGTTGGATTTTTCAAGATAGTACCAATTACATCTGGCAGTAAAAAAGTAATCAAAGTTCTGAAACACTTTACTGGAATTCTGTACACTTAAAATAATTCTCTACATATTTCACAAGCTTATTGAAACCTAGGGGAAAAAAAAACTTACTTTCTTTATGTTTAAAAGTTTGTGATGCAGAGATTAAAAACGAACAGCTGAGTAAAATAACATTCATAATTATCATATGTATAATAGTGTGTCACTGTTTTGGACAAATGTAGATTTAAACTGAATATGTTATTTTTACTTAATTACGTGTTCTTTTTCACTAAAACCAAAACCTATAAGTTTTTAAAAAGTATTATTTTTCTGACATGTATCTCAGAGAAAATAATTTATTTTGAATTTTAATGTATCTGGTACTAGATAAAGGATTTTAAAAAAAATAGTAACTAGGTGCTTGACTCCTAAATGCTGTTTAGCTGCTTTGAAATAGCTACAAATGACTCAATGCTCTGTGCTATAAGACTAACTACTTATTATATGTAAATTAATTAACATAATACTACGCCTCTGGCTGAAAATGATATTTGCTGGTATGATTTTGTTGGGATTTTATTGAGATATCATAAATACTTGTGCAGTTTCTCGTTCTCCAACTCTGAAACTACTTCCCCAGTTCAAAGAAGATTCATAAGAGTTGATTCCTCAGGGTTCAACCCCCTTAAAGGTTGATGCCTAATAAAGTGAGATGTAAATAAGGAAAGAGTGCTGTACATTATTGGTCTCAAAGATACTTCATATCTGTTAGTCATGTGAATAAGGACAATAAGAAAGAGGGCAGACCTGTACTAGTGCCTCTATTTGTAGCTCCACACACAGCAGCTATTTGGCCTGTAAGCACAGACGAAGCTCAGAAGTAATCATAGACTGTGCAATGACATACTCAGCAAAGCAGGTAGGGATTATAGGAGAGAGCTTAAAAATGAAAGGAAAAGAGGTGAAGTCTGCAAGGAGTTTTGGGGAGGAAAAAATTAGGGAAATATATTTCCAGTCTGTAAGAATCCAAGCTGCTCCAGGAACAACTTGTGTTTGTTACCTATGCGTTGAAAGAATGAGTGGCAGACTGAAGTGAATAGCTTGTCATAAAAAATGTAATGAATTCCTACAAAGTAGAAACACATGAAGAATCACTGTGAACGTTTAATCCAATTACAGAATGATGTTCTTCCATACTGTTCTGAATATTTGTACATAAATAGCAGCTAGAGCAAATTATTTGTAAAATATTGAAAAAACAAATGTTAATTTTTTTAACACTTTTTTTAGTGCTGATCAATAAAAGTTATCCTGTGAAGACTTTCACATTTTCTTTCTTGCTGTCTCTGGGCTCAGAAGGTCAGTCTGACTACTTTAATTCTTTTCTTAGGAATCATTTCTAACATCTAGTCCTATATTGTAAAAATCACAATAAGGAAGATATCATGCATGAGAAGTACAAACTCATTTCTATTCTCAAGTTGTTTCCCCCTTATTCTGCCAATTTATGTGCTCCTCAGAGATGTCTGCTCCACTTGCCTCTGTCAGTGCCATCTTTCTCACTAATTTTCTGCCTTTGGCAAATGTAGCAGAGTTCTGCATTTTGTCCAGAACCCTGTAACAATACAGTAGCTTCCTCTTGCCTCCTGCCTTAGTTTTCATAAGGCACCTTATTCATGGAGCTCTTGACATCATCTTTGCTAGGGTTTCTTTAGTTCTTATTTGCTTGAAAATTAGTAATGCTTATTTCTTGATTGCAGCTGGCCCTAGTGGGAGGATTGTCACTTCTTTCATTTGTAGCCATTACTACAAGGGAAGAGATTGTCTACCTCTTGAACAGCAGCACAGGAAATACTAGTAATAAGGCTGTTTTGGAGTTGAGGCATTAGACTGAATCATCTGAAATAATTTTCTTCCTTCTGCCACCGACTGCATAACTTTGAATAAATATTGAAGAGATAACAAGCTCAAAAGATATGCTCTGTGTCTCAATAGTTGTTAATTTTGTCCACTGGACCTCATGTTGAGATTAAATTAAGGTCTTCAAGACAGATCCCATCCTTTTACATTTGTACAGTCATAGAGTGTAAAAAGAGTGCTTTGACAATTGTTTGAGACTTACTAGTCTATACATGTCAATGTCCGAAACCCACGTAGAGAAGTTGTACTTTGTACATTGTACTATGTATATTAGGGCATAGTATCAGAAGTTTCTGTTGTATCTATAGCTTGTGAATATAAAAAATAATGCAAATGTAGTTGTTCATCTGGTAAATTTAGATCTGATCTGAGTACAAAGGGAATTCCTGAACATTCTTTCCTGAGGGACCTTGAAGGAACAGGTTACTGTTTCCTCTTTGAGTATTTACTGGTTATACTGCTACATAAGAGCATTGCTTTAAGTTCCGGTAGAAGAACTTCAATAACAACCTCAAAAGATACGTTGTTTTATTGTTTATTCTTTCACTACAGGGTAGCAGGATAACTCTGTCTTGCCATTCTCATGTGATTAAATTATTCTGTTGAATACAGGTGGCTGTTGAATGTTTTTAGTCATCTAGATATGTCTAATAAAATAGAGTTTTGATCTGAAATTCAGTGTAATTAGACTGTGAGTAAATAAAAAATAATGAAATTTCATAATTTAAGTATTTTAACTGAACTGTGTCCTTGTGTTTCTCAACTTTTTCTGTACAGGGACAGTATTTCCTTCCCTGTTAGCACTACAGTAAAAGAAAAACAGTCATGATTATTTAAACTGAGAGAATCTTTTCCTAACATTGCAACTTGAAGGTTAGGATCCTCGATCTTAGACAACCATTTGTATGCAAACTCCATATCCCCTTTTGTTTGTGTAATGGGCATAATGTTTCCCTAAATGTTACACCAAAAACCTAAATTGCATGTTTGGGATGTGTTAGCTACCTACTGAGCTGCTGATCAATGTGATAAAGCGTAATGCATTCTAATATTTTATCAAGTAAAAAACATTAAGCAGTTGAAAAAGAAGATCCAGTTTTGACCTTGTCTGACACAGTCTGCTATGTATGCTTTGAATCAGTATTTTCTATTTCTTTTTTTATTTTCAGATTAATCTTGGAAGCAACCAGTATCTTTTCTCAGTTGTTGTGGATCCCAAAGAAATGCCTTGCTTCTGTCTGAGGCATGATGTTGATGCTCTTCTCTGGCAGCCCCACTCTGACCAACCAGAGAACATGTGGGAACACATTGCAACTTTTAATGCTTTAGGTATGAAATTAACTTCTGTGTCACACTTCTCTGTCTGAGACTTTTCTGCTTGATTGCTCTTAGTTTGGCTTCTGTTGATATTCGCTTAAATTTGAACTGAAAGATATTATTCTGTTGATAACAGAATGCTAGCTTAATTTTTAGAAATACTAGAACATGAGAGATAAAGGATGTTTATGCCTGGAGAGGAAAATAAGCCTTTTCAGACTATCTACAGGGTGCAAGCACAGTCCTGCACAGTAAAAAAGGAGAGTTCATTAGATAAATAAGCTGTTTGAAGATTTTTAAGAGCACAGTTAGCACCTAAGCACTTGCATGGAAATCATCAGGAAAAGAGTTACAGTTACTGATGATAGGTCTAGGTGTTTAAAGGTTTATGATAAGATATTTTAATAAGTGACTTGCAGAATTTTCCTACCTTATTTACCCAGGTGGCAAGCCTGAAGAATTGGAAATGATTGTTCACTGGCTCTTCTGTTGTAAAAGCTATGAGTATGAAATGATCCTAGTACATAGTAGGTTAAAGAGAAACTAAAAGAAATACTTCATATATGTGTAGTTAAGTCCCTGTTCTGAAGTTAGACTGGCAGAAATGTAAAAAAGTATGATTGTGAAGAGCACCTAGTTATTTACCTATTCTTGCACTTGAGCCTGGGACTCTGTTTTTAGCCACTGTTAGTACCAGTATCCTGAGAATCCTCAGAAGCAGAAAAATTTGGAAAAACAATTTGGAAAAATAATTTTTTTGACCTTTTTGACTTTTTGATTTTTTACTTTGAAAAATATGGATAAAAGGATAAGAATGACCTATCAAATCAGGCAGAATGGTTCACATAGCCCAGTGTTGTATCAGTTAACTAAGAGACAGATAAATAAGTTTTCATGAAATTAATCAAGTGCAGAATATATTTCTGCTGTGACAATTACAGTCTTCCTGTTCTCTAGATGCTCTTTGGACTGATCTTTAATAATTTCATGGGAGTGACAATTTATTGCTTCCCTTCTCCAAATAAAATTGTTTGACTGCACCAATATCAGTTAATCTGCATCCAAAATGAAAAGAAAATTACTAGCCGTTCTATAGAGCTTATGCAGGTTGCCATAACACTTAATTGGTTTTATTCTGTTTTTATTATTTATTCTGTTTTGTATGTGAGTTATCTTTTTACAGCCTGTTATGGTAACTTAAGGTCAAATTAAACTGGAAGTAGCTTAACAAGGATCTCTAATAGAGAGATGAATTCTATAATTTGCTCCACTTTTTTTTTTAACCTATTTCAAATTTAATAGTTTTGTGGAAAAAATGGGAGACAAGGACTAAGATGTCTTTTTTTAAAAATGTATTAGTTTCAAGTTTCTATACTAACTTTGTAGTATTGCTTTAAGAATATGTTTCTATTACTTTGAAAGGAAAGGAAGGAAATTGATATCTTTGAGCTTTTCATACCTCTGGTGATAAAACGAACACTGTTCTTTCACTTCTTTCCCCTAACTGTATTACCATTTTACAGTATTGCATTGAAATATACACTTCTGTACTAATCTAGTTCACCTTTCATTGCCAGAGGTGATGCCTGTCATTAGCTCGTTTATCTACAATGGAATTTAAAAATGCTTTTAGAGCTAGTAATGAAAATGAGTAATAAAAACATACTTTCTAAATTTAAAACCTAATTTTTCAAAACCTACAATGTTCATTATATTGACCAAAACAATACTAGTTAGCTCTATTTCCTTATTTTCCTGTTTATACTTTGGGGATTAGTTTTTGACAAGCAGTACAAAGATGACTGAAAAATTATTATTTGGGACCAAGATTTTTTGTTCCTTATATCTATCCTGACAGCTTACTGTTGAAAAAAGTGATTGGTTTTGGATGAATCTTTGGCTGCTTACAAATAGCTTATAATGATTTGCTGATATTTGAAGGAGCAATGCTTGTTCTTGTCGCTTCTTACCACAGCTTATCAAAGGAACATCTGTCTTTCATGACTACTCATCAGTCTGGGTATAGTCTGCTATAAGTTCCCTGCTGCTAACATAGACCCCAAAATTATGGTTTGTAGACCAGAAAAATAGAGGGATAGTGGTGTTTATTTTTAAAAAACACAAATCTAAAAATCTGTGATTTTCTTTAAGGGAAATCCTATTTAAATACAAGTCCTCTGTCTCAAACGCCCCTTCACCTGGAAGGCTATATTTAAATCCGGCTTTTCTTGTCTGTGCTAGAGTTTAGAAATATGAAATAAATTAATGAATTTGAACTTCAAAAATTTTCCTAGTTGGTCTGATGTTTCCTAGTAGAGCAATTCAGTCAATTGATTGTCTAGCTATATATTTACTAATTGTTTACCAATGAAAACTATCAAGGGGTGTTAAATTTGAACAGAAATCCTATGTTGGGGACAGTAACGTGCATTTGAAAATTTAGGGAAATCAGGATTATTATTGAAACAAGCTCATTTTAGGCATGAAAATCTTTAGCTGAGGTATGAAGGTATTTTGACCATTACCCTATAGAGATACTGACAAAGAAGGATGGCTGAAAAAGGTGAACTCTAGCATACTTGCATCTTTCAATGATATCTATTGTCATGCATTGTTCAATGGCAATGGAGCTAACAGTATTTTGGAAAGATAGATCACTTTGCAAAGATTGTATCTCAAGTCTCATCACAAAAGTATGAGAGGATATCTGTTTGAAAGAAGTCTGTTTCTTAATTAAGTTCTGTAAAGAAAAAGAAAGTGATATTACAGCAAGTTGAAGAGTAGCTCATATTTTTTTGAGTCAGTTCTAAACAGAAGGCAAGTTTAAAATCAGGTAGACCGTAAATCTGAAAGTGTTAATTACAAACTAGGATGTGACAGGAGAAGAAAAGGGTTATTCTAGTTAATCTTCTAATATTAGGCCAGGATGCATCTCCATGTCTTATGATCCCCACCGTCCCTGGCTGTATATAGATAGAGATACCGTCCCTGGCTATATATACATGTGCTTTAAAAATACCAATTAGGAAGGTATACAGAAGAGTTTATATATTGGTATTCCACTGGTTAAAGCATATCTCCGAAACTATTGCCTTATTTGAATGACAATATACATTTCTTTCTTTCTGCTTTTAACTACTTGCTTATTATTTTTGAAGCTAAGCTTGATTTTGAAATAGTGATTGGAATTGGTATTGAAACCATTATATTGCTTCTCTCTGTTTCTTTATATCTTCTTGGGCTATGCAGGTTATGTCCAAGCATCAAAGCAAGACAAGAAGTTCATGGCTTGTGCCCCAAATTATTCCTATGCAGCACTTTGTGAATGTTTGCGACGAGTTTTCATCTATCGCCAACCAACTCCTCTCTCCACAGTCCTCTACAACAGGAAGGAGGGAAGACAAGTGGGACAGGTTGCCAAGCAGCTAGTAGCGACCCTGGAAGCTAATGATCCTATCTTAGGCTTTCAGGCTACAAATGAGAGGTTATTTGTTCTCACAACGAAAACCTTGTTTTTAATAAAGGTAAACACTGGAAATTAATTCAGTATATCCTGTTGTTTGTGTTCACAATTGGTAGAAAAAGTAACTAGGTAAAAACTGAGAAGTTCATGCTGAAGTTTAAAAGAAAATGTAACATTTTATAGAGAAATCAAAATTTTTAATTAGAAAGCTTTTCATCTTTGCTATCACTGAAGTAAGCTTTTGGAGTTTTTCAGAGACAAAGTCTCTGTGCTATCAGTTTTCTTAAAGCTATTGTCAGAGACTGATACTGCATAGGCAAATAGATTAATTTGTTGTTCTTTTCTATATGATTGTATTTGCCACACTTCTGAAGCTTGAGAATTCATTTCTGTTTCTAATTGCCACTTTTTACCTCTGAAGGAAATAAATAAGGAAATAAAGTGCTGAATTACAAGCAAAACAAAGAACAGTGTATCATAAAGAAAAATTTCCAAATTCAAATTCAATTGGTCAAAAATGATTGAATATTTCAATATTCAAGGTTATTGAATGGAATATGAATGGAATATTACATTTCTTATGCAGGTATTGGATTCAAGTGGAAGAATTACATTGTATGTGCAGATTTTTCATTATTGATCTGTGACTTACTCATGCTTGCGGTGAAATCTGATTGTATTTTAAGAGACACTGTAGTAGCTTTTCATAAGTATTCCTTATAGCAAAAATAAGTGTGAATGTATATCTAGTCATTATATATTGAGCAGTACAGGTCAAGGTCTAGTTATAATCTCAGTTGTCATTTTCATCTCAGGTTGTACTTAAGTGACTAATTTACAGCTAGGAAGTGGCTAATGGAAAATGCACCTATCTAAACCTGAGATGTGCAACTCATCAAGTGCTGCTTCTGCCTTTAGATATCACCATAAATGTGTTACTTCTTAGCCATTCTGCCTCTGATGCACAAACCAAATGTGGTGTGTTTGCCCAGTAAGAATGCACTGACCATGAGGATGCTCTAAAGTTTCCGTTTAACAAACGGACATTGTTAATCTGTTGAAAAGTTGTATCTGGAGATTGTTTCCTATTTTGAAACAACAACATCAATACAGTTAAACAACAAAAGGTCAGTTGTGACAGTTGCACTGTATTTTATAATTTTTGTTTGCAACTCCACAGCAAAGAATCTCTAATCGATATGTTGCATGCTATGATTAGTGGTACCAAAGTACTGAAACGAACACAAATGCAATGAGTGGCTTAACAGTTCGCATCTTTTTTCAATATTTCAGACCTCAGTGAAAATCTATGAAGAGGAAAAGATATATTCCTTTTTGCGGACTATTAGGTTTTTAGTTTTGACTACTTTGACTCTCCTTAAGGTTTTCCAAACCTACTCAGTGTAGTGATTGAACAAGATACTGAGAATTTAGAGGGAGACAGCTTGCCAACAATATTAAAAAAAAAAAAAAAAAAAAGCTCTTCAAGTCTTCAAGGAGCCTAACTTTCTTCTTCCTGACATCAGTATTATATTTTATATCCATTATAAGATTTTCCTTATTCTTACCTATGTAAATTAAACCAGACTTGAGCCCTAAATCTTCCTCCTCATTCTGTTTTTTAAAAATTGTCTTGAAGATGCTTTTTAAAAAAGACTTAATGAAAGTGTTAGTGTTTCATAAATGTTTTGCTTCTAAATTTTCATTATTGAAAAAATAATGTTGAACAAGGTGGTAGAATTCATGCAGCAATTCTTTAGAAAAAGATTTTATACAGTTAATTACTTTGCAACATAAAATGTATTGAGTTTTATACGAATATTACTTAGTTACCTGAAATTCCTCAATTGCAGAGTAAAGAACAGGTAATGGATTTGGGGGGAATGGAGGAGGGAAGAGAGAATGAGATTCATAGGCAATATGCTTTTGTCACCTTACACTATTACAGGAAGCTTCAGGACAGATGAGAATTTCAGCTGTTTGTCAAATCCTACTGACTGTGGAATAGATATCTAGAAACAGACTTTGGTAATCTTCTGGAACAGATTAAACAAAGTCAAATAAAATGATCAGCTCTTCAGAGGCTGTGTTACAATACACAGTGAGGAAAAAGGTCCTGCCTACATGTGTGTGATTCAAAGGAGTACAGGTTTGCTCCTAGGTACAACTGAACATGGTGAAAAGGTTTATGCCTTGGTCTGTGTTGCTCATTCGTTAGCAATGGTGCTGTATCCACAAAGGATGTCAGACCACTCATACAGAAAAAAAAATAAAATGGATTAAGAACATTGTATTTAAGACTTGTTGCCTTGAGGAACTGTGCATACCATTGTGCAGCAAGATACTATAATGAACTGGCTGCAAGCCACCGGGAGACATTTACTAACATCAGTATTTCCATTTCTATGTTCACTTACTTTTAAGGCTTATTTGCTTAGCATTTTAATGCAGGCTCATACAAAGAATATGCAATATTATGTGGATATTTAAAAGGGGTGGTTTTTTGAAAAGCATAGCCTGATTTTTCTGGGATTCTACCTCTTGAAATCTTAGATTTTAAGACACAGTACTTCCTGAGAGGTGCCAATCAACTGAGATCCATTCACAGAATTTCTAAGAAACTATTTCAATAGTACACATTTACATTATTTATTTCAAAAATTGTTTTCCCTGGCTGATTATCTATTTGGAATGTATCATGTATTCTTCTACAAGTTCAAAAAGAATGTTAAATTTTATTAATAAAATTTTTTGTAATTATTTAAAAGGATCTTTGTTCATTTCAAGCATGCATCTTTTACATGCTACTGAAACAAAACGGAAAAATAGAAACAGGAAATTCCTGAAAATAGGACTTGATATGTTAAGGAATGTTTTGTGTTCGGACAAAGTTCTCGTGGGTGCCTGCACTGCAATGTGATGTTTGTTACCAAGACTTGTGCTATTGTATTCCTTGTTCACGTCTCTCAAAACCCTTATACTGTCTTCTTTTTCTCTCATGTCCCGTATCTGCCAACATACCAATTTAATTTAAAATGTAATTACTGAAGGAGATTGATATGTAGTCAGGTGTATTCTTGTGTACACATTAGTGCACATTCCATTCTTTAATCCTGTGCTTGTTGCATGTAATACTCAACTGATCTTTACAGACACTTTTTGATGAAGAAGCAGAGGGATCTATGCTTCCTTCTGCTCCCTTTTCCTCAACCTCTGAAGGTATTTTTTGTGGGAGTGCGTAGAGGAGAAAGGGAAGGGGTTGGTCTGTATTATGTCCTGTGTCAAAAAGTGGGTCTGCATTAATGAAACAGCAGACACTGTGAAAGTGCTAGTTAAGGTTTATTTTACTGAACGTGAGGGGGGATTTCTTCACTGTGAGAGTGACAGAGTACTGGAGCAGGTTGCCCAGAGAGGTTGTGGAGTCTCCTTCTCTGGAGATACTCAAGGCCCGCCTGGATGCAACCCTGTCTACCATGCTCTAGGTGACTGTGCTGAGCAGCGGGGTTGGACTAGATGATCTCCAGAGGTCCCTTCCAACCTTAATGATTCTATGATTCTATGATTCTATTTCTATTTGCTGTACTTTGTTTTAATAATGGACATTGTTGCTGCTCTAACTCTAGAATTTCCTTGCCCTCTGTCAATTTATATTTTACATTCTCATTATGCAAACTCAATATTAAGCAGACTTGAAGTCCAGAGTCAATCATGCATTAGTATATAATAACTATCTTTTACTTGAATTATTTTTGATTACTGTCCCAAACCTGCATACCACAACTTGCTTATGAATCAATTTACTGTAATCACAGTGACAGTAATCTTAAATTCTGATTGTTAATTCAAGATTCTTCTCATTCTATGAGAGAATAAAATGTACATGATCACTTTTCTGATAACTGAATCAGTGGCCCTGGATTTTCAACTGCTTTTCTGTCCACACCTTCCCCTTGTCCCCATTTTTGTTATGGTAGTGGTACTGGTCTTACTAGGCAGGGTAGATATACATCACTAAATTGAAATAAGAGTGATTTATAACTTGATTCCCTTCCTACCAAAAGAAGCATGGTCTTATACTGGGAGTCCATGAAATGTTAAATACTAGTTCCAAACTATGAGCTTCTTCAAATAATATCTGCACTTTGACTAGTACGATAGGTTCAAAACCTGATTCTGTAGCTTGGTTTAGGAGTATGTGTCATACATGCCATTTGTAACTGCTTTCTGGAAATCTGAGGAGATTTGGGGATTTATTTCGCCTCCATGTGATGTATCTGCATATATGCTATGGATAAAGAAGAGCAAGGTCAAGAGATGGTTTATATAGCTGCAGTCATTGAGGTAAAAGAACCAAATATTAACCAAGTCTTTGTTAAGACTATTGATTATTGCAGTAATTTTATATGTAAGGTTTAATGCTATTTTGCTTTGAGAAGAATCTGCTGAAGTTTATTACTGATAACAAAGCAGAGAATCTTCATCATCTTAAAGTTTTTTTCCAAAAAATATATGGGCTGTTTATGAATCTGTATATTTATTGTGGAGCCAGCAATCTGACCTAAAGTAGAAATACTTTGCTGTATGCTAAAATGTGGAGTTGGGCTTGGAAATAAGTTATTTAATATAAAGAGATCCTGAATATTAGTTAAAAGGCTACTTGGAATGTGTATTAGTTGTTTTGTTTTATCCTTTTTCCTAATTTTCTATCAAATTTTCCTATTGTCAGGTGTTTTTCTCTCGTTTTTATTGTTGTCCTACCTCAAAATGTAAACATTTGCAAGTCAGATGTAAATGCATTGCAGTGTCAATCATGATAACTGCCATATCTGAAAACATGAAGCCTATGTGAAGCCTATGGAGTTTTTGTTCTGCTGAGCATTAAATATATGGTATCTTATTATTTCACCAAAAACTTAAACAGCTCAAAGGCCAAGTATCGCACGGGTGCCTTCAGTTCAAAGAGATGATGCAAGAGTAATAGCATTTATTTTTATCAAAACAAGTGGTTTTGAGTGCGAAAAACAAAAGAATCATTGAATTACAAATATAGTCACTTTGTCACTGAAATTGCTGCCAATTAGCCTTTAATGATATTTCTTTTTGAAGCTGTTCAGTCTCTTTTCCTGCGTTCTGTACGTCCTCTCTAATAAATATAGAGTACCTAAGGGTAGTTTGAGGTTGAGCTGTTTATTGGAATTTTCTGAATAACTGAATTAAACTTGCATATAGTCTATCTGTAATATGGGCAGGAGGTACAAGATGGATACATCTAGTCATAAAGAGACCAGGAACACCGGCTCCTGATTTGATCAAGAGTTGAGAACCTTCTAAACAGAAATAAAAGCTGATGGTATGAAGACATTCTCTTGCAATCTTGCAATATCCAATTCTAACAAGAAAAAACTTGGGAACCTGTGCAGGAGATTAAGCTTCCCTAGATAAGATAAAGTATACATAGGCTTCCTTTTAAAATCCCTTAGAAGGATATAAAAATAAAGCAAAATCCATTTACCTGTAAAAGTTATCATTGGCTATGGACTCCCAATGAGAGAAGTGTGAAAGGTGGCTGAACTCTGTGGGGTCTGCACAAAACTTAGCAGCTAACACATAATCAGTGATATATTCAAGTCCAGGAGAAGGGAGCAAAACTTAGGAAATTCTACATGAATAAATTGAACAACCAAAGAGGGAAGAATGAGATGTTGGAAAGGAGGAGGACATGCCTACGTATGATTAAGACTTCCTCTGTTCCTGTTTTCTACACATCCCTTGTTTTCCTATGAAAGTAAAAAGAAATAAAGTTTATTTGATTTGGGTTAGAAAAGTAGAATGAAATATGAATTTGAGACCCATTCTTACTGCTATTTAGGGAATAGACATGTTGGTTTTAGTACTGTTTCCAGAGCTGAAGTGCTGTAGACATAAGACGTGTTTAAATTGCAGAGCAGACCTGCCTTTGGGTTTGTGTTTGATGATTGCAAACCTGCCTGAAAGCATGAAGGCACCAACACAAGCAGTGTCGTTGCTGGCCTAACATTTCTGTGGTTTGGAGTTGGTGTGGCTAAGGGAGATGCCCTTGGATTTCTGCTGCCTCACTCACCAGAATGCTTCCTGTAAATAATTCACAACATTGTAGAAACATTAATGTCCTATTTGAGCTCCTGTTATGCTCAGAATCTTGTTTATGGGCAAAGAGGAAGCACATCTTACAAAGTAAAACCAAGAACTTAGTATAACTGATTCTTGAATTAAACTGTCAAGATCTCATAAATAGTTTAAATCTGTTACTGAAAAGGAAAGAGTAATAATGCAGCTAAAATTGTTACACATAAGCTTAGTTTGTAGCCCTTTTCCTGGTGTTTGTCTCACCCTTCCCCTGCTTCCCTGGATCTTAAGGTTGGTGGTTTCATCTTGAAGTTGGTGGTGAGCAGTGTTACAGCAAGTTGTCGGCATCCAAGTCCTTTGCTGTGAGGATTATGATGGTCATGTTGATGATTTCTTCCTCCCTTAAGATCCATTTGAGTCATTTTTATATTTTTGCTGACACAAAAATATATGTGTGACTTACACATCTATCTTTCTTCATTGGTCCACAACTCCACGTTACATCCAAGTTTACTCTATGTGTGCCTTTTATATAAGTTAGATACTATTTCTCTGTTTTCTTTGTTACCCCCAAAACTCTGTCCGGCTCCATGTCTGCATTTCTTTAATAGATCAGGGGTGAGTTGTTTATAGCCATGCAGTATCCAGTACTGAGCCTGTGCCCCATCTCTTACCGTCCCATACTCCCCCCCCAACACTGCACCCTGTGTCTCCACTTCTCAAGGCCTCTGCTATCACAGCAGACCTTGATGTGTCTATGCCTCATTATGATCATAGAATCATAGAATGGTAAAAGGTTGGAAGGGACCTCTGGAGATCTAGTCCAACCTTCAGCATAGCCCATACGGGGATTGACATTAGCAGCACCACGCTCTAACTAACTGAGCTAAACCTATGTTAGTAGTGTCTAATTCTACATAATATAACTGCCTGATACTGCAGTCTATATAAACTACAGCTGTGCTACACAATAAACAAAAGTCAAATAAATTAGCCATAGGCAACTCTTCAGTCAGAGAAACTACTGTCACGGCTAAACCAAGTAGAACAAAGCTGCAGGCAAGTCAAGAGATGTTCAGACAGAGGAAGCCAGACAAGCCTCAGTCCTGAGGTCTTGCATGCTCAGTGCAAAGCCTGTTAACCGCAATGACAGTGCTGCATGAAAGGCTAAAACAGTTACAGTCCTTCTTAAGAGATATTCTTCACTACAAACTCATTTAATGAAACACTCCATACCTTTTCTGTTGCTTGGTTTTACTCATTTGGGGTGATACTAAGCTTTCAATACAACTCTATCAGCTTTTAATGTATGTGACTGCAATTCTGCAGCAGGATGCAGAGGCAATGTAGACACATAAGTACCCCAATTATACTAGGTGGGCAATCAGGGTTTATATTTTCTCTAAAAATAAAATCATTAGCATTGTGTCAATGTTCATTTGTCTCGGACTGCTAGCTACCGCTACTTATGAAACTATTACTTGATAATAGAACACCTGGCAGCAGAAAGTTTCATTTCACAGCAAAAGCAAAATGATATTAAAGTGAACGTTTAGCAAGCAAAAGGTAAGTCATCAGTAAAACTGCCTGGATGCTGGTGTGATTGGTGTTATTCTTTTTGTGCTGTTTCTTTCCTGACATAGCTCCAGAGGCTCCCTGCTGTCTAAAAGAAGTCACAACTACAGGTGTGAAGAAGCTACTTAAAAAAGCGTTGGCTATTCTTAGCAGCGCCATTCAAAGACTCTCTGGGTCCAACATGATGGCCGTGATTAAAAAAAAAAAAAAAAAAAAAAAACAAAAAAAAAAGCACCTCTTCTGCCTTCTCACATTACGTCTAAAACCCCTAAAAACTCAAAAGCTATTTGATTGCTGTTTCAACCTTTTTTTTCAGGGAGAACATCAATACCCTTTTTTCTCTGTTTTCAAGTATCTTAGTTTTGTACATTAAAAATAAATGATATATCTGCAAATCACAGAATCACAGAATGGTTGAGGTTGGAAGGCAACTCTGGAGATCATCTCGTCCAACTGCCCTGCTCAAGCAGGGTCCCTGAGAGCATGTTAAACAGGATCACATCCAAGGATCTCTCCAGAGAAGGAGACTCCACAACCTCTCTGGGCAACGTGTTCCAGGGCTCTGTCACTCTCACAGTAAAGTTCTTTCAGGTGGAACATCCTGTGGTTCACTTTGTGCCCGTTGCTTCTTGGCACCACTGAAAGAGTCTGAGCCCATCCTCTTGACATTCTCCTTTAAGGTGTTTGTAAGGCATCTGCCTTTGACTCAGTCAGTTTCAGAGAAATACATTAGCTTGCAAGCTCTAAAAGATTAGGTTGAATTGTTACTGTTCCATCAGGAAGTGGAAAAATGTAAATTCAGCATATTTTTAATAGATTTACTCTGTTTACATGGTTGCAGCCTCTGAGCTCCATCTTAGTAAACTAGCTCAACATACTGGAAGGGCTCAGCTGCCCGAACAGGGCACACTGTGGGCCAGTTTGCATCTCATTTCATTATGCGACCACATCTCAGGTATCTATGCAGACTTCGGTGTTAATAGTTAAGTAACTTTATAAATCGTCATTTTCCATAACAACAAGACTGCGGCATCTATTTTGGAAGGAAAAAAAACACAAACATAAATGTGAGTAGATTCTCTGAGATTTACTGTGGTATCAAATGTGATTTATATCATAACATATTTAAGTTTTCAACTTTGAGTTGGTTTATGTTTACAATTAATGAACTCCCACAACCAAGTTTTTTTAGTGGAATTATTCACAGACCTATAGGTAAATGTATGAAAACATTAATCCAGAACTGCAGGTAATTAGCACTTCTCATTAGTATTTCATTTTTAGGCAGTTAATCAATTTTCACTATGTTATCTAAATTTCTTCAAATCTGTAAGAACTAGTTCTCTTTGCAAGTCTTCAGCACAGAATGAAAAAGAGCTTTACATCCCAAAGCCTTGGGACTGGTCAAGGTTAACGAGGCCAGGGAGGACTAGTAACTGCTGTATGATGCCTTAACGCTTCTGTTAAAGCAATCTGTCAATGCAAAGGGAGTACCCCTGCCTAAATCCTCCCCTCTCTGAATATTTCTGGAGTTGATAGCCCTCATTTATTCCTAAGCAAGATCATAGCCCAGGAGGAAGCAGTTCATACAGTTTTCTTGTATAGGCCTCTTTTGCGATAAAGCTAGTCTCATCTCCTGTAACGATCCACATTTGTGATCTTCCTGGCGGCTGGAGCAGAAAGATCTGGCTGTTTTAGTCGCTGTCTGCAAGCATCTAGCCCGTGCAGTCTTAGAGCTGCTGCAAAGATCCTCAATCACATGAAAGTAAAATAAATCAGGTATTTTGTGCTTCATTCACCAACAATGTCCAGCTCTGCCAGTACATGCAGGACTTTCTCCAACATCCAGGTAGGTGTGAGCTTGGGCTGCCTGGAGGTGGTCTGCAGGCTGCTCTTCTCTTCCTCCCAGCTCGAGCAGCCTGCGGGGGTTTGCAGGATTGCTACGGGAGGGTTTCCTGAACCACCCGTGCAGCGAGCCCTCAGCGTGCTCCCAGGCACACAAGGGGACAGCTGATATTACGTCCGGGCTGGGACCGAGTACCCAAATACCTGTGGAGCGTGCAGCTGGCATGAGGGTAATTGGCACATCCTGCGGGCTGCCAGGGATATAGTACCAGTGCTCTGAATAATATCTTCGCTAAACTGGGTTATCTTTGTGGCCTTTCTGAGCCATTTCCCTTTCTGTTTTCATGGAGGCAATTTTTGTGCCTTTACTGAACTACAGGTAGAGTTCCTGTGATGACAGGACAGACTCAGCATTCAGAGAAACTCTTCAAAAGCCTTTCAAAGCCTGACCCACATTAACTGAACCTTTTAATGTTGTGCCTTCTTAAAAAGGAAAGAAATATAAACAAAAAGCAATAACAGTGTGTCACATTGCATATTTAGATTTATTGTGGTGGAAAATAAAAAATACATTCTAGTTATATGTCAGTGATACGGCTAAAGTTATAAAGAAACGTAACTAGATTTTGGTTAGAGAAAATTAACTGGAAACTAGCAGCATTCAATGTCTCTAGTACCCAAGTAAATGCCTTTAGTAAGCATACTGATGGACTGTTAAGAGAGACATGGAGCTACTAGAGATAGTCCAACATATGGCTACGAAGATGATCAGAGGGCTGGAGCATCTGCCCCATGAGGAACGGCTGCGAGAGCTGGGCCTCTTCAGCCTGGGGAAGAGAAGACTGAGGGGGGATCTGATCAATGTGTACAAGTACCTGAAGGGAGGGTGTCAAGGGGACGGGGACAAACTCTTTCCAGTTGTCCCGTGTGACAGGACAAGAGGCAATGTGCAGAAATTGAGGCACAGGAAGTTTTCTCTGAATGTGAGGGGGAATTTCTTCCCTGTGAGAGTGACAGAGCTTTGGACCAGATTGCCCAGAGAGGTTGTGGAGTCTCCTTCTCTGGAGATATTCAAAAGCTGCTTGGACGTGATCCTGTCTAACATGCTCTTAATGACCCTGCTTGAGCAGAGGGGTTGGACGAGATGATCTCCGGAGTTGCCTTCCAACCTCAACCATTCTGTGATTTCTGTGATATCTGTGAAATTCTGCTGCACATGTAACATGGGGGACCCATGCTGGTCCAGCTGAACGTATGGTTGCAGTGGCACCTCCTGGCCCTGCCGGCACTGCCAGGTGGGTGCAGGATGGTAGCTGCTTGGCTTGTTGGGTGCTGGCACCCGGAGTGACAGCAAACCTCAAGCCACCTGGTATGGGCAAGCTTCTGCTGTTCCTCCAAAAGTGAAGCGAAGCTTGTGAGTTAAAAACCTGTCATCTCCTCTATCAACTTCCTCGATCAAGTATGCAAAGGTGAATAAATCCAGTTAAGAGTATGTCCTATCTCTACATCCATATGTTTCTTTTCTAATAAGTGAATAGTGTATACTCTCCTGGCTAGTGCGAATCTGTGGTGATATATTTGCCTCCCTAAAGAGAGAAAACTCTTTATATACTAGTAAGAAATTTGTGTTTTTAATAGCTTTAGTTTTATATGGTTTATATTTCATAGCTTATCATTGATTTAGCTTATAGCTGTAGGAAGATTTGAAGAAGAAAACAAGTGTTATGTTCACGTGTTACTCAACTACTTATTCTTTAACCTCTTTTTCCCATTCTCTGTGAAATATTGTTATGAGAGCACAGAAGCTCCATGCTTGAAGCCTGTGGATGGTTCTTCACCTTTTGCTGCTGCTTCTAAGGTTGCTCCGTGTTTGTTTTCTGAATGGGCACCAGAACTTTAAATCAATGAGAATCCCTACCTGAGTTTCACTAGAGAACAGATTGTTTTTTCTGACTCATACTTTTCTCTTCCAGGAGATACTGTTTTCACTTTAGAGAACTATGGCTAAAATTGTGCCCCTAGGGAACAAAGTGAGCAAAGCCAGGACTAGCCACAGATATGACTGTACTCCTAAGGCGCACAGGAAAGGTATAAACGGCTGCAGATTTGGGGGGTTAAACTGCAGGACATGCGGGGCTAGCGTTTCTTGCAGTAGCAGGAATGCAATCAAACTTTGAAACAGGAATGCAGTCTGACTTACTAATGAAAACAAAAATATGAGAAGACTGTACCTGTGTAACATCCCACACCCACAGGCATTCCCATGTTATAAGCAGAAGGCTTTGCCTCGAGTGCTTTAGGAGTTGCCAGCTGTTAGGAGCTGTTTGATTTTCATGCATTGCCCTTGCAGTCCTGATCATCTCCTTGCAGCCTGTTACTTGGCAGGGCTAACACACACAGAGCATCTAGCAGCATCCGCTCAGTGAACATGGTCAGTGCTGCCCTATTGATGTGTTGCTGGAGCCATTGCTGTAGTAAGAGCCCAGATTCTGTCTGGGCTCTTACAACAGGGACCCTCCACTAAAGGGCAATTTAAGAATTATCTTCTCTTTCAGAGCTGACAGCTCTTTCCATTTTCTTTTCTTTCTCCGTGAGTCTCATCATAATTAGCTATTTCTTTTCTTTTCTGTATTGTTGCTGAAACATTATTCATTGATGAATAATTCCTTGAGGCTTTTCTAAGGCTTACTCATTTTTCTTCCACCAGTTTTACAGCATCTGACTTTGTATAATTTTATTCTGGTTTTACTATAAATTAAAATAAACTTGTCCCCAGAAAATTTCAGACCATTAGACAAAGCTATGACAATACTATAATGTATTTTAAACTTTTAAAGTCTATTATTGCCTATGTGAGATCGTGGAGATGTCCATCTCATTCAAAATCTAGATAAGCTCATGCATATTAGTAGTAGCCTGCTAGTTCTGCTTGTTGCTGTTGTTGAACACACATTGATTGTATCTGCTAATACGTGTTATTTCCTTTGCCCTCCTCGTCAGGCTAGGAAAGAATATGTTAATTTAGTGGAGATATAGGCTGATACACAGGCTCTGTACCCATGTGCATCAAACTCCTAAGTGTTCTCTGCTTCAGATAACTGTGACACACCCTTTGGTCATGTTCATAGCACAAAATCTCCCTGTATCGCTGATGTTCAAAACAGGATAACTAGTTTCTTCAAGAAGAAGTCTGTGTTTACTAAGCCAAATCTTTCCTGTTGAAGTACTGTCTAATCTATTTTACAGACCTGAAAAGGCGGAAGGCATCCACATTAGAAGTCTTGGGCTGAGCAAAACCACATTTCTTTCAGTCCCAAGCCATTGTTCCAAGAAACTACTGAGGTGATTCACATCTACCAGTTTTGTGTTCCTTCCTCAACTGCCAAAATCTGTTATTCTGCACGTACTGCTTATCTCTCAAGCCCTTCAACTTCGATGGTCAATTGGCTCCATTCTATTGCCTGCTTTGTCTCACTTCTTTATCTACAAATCAGTATATTTCTTCCCAATCAGCTTGTATTCTACCCTGCAGCTACTCTGCCCTCTGAACAGCAATGCTCCTAGGCTTCCAAACTCCACTCCTTGCGAGGCAAGCAGGATGTGTGACTGCTGAAGCTTGTTCGCTAGGTGTACATTGTGGCTAGATTCACATTAAAATATCTTTTGTCCACAGCGGTTTTTACAGCTGTAAATCATCTGACATCATAGTTGTTTAGTTCCTCTCTTGGTAGAGGGGCTGCCCAAGATATGGGATGCATTCATCTGCTGGTGAAATGACAATGTGTGTTCATGGTGGCTTCCCTCTTTGCCTGTATTCCTTTGCATCGACTGCTTAGCTGTCTTATCTGCAGCAGTCATCTGCAGATCTGGTTGTCTCTTCTTAGTCAATGGTCATCCTGTCCAGATGCCATTTCCATCTTAAGGCTGGCCCTCAGGCAGCTGCTTTTTGGTGATTCCACTTGGGTAGTATAAGCCATGCTATATATCTCAGCATGGTTCTACACTGGAGTCTGAATTTCACTGTAATCAAGAGAGAGGAATGCATCTAGCTCCATCTCAAAGGCAGCCACTTCTCGTAAACCATCAAACAGAGACCGTGGCAAACAATGAAAAAGGGCGTGTCAAGATGTGGTGTCCCCAAAATCCAAGGATCTCTAATTAGTCAGTAAAAATATGGGTGTAAGGATGCTGAAAGAAGTACAGTTGTTCTTACTGTAAAGACCTGAACCTTAAATTTTCTGTCCATGGCATTACTAGCCAGTTTTGTTTTGTGAACTGCCATGCTGACCCTGAAACCTAGGATTTCAATGTCCCAGTGATCTCCAAGGTGAACTGTAAAGACTGTCAGAGTAGTGGTGTGAAACATAGGTCAAGATCTAAGTCAAGTGGAGAGCCATTTCAAGCAATGGTGTGACAAAGACCATCAGTGACTTTGCCCTAGATACCGTTCAGGCTCTCCGTACTGATTATGTCTCTTTTTGCCATTAAGGCTTTTGTTTTTCATTTGCATGCCAATAAATAAATATTGGCAAGATCAGGACTTCACATTATCAGCTGTTTGGGATCCATATCTTACTCCCCTTTATGAAGCGCTCGGTACACTTACAGTTCTACATATAAATAGAAATGACTTAGCCACCACTCACTGAGGATTAGCATATAAGATGAATTTTACATTGCATTCTGGTTTCACCAGTTATCTGGTCAAACCACTGGATTTATTTGTTCTTATTTATGCAGAGCCATTGATATATCATTCTTGGCTGACAAAAAAATAGATGTATTACTTGGCAGGGTTTTTTTGTGTTTTTTTTTCTGGGGGTTTTAAAAACAGCTATGTGGAGCTGTATGTGACAAGTTTTCACTGATGGCATGGGTGGAGATAAGGTCAAGAAGGAGCTGTTAAGACATATCTCTCAAGCTAAAATGTATAGAGTTGCATTTTCTCTTGAGCTCAGATCCCATTGCCACAGGGTTACCCCATGATCCAATGGGAGAAGGCTTGTTCTTTGTCAAGTTGCTTTGGCGTTGACTTGGTGAGTAGGTGCTAGTGAGGCAGCAGTTAAAATGAAGGTCTGAGTTATCTGTTCCCTGGCATATACTGGTAAGGACACATGGACACAGGCTTTATGCCAGATTATGGCACAATTCAGCTGCTAAGAATTCCCATTCCTAGAAAGAATTCAAAATTATTCATTTGCAGTGGGTTTTAGTCCTTCTAGGATAAAGCAAAAGAGAGAAGTAGAATTGAGGACCTAGCTATTGGTCAGCATCATGAACACATCCTGAGAGCTCTGGAGTTCACCGCTGCACTCGCATATGAAAAAAGCAGGGAGCACTATAAGAAAAATGCTATGAAAAGTAAATTAGCAATTTGATTTCTCAGTAAATTACATTTTAAATAGGCACCTGATTTGCAATATTAAGCATTTGTTAGTGATGCGCTTGTTCCCAATTTCACTCTAATAGCAGACGGATTAACTCGAGGTCATGAATGTGGCCTGGAGACCCTGCACCCCATTTGGCTTTTCTTCCTGGCTTTAGAGTGAGGTGATTCTTTATGATTGCTCCTCTGGTTAAATAGTTGGGAAGAGAGGATGGTATTCTGGTAGAAAGTCTTGAAACCTCACATTGAGCATTTGCTGTGAGTTGGCATTAAATTTTTTTTGAATTTAATTTTAAAACTGGAAACTCTTTCCCTCTGGAAAACTTTCTGTTTGAGCAACCTTCCTGCACCTGGGTTTTGAGCACAGCCTTGTTCCCACCATGATTCCCACCCTTGTCATCCTCGCCTTGGAGACTGGCAGAAGGGAGGTTGTTTAGAGGGAAAATTCTCAAGTAGAAGAGAAGTTTCCTTTTCTGCTGTCAGAGCACAACAAAAATTAGAGATAGTCAAAATTGAGACATAATGTCTGTGTTTTTCATGTAGGTTTAATGGCAGTAAACCAACCTACATGAGCTTACTTTCTGCTCAGTGTTGATCTGAATAGTTTTATTTGCCTAGGGAGATTTGTACCTGATGCGGGGGACTAGAAGAGCTGAGGGGAGAAGGAAAAAAGATCAGTCCAGACCTAACAAGTAGTACAAAATGAAGACCTTAGGGAGAGAAGATCTTTTATGTCCTACAGGTATCACATCTGTAGGATAACGTCCATTAGCCTGCTTCCTCGACTCTTGAAAAGGCCCATATTGGCTGTTTTTCTCTTGCTACAACAGAAAAAAGGGATCTCAGCAGCCTGTTTATTCTCTCTCCTCTTTTTTCATTTCTTGGACTAAAGAAAAAGAAAATGGACCTGTTTTTATGGTGCACTCAGTGGCACAAATACCATACCTAGAGTGTTGCACAATAACCGTTCACTTGTCCTGAGAGAAGTCTTTGATCTTCTGATCTGACATGGCTTGAGCACCATTTGCAATTGCTGCTCATATTCTTTGGGGATAAAAGTTTTTTTAAGAAAGTAGAGGGCACTCACAGCTTGGTTATGTCCTCAGCTAGTTTATTTAGTTTACTTTTCTGTCTGGCATTTTTTGTTGATTTCTACCCTGTTCAATGGAGACAGAGAGATCTCCAAGAAAATAAACTTTCTATAAATGTCATTAAAATAGGCTGCTGGGAAGAGGAAAGAAACCCTACAAATGCCACAGCTGGGGCAAATGCATCAGTCAGAGCTACTTTTCCTTGACACCAGTGTCAACAAGTCCCCGAAAGAAATTTCTAGGAAACAAGATTTCATTATCCATAATACTTGTGGAACAATTTGTTTGCAAGAGTGTGTGCGTTGAGGGAATCCTTAAAAGGGGCACAGTTTTTGCATCTGGTCTTTAGTGTGGCTAAATCGCAGAGACAGTATGAAAACGCATATAGAAAGAATAACAGGTTATTGAACAGTATAGATTTATACTGGAGGAGAATTTTTAGGAAGGTGATAATGTAGATCAGCTATAACTGGCTCTGAGTAGCATCTTGTAATGTGGAAATTCTGGAATCTGAACATTTCACAAAACAACCTGAGGCCTATTTCGAGCTAGGAAGTGGTAGGGATCTGACTGTGTCAAATGGGCACCACTTACCCCTTTATATCGGCACAAGTCCTGGAGTGAATGCAGGCATGAGAGGATACACAAATATTCTATAGCTCTGTGAGCAGAAAAAGGGGAATAATTCACACTGGCAGAGGCACCATTATACAAATGTAACTCTACCGAAATAAGGGTCATTCTATCACTTTATATATATTGGTACATTTGAAATGCCTCAGTATTTTTCAGATTAGACAAGGACTGAAGAACTAGAGCACCACTGCTTGGACTAATGGCTTGGCTAAACCTAATGAAGCGAAAAAGCTTACTGAAGTGCCCGGACACTCTTTGTTCATCTAGAGAGCTTGCCTTTATCCGCTGAGTGAGAGTAAAAATCTAACCACTTATCCAGGTTTGAAATTAATTAAATCTGCTCTTCGGGTCCTGACCTGATTGCCTGTTTCTGTTTGTTTTTCTTCTCTCCTGCTCATATCTGTTTTCCATCGCTTGAGTTCTGGATATTGTCTGCTTTCCCCTACACATCTTTGATGATAGATTTGTGTCTAACTGCTTTAAATCTCATCTTTCCTGGTGATTCCCTTTCCCATGCATCTCGCTTGAAGTGCGTAATAGTCACAGGCCAATAGTAAATCACAAAACTGCCTTAACACATTCAGGGAGGACAGGAGATTTTTTTCAGGAGTATCTCCCCAGCACCCAGGAGAAGGTTAGCCGTCATGACCCAGACAGTGTGAAAAACAAACCCTGTGCTAGGGCTTGAAACGCTAACCACTTTGCACTCCTGTACTTTTTTTATTCTAATCTGTGAAGACGGCTAATAATGCAGTCAGTATGCAGTGCTGAACAATTCAATGTTAGTGCTGTTAATGATATGGTTCTTTTTTAAAAAAAATGTGAATACACTTAGCTAAAGTACTTTGCTATGCATCAGTGGTAGAATGACATAACTTTTAACAGGAAACTATTGTGTTTTGCTCTCCCTGAGAGATTGGTTTATTATCAGTACAAACAGTGTGGACTTTAAGCAAAGGTGGCTACAGCAATGTACGCATTAGCAGGAATAATACCTATAATAATAATAGTAATCCCTAGATGGTAGCCTAGATGGTAAATGGGAGTTTTATAAAAAGATTTATCGGCTACTACCCAGCAACTGCTAATGTCTTACAGAATTGAAAGATCGGGAAGCTTGCCAAATAACTGGCTGTCATATACAAATTTAACTTTAAGGCAAACAGATAATAAAATCCACTGTCTGGGAGGCAAAAGACAATTGCGTTAGGAAATCCTGAAGAGCTGTCACACCTCTGTATTGAAATGTTTCTGCTGTTTTCAGTTGGGAATGTTTCAAACAAGAAATATGCTAATTCTGTTAAAACTATGAGGTTTGTTTTCAAGCCCCTGACAAGCGAAAGTGTACAAAATTTTAAGCAGATGTTAAATTTCTTCATGCGAGTTCTCCCTGGTCAACAACCTGTCTGGGTCAATGTGCATCTGTTCCAGGCTAGAAGAAATTTCTGTGACTTTTGTAAAAATATATTTGGCTCCCACTGCTTCGGCAATTAGAATGCCCTCATTCAGATTATATAACACTCCTTAAAAAAAAAACTGAACATAATGTTTAACCATCACACTTCAGGACTTTTAATGGATCTTATATATCCCAAATTCTCCCTGAGTAGTGGAAATTATGAGCAATTCAAGTTATCTTTAGAGGCACTAGGCCATGACTATATGTTTAAGTAAATGATCTAGGTTAGAATGTATACATAGAGATCTATATATAACATGTAAAATGATCTATAATGTCAAATGTAGAAAAAAAAAGTTCTGGATCTTGCTGTGCCTTTTTCTTCATTTGTGGCTTACTATACAAACTGATGCAGTTTGAACTCATGCTTATAAAGGGTTTGTGCTAAACCACTTCTGAATTAATATGTGCTTTCTACTTTGCTAAAGTAACGAAGAAAGGATTTCCTTTAAAGCATTCCACTCCTACCAAATTTAATCATTTAGATATTTTGCTTGCATTGACACATAGGATATCTTGCAGAAGGAAGCTTGAAATTGTTGTCTTCCTTTTCCGGAGGTTTAATTCTGAATCCATGGGATTTACAGTATTACTGGTTTATGAACTTGCAATTGTTTAGGTAGCTGTTTGTGCCTTCACACCGTGGGGTCAGAAATATACCGGTTTGTTTGCATGTATTTGACATGTTACCACAAGGTACAACTGTGTAAAGAGAAAAATGTCAATATGGTAAAGGCAAGAAGAATGCTGAGATGCGGGAATGCCTTCAGATGGACTTTCCTCTCAATAGCTACACAGTATGATGCTCTTTTCTGGCTTGTGAAGTGAATGTGAAGTCAGAAGAGGAAGGACTGTCTTGCAGACTGAATCCAATTTTGAGATGTCAGGCAGCATTCTCCTGGAAACCACAAATCAATTTGTTTCAGGCGCATGTCATTGTTTAAAAGGTATCACCACTATGTATCTGAGGTTTTGTCAGTCCTTGGGAGTTTACTGATGGCTTCAGCGTATAGGAGTATATTACAGGAGCTCTATCCTTATTACATATTTCCTGTCTTCTCTGCTGTGCTCTGCTAACTGAGCAGCCCACTGATCATCCAGACCATGGTCTGAAAAAGTGCATACTACTGTAGTTTTCAGAAAATCAGGCCTCTTTTAAGAATAAGAGGGTAGTTTTCTCATGGGTTACTAGCATGGCCTTGAGTGATACAAGCATCCATTATCTTATTTTGGAAAACACTGGTTATGCTCTACTACCTTAAGTAATTCTACTGTTTGTTAGACAAATTGGTCATCAAAGCTGACAAAGTTTATATAACAAATGCTGCATTTAGAGAATTGCAGTGCATGCAGACCAGCAAGCTGCAATGATTAAATTGTCCGTAATGTGAAAGCACAATTTTCCACAACTATAGAAATTCATGAAGGATGCAAAACAAACTCCACAGCGATCATACACAGTTCGTCAAGTTATCACTTCTCGAGAGGAAGCACAAAGATAAGATACTGTGTTAAGGGAATGAAAACATGTTGATGGATCCTATCTGGAAAGCGTAACGCAGCTGAACGTTACATGCTTAAATTAAGCCTCCAGACTGTTTTGTATAGATCATAGGTGAGAGCAAGAGAGGAAGAATCACTGAGAAGGGT
Organism: Rhea pennata; assembly: GCF_028389875.1. Taxonomy (NCBI): domain Eukaryota; kingdom Metazoa; phylum Chordata; class Aves; order Rheiformes; family Rheidae; genus Rhea; species Rhea pennata. The sequence goes on along the minus strand of NC_084664.1, from coordinate 145,870,919 downwards.
TAAAGTTTAGGAACTTTCAAGACTCCTTAAAAAGCCAAAAAAGTTGTGATTTAAAAGTTAACAGCTAACTGACAACAGTTACTGAGACCATGCTATCACAGATGCTCTTCCTTCTGCTTTGAGGAAAAGGTGGTGTTTTTGAATGTGTGCTTCCTCACATTCTTCTGAATCACTGACTGTATCTTTTGGTGTATGGAAGTACAGTAAAACCATCGTTGTCTATTGAAAGGATGATGGGCTTTTTTGTTGCTAAAGGTTAGATTTACAGTATTTTTTATACTTAGATTAATTCTGAATATAACAGATAGTGGTCCACTGAGAGAGAAATAGCAATTTTTACTTAATGCACTCCACTATTTTTACATATATTTGATTTCTTCCAGGAGGAAATGTCAGTGATAATGCAGGGCTTTCCCTGTAGGACACTGAGTAAAAAAGTATAGGGATATAGGAAATTGTGTACAATCACCGTAAGAACTGTTTGTGGTTGACGGGCCTCTAGAAACTTCCGTGTTTATAAAATGTGTGCTAATCTATTTCCATCTATAGGACAGGGGAAGAAGGACAGTATCGTTATCTAAATGTGTGGTTTATTTGAAATGATTCATAAATATTTATGATTTTTAAAAGTCACAGAGGACATTTTCCTGAATATTTGCAGATTAAATGCATGTACAGATCTTAGAATCAGAGAATCATACAATCAGTAAAGTTGGAAGGGACCTCTGGAGATCATCTAGTCCAACCTCCCTGCTCAGCAGGGTCACCTACAGCATGTTGGACAGGGTCGCATCCAGGCGGGCCTTGAAGAGCTCCACAGAAGGAGACTCCACAGCCTCTCTGGGCAACCTGCGCCAGGGCTCCGTCACTCTCACAGGGAAGAAATTCCCCCTCATGTTCAGGCAGAATTTCCTGTGCTTCAATTTCTGCCCATTGCCTCTTGTCCTGTCACACGGGACAACTGGAAAGAGTTTGTCCCCGTCCCCTTGACACCCTCCCTTCAGGTACTTGCACACATTGATCAGATCGCCCCTCAGTCTTCTCTTCCCCAGGCTGAAGAGGCCCAGCTCTCGCAGCCGTTCCTCATAGGGCAGGTGCTCCAGACCTCTGATCATCTTCGTAGCCCTACGCTGGACTCTCTCCAGTAGCTCCATGTCTCTCTTGTAGTGGGGAGCCCAGAACTGGACACAGACCTCGAGACGAGGCCTCCCCAGGGCTGAGCAGAGGGGCAGGATCACCTCCCTCCACCTGCTGGCAACAGTCTTCCCAATGTACCCCAGGAGACCATTGTCTTTCTCGGCTGCAAGGGCACATGGCTGGCTCATGGTCAATTTGTCACCCACCAGCACTCCCAGGTCTTTCTCTGCAGAGCTGCTCTCCAGTAGGTCAGCCCCCAGCTTGTACTGGTGCCTGGGGTTATTTTTCCCTAGGTGCAGGACCCTGCACTTGCCCTTGTTGAACCTCAGGAGGTTCCTCTCTGCCCAGCTCTCCAGCCTGTCCAGGTCTCTCTGAATGTCAGCACAGCCCTCAGGTGTGTCAGCCACTCCTCCCAGCTTGGTATCATCAGCAAACTTCCTGAGGAGGCACTCTGTCCCCTCATCCAGGTCACTGATGAAGAAGCTGAACAGGATGGGACCCAGATCTTCAGAAGTATTAACTTAGTATTCCTTCTGTTGAACATTAAGATTCTTTTGATACTGAAGGAAAAAAATGGTTATTCTCACCCCTGTCACTAGGTCCTGCAGTGCAAATGGTGCAGTGGTGCAGCCCAGCAGGAACCAGTGTGTGTGATAAGAGTTGATGCGCAGGATCTGACGTCCACACTGTATGCATTATAATGTTTTCTTTATTTTGGGCTAGCACTGTCTGCACCCTTGGGTCAGTGCAATCATGGCTGCATTAAGAGCGGTTGCATTAAGAGTGCTCCTGGAGCACAGATTCTCAGTTAGTTTTATCCAATCGGAATCTAGATTGTGTGGTCCAAAACTTCCACGGCCCAAACCATTGTGAAGACTTGCGGGAGAGTTACCTGCATGGGCACTCCTGATCTGAACCAAAACTCTCATGGGGACAACTCCTTTGTTGTTTAAAGTGCCTGAATTAACACCTACATTTGAGTTACGGTGCCTGTGTTTTTCTCTACCTTTTCCAGTGGGAGTAATTGAAATAATTCATTTACTAAAAAATCATTTATATTCAATTTAAGATTTTTCAGTCTATATTTACTCTCTGTCTGAAGTGATCAAATACTCACTTGCCACTGATATTTTGGAACCAAAGGAATAAGGGGACTCAATTTCCACAGTCAGATTTATGTTTAAATTTTGGTTGGTAGGTCATATCTTTCAAATGGTGTTTTCTCTTTGAAAGTCATGTCGTTGACAAAGAAGGAGAAAGAGGATCATCCAGTAGAAAAACAAATAAAAGGGTGTTCCTCCATAATTAGAGGCGGTAAAAGTTCGGTGTCCAGTTAAGAAAAAAAATGACTTCTACTTTTAACTGAACAAGAGCAGATGTGGTCACGGGATTACTGGAAGAGACTCAGGACCCCGTCTAATATAAACACATCAAATATGTCGGTCAATCCAACATATAGAGTAGTTTCATACAACTCACAGATCTCATGAATCTTTGCTGATGTCTCTGTAGTATAAGGATTCACTGACTAGGGCCAGCCTGAACTAACAAACATGTAGCTGTGTTAATACTTTAGGTGATTTAAAGTGAATGTTCTTGACTGTTCCCATTTACAGTAGTCTGGCTCACACCATGGAGTGATCTTGGAGAGTGCAAAATGAGTTGCTTTTGGATGCAACTACATGACAGATGTGCTGCAGGAGCCCATCTGATATACCTGAACTGCTCTTGGGCATTCAGTCCATGGCACCAGACTAGAGCTAGTCAGAAAGAAACTCTCATGCAATGTAAACATCAGGTGCTCAGCACCAACTGTTTCACTCTACAGATCTGACCCTGTTGTCACACAGAGCTTAATAATGTAGACATGGCCAAAGTCAAATAGATGCATTATAACCAGACTACTTCCTAGGCCAAATAAGCTTTAATAGTGCCAAATGTGAAATAACAATGTCAGGAAAAAAAAATGTAAATGTGAATGGCGCTCCCTCAGAGTATCCTTGTCTATTTTAATAACTTTTTCTTGAGTATAGCTATTGCCACAGGATATCAGATTAAGCCTAGAGTTGAAAACTCATTATGATAAACCTAAGTATATCTACTTTCAAGTGTATGTATACTGTTTCCTCAGACACAGGTACTCTCTATTGAGGGAGCTTTAACATCCTCCTTACCAGTCTTTTCCAGTGTTTTATCAGTTTAAAATATCTCACTGAGAGCATCTTTGATGCAAATGGAGCTGATTGCTTTATGTTCTGAACGCTTTGAGTCTAGTCCCTTACGGAACAGCATCAGATTCCTATAAATTGGAAGACAATTATCTTGTCATCTCTCAATCTCCTTTTTTCTAGACAAAATCCAAATCCTTCAACATTTCCTTGTAGATCTGTTTTCTAAGATTTTATCCTTGCTGATTATGTACTTCAGGTTCTTAGTTTGTCTATATCTTTCTTAAAGTTCAGTGTCCAAAATCAGATACAGTATATAAGCTGAGGCATTCCTAATGTCACTGTGATACTGAAAACTACTCACTAGGGATGATGCTTTCCAGTTAATTGTGTATTATATCATAGTAATTACTTCTAGAACATAATTCTTTGGCTAACTGATAAGAATATAATTGCTGGCAATGTCAAAAGCCCTTAATTTTATCTTAATTTTAGATATAGATGTAACACTTTCTGTTTTTCATGATTGACTTTCAACAAATACATTTTGGTCCTATTTAACCTGCTTGATCTTAAATTAGCCTGCTTGATCTATTCTTTCCAGAGGCCTTCTTTTCCCCTTTAGTAAGGACAGGCCTTGAGTATGATTTTTCTTGTTCCTAATGGACCTCCTCTTAAAAATATTCTTAAAAATAATCAGAAATAGTTAAAATGGAAAGAAAATACTAAAAAAGATGCTGAACTCTTGTTAAGTAAGCAACCACAGCTCTCTATAGAAGGATCCTTATAACTGCATTTGTTCAATAAAATTTCATTCATGGTTATAAATTCTACTACTTTCATATCTGTTCACGAACACTTCAAGTCTGCTGCTCTGATAAAGTTACCCGTGTTACCTTACACGCATTTCTCCAATAAGAACATATGTAAGACCCTGGTACCATATCTAAAAGACATTTGCCATTGGTTTGAGTGTTTTAGCAGCATATCCTAGTATGATTTGACTCTGTGCAGCCTATGAAGTTGCTTAAACAACACTGAAATGTTAAAAGATAGCTGTGCAAATTTGCCTGTGTGCTCTTGGGAATCAAGCACTTTTGACATGTGCTTCCAACTTCAAATTTCACTCACTTTTTGGTTCTCAACATTTTACACAAAATTCCTGTGATTCCAGCTGGAGAATCATCAGGAAATTGGTCTAGAGTCAAGTACACTCAGAGCCCAAAAGGAAGCCACTTTTTGAGCTCTGTATATAACATAACTTTAATACCTGTCTCAGAAGAGTATTCTCAGGATAAATTAGTGCCTGCAAACGACTTAGAAATGGAAAGCACTTCACAAGTGCTATGCATTGAGGATAAAAACTAAGACTTCCATTACTCTGCTATTTAATATGACAGAAGCAGATGCGTCTGATCTTACGCATTTATTTTTAAACTTTCCTGGCTGAAAGAGATGGAGCCCCTCAAGAGCACAGTCAGTGTTTAAGAGACATCTTCTTCCCAACTTCGATTAATATAAAAAGCTAAATTTCCAATGTGGGAAATCAAACTTAATTCAAAGCCTAAATACTTATCAGAGGCTCTTTAGTTCTTCTTCCTCCCTAGCTTGACAGAGCCTTCAAACTGCTAATACTTAAATATTTTGTAAATTAGGCCCCAAGTAGCTTGTTTTCCGCAGGAAAACATTGAATTCTAATTATTCATCTGAACATGAAAGTGTGTCTAGCTCTAAGCAACCTGTCTGCAGCTCTGATTAGCCACCCAAGCATAAGAATCTTGCAGCTTTGATTAGTCATCCAGTTAGGAAAAGAGTTTCTAGTTCTAATATAAAAGATGATATTTTGCAGTAAAATTAAGGTAAAACTTCAATCTGAAATTGATAAAGACTTGTATCTCTTTCCTAAGAGAGCTGATATGCTGTGGTACATTTGATAATACATCATGAAGAATTAAATATATTGAATCTATCATAGAGAAAGATATGCTGAAGGAATATTCATTTATTAATGTTGAATTTGTTATAGATAGTCACATCATAAGTAAAAAAGTTTTAGAAATGGTCATCAAAGACTCTTGTTGGCATCCAGTGCTGCTGTCACTATCAAGGGCCTTCAAAATTTCAGATTTATCCAAGAGTGTGTAGTTTTTTATTTCAAATAAAAGCTGGACATCATCCTGTGTTCTCTTTGCAAATACTGTAAATGAGACAAATACCTTTCCTGCTTTGTACTAGTCACTTCTGCTACAGTGGCCTTCTCTCCTACCTGGAGTAAAATATGACATGCCTTCTTGCTCAGGAATTTGGTGTCTTCCCTAAGGGTCAGTGAGGCTGTCTTTTTTGTTTTGCTTTGTTTGAATCTGCACTTTTGTTCATGATAATATTACTGAGTGGATGAGAAATTGAAGACACTACAGGTAACAACTATATTGAGTTAAAGACTGTAATACTAAATGATTAAACAAACTTCTTACTTGAGGACAAAAAGAGGATAAAACACAAGTAATCAGAAACAAAAGAAAAAGACAGGAAAGTGAGCAAATAAATAACTGACCATCAGTTAAACATTGGGGAAGAAATCTTAAGACTATTGTACTTAATTGTCAGAATACTACTTCAAACACTGCTTTCATTAATAAAATGGTCATTACCTCATGCTAGTTATTTTTACTCCTAGACAGCATTGCTATAAGAAGTAATCTAGAATTCCGTCTCTCATATCCTAATATTTGGCTCTTCCAAATTATTTGATGTTTTTCATGGTCAAATCATTCCTTGTTTTTGATTGAGTGTTTTCTGTTTCTAGGGGTAAGTGTAGCAATCTTGTTGAATATTATCTTCAGCTGACCTAAATTACAGGTGAGCAACTTTCTCTTGTCTATTCCTTTACTTAATAGACTTTTAAATCACGGCAGAATTTTCTGAACACATGTGGGAAGAGAGGTGATGAGAAACATAGAGATGAGGATGAATACAAAAGCACAGCTTCTTCAAACAGGACTTGCACTTCCAGCGCAGAAATGCAAGGAAAATCTGCCTTTATATTGGCACCAAACAAAGGTTGGATCATATCTCAGGAAAGTACATTAACTACTTGAAAAAATAGTTTCAAACTTAAGGCAATTTTCAGTTCTGCTCGAGAAAATGATTTTGGGAAAGACTGGCTTTCTCTAAGCAGCTGGATCCAGATTTTTGAGCATAAATTTCAACCCCTCATCTAGAGAACATATGAAGCAGTCCACTGAAGAAACATAATCAGCTGTTAGTGGTATCAGTTTTATGATGTTTATGATTTCTTTAAACATGCTCCTTGAACATGTCACTTTCAAGAGTTGTAAGATCAAGATTACATTGTCACACCATTTTATGACAAACTTAACTTGCCGCTGAGACAGCGCCAGCTGGAGTTATCAAACCCAGCATCTTCCCAGCTTCTGTAAACTGATCACCCTTACAAGGAAATGAAATCAGTCCAAATCCCCTTCAACGAGACCATTATTATTAGCACCTCAGTAAGGTGAGCTGTCACTCATTCAAAGCAGATTGTCTGGCTCTCCAGAATAAGATGTTTCCTCTCCTTTCTCAGGTACTTGGAGAGTATCAAAATAATTGAACAATGTTGACATTTAAGAGTATTATTATTGGCATCTGAATTTTCACCCAGTGGAAAAAAGATGAGGTGTTTCACCTTGGAGCTGCTGGTTCTCTGTGTCTAAAAATTCACATAAATGTTGGTGCCTTTATAATTCAGGAATGTTTTCCTCAAAGCTAGAAAAGTAAAGGTTTCTTTTTTGGTCAGTGAAGCTTCACAGATCAGAAAGTAATCGAGATCTGTCTGGGACCACCAGGAAAGTGCTGATGTAGTTGACAGCTTCCATCTTGTCTAATTTTAAATGAATTAGACTGCATAAATACTTTTCAGCTTCCAAAAGTCAGTCCTCCTAGAGGAGGTGTTGAGCCCGCCTTAGACCACTCAGCTTCTCTGTCCTGGGATATGCACAGCTCACAAACTTGACCACTTGTCTTAAAAACAAACATGCATGTGAGTCACAGGACACAGTTTGGCCCTTGGCAGGGGTAAGGCCACCCAACTAGACTGTGTCTTTTGGAGAAAACCTCCCCTGAGAGCATCTCCACTGGGAGACAAACCTTGTAGTGACACAGAGCTGGGGCATCTCTGCTGTACCACCCTTGTGCTAGAACAAGCTCATCTTGTAAATGACTGCAAATCTCCACAGCAGAAGAAAGTCTAAGTACCTTGCAGAGAGAGAGGAGGAATTTGAAAGAAAAATGAAATGAATGAATTTCATGCATAATATGTAAGACTTGATAGATCTGCATTGTATCCTCAGAGCCTGCAGCAATAGAAAGAAACTGTTTCAAATGAGTAACATATATTTTACATTCACTCTCTTTCATTCTATTTACTCAGCTAGCAGGAGTGAGCACTTCACAGGTCTCTATCCACAACAGCTCTCAGCAAGTATCGAGACTGCTGTATAGAATCAGGTCTGAAATAAAATATCTTTTTCTCAACAGGAGTATGAGTTATAATTGGCATAAGAAATATATTATGAAGCATACAATAGCCAGTTCTGCAAGATTGTCCCAAAACATAATGTCTGCAAGTGTTCTGTGACTTTCTCTATGGGAGTAGTTTTTTCTTTATTTGATGATTCAGTGATAATTATTTTCAGTTGCGAGTATTGCTTATAGGTCCTGATCTCAAAACAAACTACTATTGGGTCTAATGTTTGCCCTCTATCTACACCCATTTGGTTGTATGGAAGAATTCACCACTGCACTGCAGTAGAAGGTACGTACGTGACCTGACACTGGAGATGGTAATCACAACTCTACACTTTAAAATTTGTATTGATATTTTAAATTTTTGAGGTGATCAAAAAGTGTTACTTAAAGAAAGCAATTTCTGAACCATCCAGCTGTTTGGCTCAGAGCACATCTGTTGTTTTTCTGATGTGAAGGAGCCTGCAGCTGAAACAGCCTACATATAATCAATCAAGGATACTCCTTGGCCTGTTCTCAAGCTGAGCTATTAACGAAGAAGTGGAAGCTGAAGAGAGAGAAAGGGAGCTGAATGTGGTGCATGCTGAGATAGACTCTGGTATCGTTAAGGCTTTGCAGAGCTAGGTGTGGAAACTCTTGTTTGCTCAGTAAGTTTGCAAGTACTGAGCCAAGGCCTTGAGATAAAAGTCAGATAAAAATATTTCTTATTGAGCTTTATGTTTTGGTTTGATGTGGTATTATTAAAGCAGACATATTTTATTACAATCTATTTGCTTTCCCTTGCTCAAACCCTCAGCGTTTAAGAAGATACTTGTGCTGAATGACAAACTATGCTACATAAACACTTCACTGCTTTCTTTCATTTCAACTATCAGGAGGACCAACTGTGCGAATAATCACTCTCTGAGTAATTCATATTATAACCTTCAAAAAGGTTTTGAAATTCAGAAAATTTGAAACCGATTTTTGATCTATTTCTATTTATTGATAGAAGTGATACTAAATGATGTAGAAGCAGGAGGTGTTTTTGCCTTGCCCTTCCATCCTCTATCAGTAAAATATGCCTCTAATTTTTGATTAATTTCCCATATAGCCTCGGATGAGGAACTATGAAAAATGACATTCTGAAGATTGTAGCAATGATGGATTAGATTGGTACAGCTCCTAGTCATACTAGTAAGGAATGATTCATGTAACATTTTCTCTTCTTATTACAATTTTTGTCGCAAAAATTAAGTTTTAAATTCCTTAGTCATCCTGTAAAAGGCAATGCAGTAAGATATCACTTTGACCTTTACAATGTTTTATAATTTAATTAGAGGGAAAATTCTCCCCTTGTCCCCATATCACTTATTTCTCTTTTACAGACTACTTGGGGAAAATAAGCAGCAGGTATAACTCTATTAATGTTGAGCACTTCTATTACTCCTTTGCAAAACAACTTTACAAACTTTCAGTTCTCAGAGCTCATTAAGATATAATTTTGTGTTTCCTGTTCAAGTAAAACACCTATTGATTAGCCATACACTTTGCAATCCATTGCCAAATCAGAAAACCAATATCTAGTCTCTGTCCTAACATTTTAGAGGTCAAAGTAAAGCTCAGAGAGCTTATCAACAGGGGGAAGAGGAGGGCTGTAACAAGGACACAGGGAAAAAAAGGTTGTACATATAGCTTTGGACTATCACAGAAACATTTTCCTGGAAGGAACCTCCCAGGTCATCAAATCCATCTCCAAACTAAAAAGCAGTTCTCTTTTACTTTTTAGTCCATGTTATTCCTGTTGGAAGGCTGTTCAAAAATCTCATTATTCCAATAAATAAAATCAAATCACCTCCCATTTATCAGCCTGAAATTGTCCATGGAGAGTTGATATCCATTTGTTCTTATGCCAAGTGTATCGCAAATACTAGCAAGTATTCTGCTTCTCAGAAGTCTTCTAAATGACTGAATATGAGTTCTGTTTCCAGAAGTCTGTTTCATTTTCCCATACTAATTTACTGATCTCAGATAGTGTTTTGTATTTGTGCAGCAACTTCAACCACCACTTCAGTGCTAGAATAATATAATTTTTGAAAAGTTCTAGTCTACTTATAATAATTGTATTTTAGTATAGTCACATATACCTCACATAGACGATTAGATCCCATATGTTCAGCCTGGGCAACATACTGGTTGTACAGGGCTTATTGTCTGATGCCTACTAGGCTAATAGATACGGGATGCCAATATTGTGAGACCACGATTTACAGCTCAGTCCAAGTGTTACAGCATTCATGGACTATCTACCTACGGTTACCTGAATTCTGATTGCTGTCCTCACTGCGATGACAGCACTGACAGTTCATACACAGATGAAGATAGGTCATCCTGAGAAACAAAAATATTGTACTTCCACAACGAACTAAAAAATTGTTTTAATTAACCAGTAATAGTAGAAATAAAATAAGGCTTTCAGTAGATCATGCAGAAGAAGCATCTTGGATGTGAATGGTAGCTTGGCAGTTACAATACAGTTACAGACTAAGTAAATCACAACAATATTTCTAGGAATAGCACCCAAAGACAAAAATATTAAAACCTTTTTTTTTTTGAAATATAAAAATACAAAAGGCATAAAAATATGCTATAGTAGTATTTAGAGCTGTACTAGAGCTGTGCTATAGTACTATTTAGATGAGTTATATAACTCATCTGATTGTGACAGAAAAATTGAAGAGGATTGTGTCTACAATTCAACTTGGTTTTATATCTCAGTAGAAGAAAACCACTGTGTATTGCCAACAAAATATTACTTCTCATTTCAAGGAAAGAAAAAACTAATGATTAAAAAGAGAATATTTTATATAGCTGCAGTGCCTTATCATGAAATTACCGAAATGTTTGAAGTTGTTGTTTGTTACTGTGCAGCTGGAACATAATCCATTGTGATTATTTTCAAGGTTGTCAGTGAAGATGCAATAGAAATATTTTAAAATGCAAAATTTATGTGATGATCAGATAGTTTGGATTTTCAGCTAATAAATGCTTACATTAGCTTTGGAATAAAGTACCACTGTACTTGAAAGGGAAGGAAAAATGAAAATTATTATTTACATTACCTAATTGTGTGACTCATGAAGTACATAATACAAAATGTATGTCATAACTTAATCATAATATTATCTCAACTGCTCTGTAATAGAAATTTTAAAACGTGATTTTCATCTACCAAAAATCTTCCATTATTTTGATATAATATATCGGAGCTATCATTTTCTCTGTCTTGGATACATGGAAATGTAGAAGAACTCTCCCACAAGATGAGTACAACACTCAGAATCAATGTTCAAAAGCATCTTTAAAATATTCCCATTAAGTGAAGATTGCCCGACACCTTTTAAAAATATTTTTAAAAGATAACAAAGATGGGCATGACGAAAAGCACTTTCAGTGGCTGAAATGACTTATTTTTCTTTTGCAATGAACTAAAAGATTTTTATAATGAAGTTTTAGAATAATCTGATCCTGTATGTGTTGACATTTTTAGTATATTCACTCAAGGATGAATTACAACAAAATGATAACAAATTCTTGTCATAAATATGGCCTTTATTAAAAAATACATAACGCAAAGCAAATAAATGGCAAAGAATTTTGTTCAATAGGTCTTAAATATATGAACTAATATTTTTGTTTCAGTAAGCAGAATTGCCTTAGCTTGTTTCAGTCACATTATTGGGGAAACAAAAACCGAACACCTCAGGAAAAGAAGTGAAAGAAATACAATACTTAGAGAGGCTGTCCTGAGAACTGTGCAAAGGAAACCGACTGAATTTAGAAAACAAACTCCAACTCTTAGTGGTCCCAAGCCTTAGAGTGGTTTGCTTCTTGAACAGCACAGTTAGGGAAATAAATGACTTAGGGCAAAAGGGAAAGGATATGTTAAAAAGGATCCCTTGAGAGGAAAGATCAAAAGCCTTTTGAAAACAGACTAAAGAAAGAAAAAGCATTTTCACTCAGAAGTATGGAAACTGAATCCATAGTACAGAACTCAAATGGGGGTTATATACACTAGTTTAAAATTACTGTTAATAAGCATATGTTTTGGTAGTTAGCCTTGTAAGAGCTATGTTATGAATGAGTCAGACCTCACTGATGGCAGCTGTCCTACATACTCAATCTGTTTGCATGGATTTTTTGACAGCTATCACTCCAAAGAAATGACTTTAGTGCACTGAAATATAAGGAATTAACTGAACTTCTTATTTCCCATTTGAGATTCTTTTTGATGCTATTGTTTTTTCCCTCTGAGTATCTGATACATGTATGTAGACTTGCTGCTTCTGGCAGTCTTAGAGTGGTAGATTTTTGAAATACTGTAATCTAGCTTTTTTTGCTAAAACTGTAATCAGAAAAATCCAACTTCTGGCAGCTCTCATCAAGCAAGAAGGTAAAATTCTTTCATTCATTTATTGTGATATTTGTCCACAGAATGAGATTAACATTTATGTCTAAAATCACATTGTGCTAGAAAATTCTACCATATCCTATTACTGGAATAATGCACAGAAAATACTCCCCTGTTCAGGATTAAGTCTTATGTTTTAACATAACATGAGTCATCTTTTCATTTATGCTTTGCTATAGGTGTCTCACTCATGGTGCCATCATTTCTAAGCGGATCGTAACCCCTCTTTTCATCCAGCTGTGGTGGAACATGCTCATGGCAACCACCAAGGAGAAGTGGGAGGAACAGGGACAGGTTCTCTGCGAACGCGCTGTCTCTGGTAGACAGCGATTAAGTCCTGCCTTTATGGGGCCATCTAACAGCATTCAAGAAAGCAGATGAGCTTTCCAGTACGCAAGTCCGACTTCAGGTCTGGACATGAAGGGCCAAACACAGGCAGGGAATAACGGTTCTGAGTTTGTATCCACTATGATAATTAGGTAGTTTGAGAGAAAAGGGCGGTTACTACCTCTGGAGAAGAGTGGTATGAGGCTGTGCCTGCGCTAATAACAGGAAGCAGGCCAGCGGGTATTTGCCAGCTCCAGGTCCAGCAGGCACAGCCCAGCCCACCTTCACATCACACAAATTCTCTTACCCTCACAAAGAGGATGGTAACGCCCAGACCACTTCTGGGGGCAGTGCCAGGCCAGCTGGGAGAGTGTTACCTGCCATGGGGCAGTGTGTGCTCTGGAGAGCGTAGCAGCAGTTTGACAGTGTTGGTGGCTGCAGAGCAGTGCCTGAGTCCACGCAGAGATGCTCTTTAGTTCACTCTTACTCACCACAGGCAATTACCACTTGTAGATCAGTTTCTCTAAACATTGAAATATTTAATTTAAGGACTAATTTAAAATAAGAAGTAACATATTGAACTTGTTTAGTCTGACGCTCCAGAAGGTCATATCACTAGGGAAATTAAGCAAGAGTTTGTAATTTAGAAAAGTACCATCTCGCTCTCTGAGTTCACTTCCTACTCCTGCACTTCTTTTAGTGCATCAGACAGCGCATTCTCTTTCGAGCATCTTGGTTTGTCCTATTTTAGAATAGCAGCAACTGCTTTTCAAGATCCTCTGATGTGCAACTTGTCACTAGGTACAACCTCTATAAATTAGAACAACCCGTTGTCACTGTGGTAGGGACATCACCGTCTGTCTCTTCCTCAAGCCCACTGTACGCTCCAGCGGCGTCGCTCGCTATTTTAATTGTTGCTCTGTATCCGCAGGGTAGGTCCCAGTGTTAGGTTTGAATATGTCACGCTTAAATTTTGAAGCACTCATTTTGAAAGGCCTTCCACACAATAGAGCTGTATTTTCCCATTTCATTTCTAAACACACATCCTATGTGCTGAATAACTCATTGACCCTTTCGTAATTTCTGCTCATCGTCCCCCTGAATGATAACGTCAGCCTGAACACACTATAGCCTGCCTTTAAAGAGATCATAAATTTTTCCATAATTTTCTCCTAAATGTGCTCTGCTCTATTTCAAATATAAATCAGTGACATATTGCACAGATCTATTATCCCAAATTGCTGTCTGTAATTTCTCCAGCCAATGGGAGCTGCCTCATGTTATTATACATTTTCTTTCATACAATTACTGTCCAGTATTTGAAAGAGAAATATCTTTATGAACAAAATAGCTTTGTTTCATCATTACAGAACCACTTTATTCTTTGGATCTGGCAGGAAACCTGCATCATTAAGTTTTGAAATGAATAGAAGCTCAAGAACTGTCCATTACAAACAGGAAGCTCTCACCTCTCCCAAGTGGTCAGTGCTGGATAGATGTCATTTATACTTGTAATTGTTTTTTTCATTGGAGCTTATGATTTACGTGATTTTTTTTGTGTAAAAATCTCCTTTTATAACCTTATTTTCATAATTCCCTCTTTGGATATATCCAAATGATTGGATGTTAATATTTTTCAGCAATGAAAATGATCATTCATCTACCTTACACTCAACAGAAATTTACCATAAGTGATCATTAATATGTTGTGTTGTTTCTTGCATTCTGGTCGTTTACCCCACGCTTTGGCCTTGGCAAACTGAGAGGTTTTTTTCCCTCTGCCTAGTTGGGTTAGGAACATATACACAGCAGAGATATCTAGCTGCCTGATGCAGTACAATGCAGTTGGGATTTAGACTTGTCAACACACATGCATCTTTGCTTTACCTTGATTTTTTGGCCTGAAATTCTTGTGACATTCAAGCTCTTAAAGAGACTCCAAAAGCCAGTGTGAGCCCAAGAGCTCTCAGGGCATGCCAAGACAGAATTTTGTACTCCTCACTGTGACAAAAACAGGGAGAAGCTCCATCAAGCAGGTTTAATCTACGTAGGGCCGCATTGCTCTGGTGTATTTCTGCAGTGTTTTGTGTTGTATTATTTCACTACATTGCTTCTGGAAAAACTATTCAACAGAGAGTGTAAGCATATTTACTTCAGGAGGGAAATCCAAGAGAGGTATAGGCTGAGACAGGGTGGGAGGCACACATGGCTGAAGGATCTTGAGGACTCCGGGATCCCGCCTGTAGCCACCACTCTGCCCGTCAGCTGAGCACTCCCCTTCCAGACAGGAGCCTGGGCAGAGACCTGGGCACCCTCAGCAGGGACCGATGAGGGTCCGTCTGTCAGTGCCGTACCTGGCCTCTCGCCGCAGGAGCCCACTGGCGACGGCCAAGCTGGCTTGACTCAGTGCATCTTCAATACGTATTGATGGCTTTGCTGGATCAAAGCATGCAGAGAAATGGCCTCCAAAGGTGTGAAAACTTAATGATCACTGTGCCAAGTCACTGCGACCTGGGTTAAAGGGTACTGAATTCACGACCATTATCCAAGGGAGTAAACTCAGATTGTTGGGGGTGGTGAACCTGCTTGTCCTGGCTGCAGCACAAAACAAGGTTCAGATTCCCTCATGGGCTTGCCCTGAAAGGCAGATTTCATGCTGATTCCCTGCGGTTTGCATGTTATGGATCTCTATCGCATCTGTACTGCCAGTGTCTCCTGATGTATTCTCTGTTCCCTGGTATTTTACCTTCCCCTCATTGCCCTAGTGTTGCACTGGACAAGTCAGTCACACCTGTGGATGACAGACCTAAGTTTCAACTGCCTTTTCCTTAAAAGGGCAATAATTTGATTTTTATCTGTTATTTAACTGTTTTTGTTATTTGTCTACTTTCATTGACTTTAAAAAGCTATTTTAATTAATCTTAAATGAACTTTGGAGTGGGGGCTTTGTCCTTTCTAGGGAATGGAGAAAGAGGTGCTGTATTTTCCAATATACTTATTTTTGTGATCTATATTCACAATAATTGTGGCATAACTGTGAACAAAAAAGAAAGTTCTGAAAGTTTCTTATTTCTGAAACTTTTAGAAACTAGAAAGATTTTTTTTTTGCTTATATTCCTGTAGCTAGGAGCAGGAAATGCTTGCAGGTAGTAACTGAACCATTCTAGGCCATCAGACTCAACAAATGATACATCAAGACACTCTTGACAGTAGAGATTATTGCATTACCTGGTATCCAGTATCTGTACATGTAGAAGTTAAAAACAAAATCTCATGATAACTTTCAGGAAAGCCTATGTTAAGGGAAACAAATTTCCATCTTTATTTCTCTAATATTTAATAGAGAAATTTTTAATATTTATCACACAACAGATTGATGTGTTTCTTTAGATAGGGATCCTGGGGAAATTTAGCAAGAAAAATGTTATTTTTCTATTTTCTCTGGTTGATTTGTTCTTCTTGAAGGTCAGTACAACAGAAATTAGCTCCCGATTGGGCTACTAATCACACTTTCAGATTTAATCCAATTTTGCTGTTTTTACTATTAGCCACTAATTTTCCTGAACACCTACCTAGAAATCATCTTTCATTGATGGAGAAAGATTCTATATGATTTGACCAAGCTGGTCAATCAAAATAGCTTAAATTTTGTATGAATTTATTTGAACATAACTGGTTAATAAAATAAACTTCTAAACAAGCTACAAATCCAAATGATTTTTTCTTGTCTTCATTTTAATATTAGAATAGAAATTTCCCAGACATTTCCATTATGACTCTTAGATTAATCACTCTGTGTTCATTTTGGTGTGAATGAATTCTGTTTGTCAGGTAAGCTATTACATCCTTGTTAATTAACAGCTATGATTATCAGAGAAGAAAATCATAAACTAAAATATTTTTCATGACTTGTGCTTCCTTTTCTACAGGTGGAATTTTTATAGTTCAAGCCAAACTGAGACTACGTACACATCTTCTGTTTCTCCCTTTTCTTTACGTTTAAATGTCTTTGTGATATTTTAACAGTTTCTCCCTAATAAAGGTAATATTTCTTTTCCTTTAGACTCAACTACTAAATGATTTTTGTTTTTTTTTTTTTTTGTACCACACAACAGTTAATTATGTATCTGAGAATTAAATGTGCTCTTGTTCTTTTTCTCCAGTCTTTTCTCCAGTCTTGAGAAGTATTTGTTTGTTTGAAGTTTGTCACTGGAAATTGAGTCTTTGCTATGGGGACTTAGAACAGGGATACTCCAAAAGTCTAAGAATACTTCTCTGCAAATGTGCTTGATGTAGAGTTGCTCAAAAGCTCTGTGGATGGCAGATGCTGGCCCAGAAGGAGGAACTTTTTTTTTTCATTTCTGTTTCTTGTAACAGCTGTTGAATTATTATCAGTCATCAGACTAACTCAGAATAAGGTCTGGATAATAGTTCTCATTCTGTTTCTTGTTCTTAATGTCTTTCAAAGGAAAACACATTAACTTACACTGGACATCAGCTAGCCAAGACAAGTATGTTTGGATTTGGTAAAAAAAGAACGACATTTCTTTCTATTTTCTTTTTTTCTGTTTCTTTATTATGCTTGTATCTAAATTACAAATGTCTAATGATTCACCGCTTTTGTAACAGTGATAATAAGTGTATGTCTTCTGCTGTTTGTAAGCACCATCTCTGAGTGAGCCTGAAGTTCTGTTTCTTCATCTCATGAAAAATTTAAAAATCATAATAGCATTTGTATTAACTGACTTTTAGAATTAAGAGGGGAGAGTGGGCAGAAGCACATGGCCTGCTTCTGCACCGGCAGAACACATTCTTGGTGACACGTTGGTGAAAATTCCCCCAATGAGCCCATGCTAATGCAAAAGTGAACATTTTTATCAAATTGTTTACTCTTCTGTTCCCTGGATGTTTACCTTGCTGGCTTGGTGTTTGCAATCAAATTCTGATATGGCACATTGAGATTGCTCTGCTTTATACACAAACTAGAAATAATGCATAAGAGAGAAAAGGTGAAATGCTAGCTGTGTTCTGAAAGATTGATTGAAAATAAGTCATTTCCCCAATAATGTAGTATGTTATGTACCCAACAGTGTACAGGTGCACCCACTAGCAGTACCTCAGAGGACGGTGGATGCAGTGAGAAGCTAGGTGAAGTGAGACCAGCAGAGTAAACTCCAGAAGGCACTTACTAGGTAGTCTGGCTCTGTTCAGCTTTTCTAGCAGTCAGGAAAAGTGGACTATTGTCAACACAAACAACTAATAAAATAGGAATTATTATAGCTTTCAAAAATTCAGATCATAGCTTTGTAGCAAGTAAATTTAGAGAAATTTTGTCCTTTAAATCCACATTCAAATGACTCCAAACATGGGGACCTCAGTTTGAACCAGTCACACCTGGGAAGGAAGAAGAGGAACACATGGTGCAATTCTATTCTTTCAGAAAATTTAGAGAAGAAGATCCCTATATTATATAGAACACTGTAGGATACTCAAGTCTATTCTAACATTTAGTTTCTCCAATCTATGAAGAAAAGTGGACATGGAGTGAGACTCATTCATTGCTAATTTTTCATATATGAATAATGGAATTCAGAGCTGGAACTGGAATTGAAACTAGAGTTGAGAAAATTTACCTGCATAGTTTGTGGGTAGAGCAGACTTGATACACTAAAAATAATGTCTTTCAAATGCATTTCTGACTGTATCAGACCAAACTTAAATATCCCCAAGAAAAAAAAGGAAGAGCAGAAGGTAAGTATTATTTTATTTGTATAAATGCAGAGAATATAGCCAAGAGATCAGTTTAATAGATGGAGAAAGCTGAGAAAGCTGGCAAAATGGAAAATATATGGCAGATCTGTATCCAGAAACCAAAGTGAATATCTGAAATTCATAAAAACTTCTTTAAGATACTCAGATACTCTTAGAGAAAGGCATTGAAAGATTCAAATATTCTAAGTCCTTCACTCTCAACCTAAAGTACTGACATAAAGTCCCATTTTTCTATGACAGAAAAATAAATGAACTTATAAAAACTGTTAGGTATTTATGATCCAGTAGATGGAAGTTTAGATGGCTGAAAGGCTTATTCAGAAAGCTTTTTAAAATAAATATTCTTACTGATATATATCTTATTTCTTTTCTTTTCTTTTCTTTTCTTTTCTTTTTTTTTTTTTTTTTTTTTTTTTTTTTTTTTTGGTTCAGAAACAGGAGAGAAAATATGTTTATGGTGTCTTTTAAATAACCCCAACCCAGTCATTTGGCAGAGTGGTTGAGTTTTCTTGTTCCTTTTTAAAAAATATGTTAGTCGTGTTAGACCACATTAAAAAAAAAACAAAAACAAACAAACAAACAAAAAAACCACTGTGGTTGTCCATCTGGCATGGCATTGCCATGGAAGTAGATATGAGAACAATATGAGAAGGATGAAGGTGAAAAGACACAGACACAAGTGGTGAAGGATGGGGTGCTACGTAGGCTGGTGGTATGGGGGAATGATGTTCTGAGAAGAAAG
Source organism: Rhea pennata (assembly GCF_028389875.1). Lineage (NCBI taxonomy): Eukaryota > Metazoa > Chordata > Aves > Rheiformes > Rheidae > Rhea > Rhea pennata. Next base: position 145,851,796 of record NC_084664.1, on the reverse strand, counting down.
TAGAGGATACCTGCAGGAGTGAGACTATGAAGATCTTCAAAGACTGAGTGAGAAACTGGACCTTGCAAGGGAGACCCAACCACATTTTTTTTCTACAGAACCAAATCTATCCATTAGGAAGTGCAAACAATGAGATAACTGAGCCAGATATATCATTATTTTGCATATTTGAAATGCTTGGAGGTTGACATCATAGATGTATAACCTATGTCTCAGAAAACTTAAGGTTTTATTATATGTTTGCTACAGTGATTTAAATTTTATGATAGAAAGCTTGTATATCCAATTTCTCCACCATCTTATTTCCATAATCATTTTCCCCATTACTGTTTCCAGGCCACCTTTCCTTTGAAGCAACTATCAAGCCATTACTTTTTAAAAGCTATTTGCCCAACATAGAAGTGATCCTTGACAGACTCTCTTACAAATCTGTCTGTAAAGGATGGCTATCTTCATCCCAGGTTTTGTGGGCTGAGCTATTTTGCCAATCCAGGCTCCATATTCCTACTGGGTAAAGAACTTTTCTTCCTGCAGGCCTCCCTGGTCATGATTCTGCTCTATTATGATTTTGTCGCCATTTCAGTTTCCAATTGTCTATCACCAGCCCATTTGTTCATCATGTATGGTGATGACCTGCACCTTATTTAGGATTTCCTAACATTTCTGATCTTTCATTTCAAACATTGTCTTCACCTCCTGACCTCTCTTCTCTGCAAACCTAGCTCACCTTAGTAGAAGGAAATGAGGAATAAATGCATGCTGAAGCCCCTGCGTATCTTAGGCACTGGACTGACACCAGTCAACAGAAAGATTGTTCGATGAACACAATTTTCTTCTATGTTTTTTTTTTCACCAAAGAAATATGAAACCAATGTCAATCAGATCAGAAAATCAGGAAATTTTAATGTCCTTGAATATGAAAAAAAAGTCCTAAAAGATTTAAATCTTCAGAAGTTATTAGATGGAAGGACTTGTATGGAAGATGGATTCTCTCTTTAACTTAAATGGTCTCAAGTTTGAAATATATACCTTATCCTGAACCACTGTGAAATGCTTCAAATAGTAAGTCTATTCAGATATTTTAGTGTTTTTTAGAACATCAAAGAAATGTTGTGGTTCCATAGTGTAGTAGTTATCACATCTGCTTTACAGGCAGAAGGTCCTGGGTTTGAGTCCCAGTGGAACCAGTGCCAGGAGGTTGGACTAGATGACCTCCAGAGGTCCCTTCCAACCTCACCAACTGTGATGGTTGTTGATCATAGCACAACTTCTCTAGAAATTGAATAATTGAGCAAAAGGGAGCTTTCAGAGTAATATAAATTTGACACCTTATTCTCCTTAGAATTACACCTTGATTTTTACATGCTGTTCTAAATTTTCCCCTTCCAGAGGGAAAGAGGATGCACACAAGAGATAATTTAAATGCAAAAATAGCAGTATTGCTCTTTAGCAATGCATACAAAAGCACTGACAGAATCTATCAAACTTTAAGAGAAACAATTCTTATTTTCCACAGAATTTTTCTATATTTCAGGATTTTCTAGCTCCAGTGACTTGAAATGTGAGTCATCGACAGAACTTTGCACTGCCATGGACCATATCAATGCCCTAAGCACACCAAATGAGCAGGTAGATTTTAGAATAGCTAGAATAGTCAGCTCCAAAATAAACTAGCTCTCAGCATTAAGTCTAACAACATTATAATAATATCTAGTATATAACTTTCATTGGATTGTTTTTTTTTTTTAATTTTTCAATGAGGGATTTGTAACATACTTTGAAAGATGAGAGTAGCAGTAGAATTTAATTATTCATTGTTTTGCAAAAATGCAAATGGTAACACAGAACAATGAAGAAAAGGTTATGACTGAGATGATGTGTGTGTGTGCATGGGCATACACCTAATTCTGAGTTGTGAGGGCCTTAAATATTAATGATCAAATGGTTAAAGCGACAACAAGGTAGCTAGAAATTAGGACTGAGGCACCACAGGGGTTCCTGCTGCTGGTCATGGCATGCTGAAGTTGTGGGATGCAGCCCCCCAAGGAGCTGTGCTGTGGCCAGCTGATCGGCCAGGGCTCCTTACGGCTGTGACTCTGCGTGGGCCTCTGCGTGTTTTCCCGGGGGGCTGTCTGCCCTCGACCAGCTACACTCAATGCAACCAACACAAAATGTAGCTTCTACCTGGTAGTCAGTCCTTGGGAAATATACCCCCTAGGTACTGTTTCTATCCAATGAATCAACACTGGAAATTTCAGTTGCTGGTTGTACTAGAAGAACCAAATTTTTCTGAGCTACATCTCTGTATAGACTTTGATCATCTATAACAGACTCACTGCCTAGGAGCTTCACAGTGCAGCCACCTACTGAATGATGACAATTTTTCATCTGGTGCTAAATCTATTTTTTGTACTGTAACACTCAACCTTTACATGTTTCTTCATGTTAGGCATTACTAAGCAAAAGTAACTATTTTAAAATGTTCCATAAGCAATTCAGGGCATAGGCAACACATTAAGGATTTGACTAATCTTTATAGTCAATACAGAAAAGTAGGTTATGGTAGTTTGAAACTTATCTGGTCCATTTTAGACATCTATCTTTGGTTAAATTGAGTCACTAATTTAGAATAGCTGTTCTCCTCCACAGATAATGAAAGTCTAGGCCTGTACTGTGAATCTCTAAATTTTCCCAGAAAAATGCTATCTGAGATTTGTATTTCAAACTACATGATGAGTCTCCTCTGCTGGTTCCTCATTCATACTTTCACTGAAACAATCTCGCTTGCTGCACTCTTATTCACCATCTGATTTTGGCTAGAGTAGATCTGCAATTTGCGCATCCCTGTGTCCTTTATGAGTACATCCGTGGTCATTGACTTCTCTTTGAAACACACTTGTCTGCCTTTTCATGACATTGTTTGAGAAATTCATGTCAATGACCTTGTAGTATCTGAAGGACTTGCTTATAGTATATAAAGATGTATTGAAAATTTATTTCTGTATCTGTTCGGCAGGGGTTACCGCGGTTACTGTTGTATGTGGGTTTTTCCTTCAACAAAGTGTTTGATGACACTTGGCTTGGTGACAGGCTTATTCAAGCTTTTTTCTCTAGTGATAGATATTCTCACCTGAAGCTACATTTTTGTCCTTGTACCACTTTCCTGAAATAAATGGTTTGCTGGATTTGTTTTTTGAAATCTCTTCAGCTTACTGCACTTTGATCCAGTGTGCAGTCCACAAGCTCCATAAGATCTCAGCAACATTTATTCTCTGGACTGGACTCATCACATGACTAATACAGGCATAGGGCCAGCAGCTAGTTTCTACAGGCACATCCCTTTACTTAGAGGAGCCTTGTTTGCTTTGTTTGTTTGTTTGTTTCCTTTTTGTAGTGGACCGGTCCTCTAATTCATGTGCTTTTATCAAGCCATGACAACATCCAGCTGGCTCTCTGGCCACTCATTGCTGTTCAGATCTGATCACCCCTCAGGAGATCTATCCAACTGTTATAAAACATTTCAAGAAGGGATTCATTTCTTGTTAATTCTTGAATACTAGCTTTAAATTGAGTGTTTTACACCCTGCTGAAAAAAAAATCACATTCATTCAAGTAAGTACAATAATTGCAGATTTGAAAAGAGAAAATATAAGTAAATTTGCTTACGAATGCAAATTATTCTTGGCAGCAGCATTTTCTATTTCAGAACATTCAAAAGCTACACTACCAGTCACATTCTTCAGCGCTGTTATTTTTATCCTCTTCACATCTGTACAAACAGCCGCAGCTTCAGATTAATGAACTTCTGCAGCTGCAGTCTGATGAGTCTGAACGTTATCATTCCTGTTTTCCCTACAGCACTTCATACCTGCACACTGGCACTAAATACACTACATTCAGACAGCACTTCACAAGTTCCTTATCTTTTCAAGTGCTTGTTTTCAATATAAGAGAAGATTCCCTCTCAGGAGCTACTCATCTATCTGAGGTCTGTCTCAATGACTTCCTAGACGTCTCAGAAACACGTAGGCTTGTTCTTCTGACACGGTAGCATGCAAACAACAAGCTATGGTGTTGAATATTGTGATATTTCCTTCTTACACAAAGCTCTGAAAACATCTAATATTGGAGTAAAACTGAAGACCTGGGCAACTCTCAGAAATACAGTCGATAAATTTATGCTGAAAGTGACAATAAATTGGAATTTGACTCTTATCCAGATCATCATGCATTCCATACCAATCTGAAAGTGCATCAAACACCCTTTTCTTCCCTGCTTGGCTCTATACATACTTCGTATCAGCAATAAAAGCATAGATACTGTAATCTGTAGGTACAGATTTTTTTACAAAAAAATTTCCAGTATCATGTAAACCACCAGGTAGACCACCATTACCAATTTGAGGGCACTCAGTTCTGTGTTCATCAAGAAAATTTGCTTGTGCGGAAAGGTTATCAAAAATAAAATCAGCCACACAAATCATTCAACTAAAACTCTCTTGACTCATTTGGTACTAGCTGGCACCAGTGTCCAGGCTGGTACATTCCATTAGGTGGAAATAAAGCACAGAAGAGTAAAAGTTTCTTTTTTTTTTTGTTTGCTTATTTCTAACCATTGCTCTGTTAGCATTGTATCAGTGCTTCGAGATAGTGCAGTCTTCCAAAAGTTTACTTTTAGAAGGACATTCTGCCTGATTGGGTAGAAGTGACTGTTAAAGTTGTATTTGGTGCATATTTTCCAAAAGCTACATCTGGCAAGGTACTTCACTTCATTTATTTTCAGGGCATGAAATAAAGATTTATAATTAAAGCAGATATTCCCAAAGCCTACATGAATTCATCTATATATTACGTCTAGGAGGTACTTAAATATAATGTTCATCTTGCAGAAAAAGCAGAGATATAATGATATTTTCCAAAGGTCATGCATGAGTGAGAGAATGTGAGACCTCATCCAGGAGTTCTATTTTGAAGTTTCCTTTTATTACTCAAAAAATGTACATTTTATTAATATAAATAAGACACTTTAAATTTCAGTGAACCTATAAACCCTTTTCATAGTATTGAAAAGATGTCAACCAATTAGCACTACAAGGGTCCACTTGGAAGGGAAATACACTTTCTTTCATGTAATTCTTAATTATAGAGAACTGATGTAAAAAGAAAAGCAAACAAGGCATGCCCAGTTAAGCTGGTGGTGGGGAGAAAAGTGGCTTCTGGTCTCTGCCTCTGCTGAAAAGTTTATTTCGTATCTTTTTTTGGTTAATTCTGTCTAATATAAAGTGTATAAACCATCCTTAAAGCAGTGACAAGGTTTCACATGAATCCCTTCCCACTTAAGTGAGAATTAGACTAGGCACTAGACCACAAGCAAACTACTTTCTCTTCAGGGAACAAAGCTTGTTACTTATTTATTTATTTATTTATTTTACAGAGTGCTCATTCTCCTATAGATGGAGAAGGATGTTGTTACATTATCTCTCCTTTATGAAGGACAGAAAAGCAAACAAAACTTATGTGTTCAAGTGCCTGTTAGAAGAAAGGAAATGGCAATATAATTGTCTTGCTTGACATTTTATTAGAGTAGCAACAAAAATACATCATAAATTAATCACTACAGTGGCATGCATCAAAGAATTACAGAATGTTTCTTTTGGACAAGAATTATCTTTCCTTGTAAGGAGGAATACATTAATCAGACATACATTTTTCTGAATCGACACGGAATGATTTCACAATCATATTAATGAACAACTTTATAAACCATATGCAGTAACAGAATGAAACCAGAATTACTCTGGATAGGAAAAAAATAGAATCCTTCTAAACTGACTGTTCTTCAGTAGTTTCTGTGAATTCAGATTTCCAGAATTCAGCTCTTTCTAGGGTCACTTAGGCTGAACCAGTTCACTTGTGCTTACTGTATCACTGTGTCCCACTAGTAATGAAAAAATCAGGAAAAAAAATCCCATATGGAAAACAGCAAAACATCAAATAAACAGTTCTATCTCAAGAAGAGATAAGTAAATACTGAAAGATTAATTTGAATTTTCACTGCAATTTGTAACAAATAATACACAACACACTATATACACAATAGTAGAATAGCAGAGAAATAAATAAGCATATACAGCAAAGTTAAAATAATGATTTAGCTTTGTACACTCTTGAAACAGTATGCTTTCTTCACAGTGATGAAGCCCAGGTCTGCTTTTTGTTTAACAGCTGTTTAAAAGACAATCTAGAAATGTCTGTCTGCTAGCAAGGGGCAAGCGACTGATCGCGGGGTGCACTGTGCAGTATGGGAGCTACAGCAGTGGCTCCTAAAGCAGGATCATTTTGATAATTCAATAAATTAGATAATTTGTTTTCTGAAGTGAATTTAGTAGGAGCTGTATCATTTGACTTCCACAGGGGCTTCATACAATTTTTCACAATACATTGCAGCTGTTTTGCTATATGCTTAACTCTGACCCGGAGAGGACTTGCACGAATTTCATCCAAAGTGTGTTTTAAATATATCTGTTACCAATTGCACAATTTGCTAACACTAAAGTCTGCAACACTGAAGAGTTTCACATTGGAAACACTGTATGTACAAAAGCGAAATGCTATAGCACTGTCCCTTATGTCATGTGTTGCGTACAGCTCCAAACAAAAATTCAGTAAGAACATAGCCTGTTGCATCAAAGTCATTAAATGAATATACAAACATTGACTTCAATATTGCTACCATCCAGACATCACTTTCAAGCTAAATGTTGCAGAGAAGGTTATGTTATCCACAAAATAAATACCTAAAGATAAATAGATTACTACAGTCGGTGTTGACATCCAATGACTTCCACTTCAAGTAAAAAGTTCTACTACAGAATTATTAATAAACTTATAATCCTACAAGTTTTTAAATAAAAGCATCTCCACGTATCTAATCTACAACCTCTAGATACAAGAAAAAATGTTAGTTGCTGTTACAAACAGAAAGGTAAACAGAGAACTAGATCTAAAACCACATTAGCACGATTATCTCGCAAAGTTGCTTAGGGGTATCTGTAGGAATTAGCATAACATTAGAATGTATTTTATAAATAACATGATTAAGAGCATAGTCACAGCAAATTATGAGTTAAAACCAGCATTTGAACTTATACTTGCAACTTTATGTGTAGTCTTTATTTGCACAGTTCTGCGTGAATAATCATTTTCTGTTTGCAAAAATAAAAATCGGCATGAAAACACTATTATTATTCCAAGTAATGGTGCATACAAAACTGTCTGCATAAAATTTAACCTTTGCTGAAAGATCACTACGAGTATTGACTAAAATATCTCATTTGCACATCTTAAAAAAGAACTACAAAAGCAGAAGCTGAGAAAGCACAATGCTACTTTTTGAACAGAAATGAAATAAAGGATGGAATTTATTTCTCATATTGTCAATCTGTAAGAATTCTCTTTCAGCCCGTGCTCTGAAAAACAGAAGTCTAAGTTTCTGCCATTCTTACTGTATGAATACTTAGCTCAGTTGTCAGCCCAGCCAGCGTAGCGTAACCAGCGTGTGTAACCAAACAGGCTAACCAGACCTAGGCAGCATACGGTTTCTTTGCCTGCTGATTGCTCTGTAGATTTGTTTGTTTTTTAAATATGAAAAGGACCTAGTTCTGGGACCTCTTTAGAAAGCCTGGGATCTGAAAGAACTCCATATATGTCTAACTGATAAAAGTATTTGAAGTGCATATATTACCAAGAGGAAAATAAAATCTTTTAAGTAGACAGAAGACTGTCATTTCTCCTCTTTCCCACAAGACAAAAATAATTCAAGGCACGGCTTTGGTGCCGCTCCGCCCCATCCCTGCTCCGACTCTAGCGCACGGACGAGGCCGGCAGTCTGGGCCTGAACGAGAAACCCAGGCGACCAGCATTTCACCAGGCATCTCGGTGACAGAACAGCAGTGAAGCGGCGGCAGGCAGGGAGAGCGAAGGGATCCCCGCTTGTCTTCACGCCTCTGCAGCCCTCCTCCGTGCCGCGTCCCCGCCCGGTTCGCTGCTCCACGGGCTTAACGCGTGGCAACCTGCCCTTGCCCTTGCCCTTGCCCTTGCCCTTGCCCTTGCCCTTGCCCTTGCCCTTGCCCTTGCCCTTGCCCTTGCCGCCACAGGTGAGTGAGCAGTTTTGATCTTACTGCGCGCTACAGCTTTATTTACTCAGATGCAGGAGTCTGCTTGCGTCTTGAATGTGCCTCTCAGCTAAGTAAATGCAAGTGCCTGTGTGAGATTTCCCAGGTGATTCCGTTTTACTTGGACAGTTTTTTTTTGCAGTAAAATTTGTTCAGGGTACTGTTCCTCTCCTCGTGATATCCTGATAGGGTACTGTGGCAGGATAGTTTTTAGGCAAGTATGAGCAATAAAAAGCCACAGAGCTGAAATTTCACATTAAGCCTGGCAGGTGACAAGGCTTGTTCAAAGCTGTGTCCTGACTGTTTTTACATTTATGAGACCTGATTGCTAGGTATTCCCTCTCAGATAACCCTGCTGTTCTTCCCTTCTGACCACTGCGTCTCAGTCTGCCTGCGTGACTCACGCAGTATTTATTTTTTCTTGTCCTTTTCAAAGTGACGGAGCCTCCTGGCACGCACCTGCCAGCTGTGCGGGTGTTCAGGAGCGCCAGGGATGGGGCAACTGTGCAGAAACGGCTCGTTAAACGTGTCTAGCACCCTACAGGTTTCAGGTCAGAGTTACCAAGCCTCAGCCCACCCTGTAAACAAGGGAAATGCCTCTGAGGAAGGGAGTTTAGGAAAAAAAACTGCAATACCAGCCAGCCAGCGTGGGACCGGCTCCTAGTGCAGCACACCCAAGTCTGCTCTAGCTGGTGCTCTGACAGCTCCCGTGGTTCTCAGGATATTCTTCAATGTAAAAATGCAAAGAGATGGATGGCAAGAAGGGCTGGTTAAAAAACCTCCTCCTGCCTTTGATTCCTCTTCCATGCTGTGTTGATCATTTTGCCAAGCTGCAAAGTACCCGTTGAGAACTACCAGGTTAAAACAGAAGCAAGGTTACTGATTTGGCAGGAGTCAGATCTTCAAATCCTCTTTGCCATCCAGTGAGTGTGGAGTAGGGGCTTTTGAATGCAGAAGACATGAGTTCACAGCAAAATTTAAATCTGAGGGCTATACGGTATCGATCTTTAAATAACTTTTTGTTTCTGGCTCCAGATTATCAAAAACAGTGCTCAAGATGGTCATGCAAATGAAACATTGTGATTATAAAACTTGGAAAATTAAGGAAGTAAAGTGATGCTTTTTCAGTATTTTCTCTCTTTCCAGGTAAATATACAACTGACTGAATTTTTTAAATGCTTTTTGTACCCTAAAGTATTCTAATGGATACTCTTTGAGAAGAAAAATGAAGAAACACTGGTATTTTAGATTGAATTTTCCTCTTTTCCTGAGACACTAGCTATACTGAAGCTATAACCCCCTTGCAGCAGCCTGAAAGACAATTGCTATTGAACCACAGTAAAATTCACTAGTGAAATATAAAAGTCTGTTCTGATACAGTACACCATTATGTGAATTTCCAGAAGGATTCGGTACTAGAGAGGACTTATATTTCAAGTGGCATATTTATAAACTAGCTCACTGAAAAAATAAGATTTTTAAAAACTTCCTAGTGATTTTTTAATTTGTTTACTCCCCGTTGCAAATTGATTACATGGACTTCCTATCTCATGCTGTTAAAGTTTTTTTTCCTTTTTTCTTTTTTTTTTTTTTAAAAAAAAAGACTTCACCCTCTTTACCTCTTTATCTGCTGATTGAAGCATGTTACGTTGCCCACAATTGAATTTGCGCAGATGTGGGTGCAGGAGGTGAATGACAGATCGTTGCTGCAGTAAGCAGCAGGGCCGGCTGCCCGGGGCTGTGCCCCATGGCGCTGCCCGGCGCTGGGGCATGGCGGGGCAAGAGGAGCCCTTCTCCTCTCGTCCCCCCTTCCCCAGGAGCATCACTCACGGCTCTGCCCTGCCTCGGCTGCTGGGTGCTTTTTGAGAGCACAGACCGCAGTTTGACGTGTACGGGACAGGGAGCGTTCATGTATCCCGCTGAAGTCCCCCCTCTGCTTAAAGTTACAGGTGTGCTTAAGTGCTTCTTCAGTTAGACGTGGCAATACACTCTTTTCACTCCCCAAGTGTGAGAAGCAGAAGGTGTGTAGAGACATGTGGTAACTCCTGCAATTTGATGAGCAGCAAAGCCTTTGCGTTTCACACAGGTTTGTGGGAACAGAGCATCCAATGGATGTACATGACTGCACACGCACAGAGCAATGCGGGGCTCAGGCCTGAGAATTAGGAGAGAAGCACACTGAGAAAGAAACATCTTCCTTTGTTCTCATATCACCTGCAAAAGAAAAGAAAAACATAAATATCCATGTGGATCATCCATGTTGTAAGATGTACAGACTTATGAACAGTATTTAAGCAGCATTACATAAAAGGCAGCATGCAAACAGTGACATGCTTCGTTATCTAGATGAGAGATGGGCTGGACAGATGTGCTGCACATTACTGTGATCCCTACAGAACAGAAACAGATCTGAAGCAGATCTGGTGTGTGGGAGCTCAGTGTCTCCTGTTGGTACTGTCTGCTGGATGGCAACGGGCTGGTGAATGCTGAGCAGGAGCAGGCGGGTCCTGGCTGACATGCAAGAAAATGCCCCATTTCCTTTCTGCAGGCAGTGAGAACAGACCCAGGAGGAGTCACTGAGCTCAGACACCAGTGCCCACCCTCCTGCTGAATATGCGTGAGTCACAGTGCCCGAGCACCAAACACGGGCATCCCACCATCACTCTTTAGGGAATAAGGCTTAACCTAGGTCTTTCTCCACAGCTTTCCCCATATCCCAGCTCCTGCAGGTCATGTCTCGCTCAGTGCAAGACACTATGAGAGCATTACTTGCCATGGTGGGATAGTTTTCCCTCCACACTGTGCAGTGACCTTGTTGCATTTGGTGGCGCATCCAAAAGCACCACTAGCCTTCCCCACTTGTTCACCATGCTGCCGAGCTGCAAGCTATCCCAGCACGACCAGGCACGTGTGAACATGCCCTGGATCTTGAGAAACACACACACCAAATATTAAAATGTGTAAATTGTTACCTCAGAGGACAAGCATGTATCACCAAGGGACATTTTTGTAGAGGACAGATAGGTATTGGTGACAGTAATATCTTCTAGTTCAGTGCTGAAGTGGTCAGGCTCTTTGATGACATTGTAATTTAGGGCCACATTGTAACTGGCAGGTTTCTTGTCCCGTTTCTGCTGGCAATTACAGAGTTTTCTGAAGGCTGCTCTGAATTTCTGGGACATGAGATTGTAAATTACAGGATTGATGGCACTATTCAAATAAATACAGATTCTACAAAATAAAAGGAACCAATTTTCTTGGAAGGGACTGGAGAGAAAGGAATTTACGACGACCAGTGTTCGGTACGGCATCCACAGAAATGCAAACAGGATTACCACCACAGCCAACATCTTGGTAACCTGGGAGAACAAAAAGATAGGCAGAAGGGTAGTACTCAAAGCTGGGGCGGGAGTATATACACTTACAAACAGTAGCTTTATTTTGTGCTACCTTTAGGGAACAGACTTTTCACTTTTGTGACGTTCTGATCAATGATTTATTCAGATCATTTTTTATCAAGGTTTTCTATAGTAAGAAGAACGAAATTTCTTGGCTCCAAATTCATACTAATTTTTGTTAAATGATTCTTTAGAGATGACATCCACAGGATCACAGAAGCATGGAATAGTTGGGGTTGGAAGACATCCCTGGAGATCATCTGATCCAAACCCCTTGCTCAAAGCACAGTCACCTACAGTTGGTTGCCCTAGATCATGTTTAATCGATTTTTGCATATTTCCAAGGATAGAGACTACACAACTGTTCTGAGAAACCTGTTCCAATGCTTGGACACCCTCTAAGTAAAAGTTTTTTCTTATGTTTAAATGGAATTTCTTGTATTTCAATTTGTGCCTGTTGCCTCTTGTCCTGTCACTGGGCACTGCTGAAGAGCCTGGCTCTGTATTCTTTGCATCCTCCTGTCAAGTATTTATACATATTGATCAGATCCCCCCTCAGACTTCTCCAGGCTGAATAGCCCCAGCTCTCTCAACCTCTCCTTATATAAGAAATCTGGCCCTTTGCTGGACTCAATCCAACATGCCCATGTCTCTCTCCTACTGGGGAGCCCAGCACTGGACACAGCACTCTTGACATGTCTAACCAGTGCTGACTATAGGGGAAGGATCTCTTCCCTCGGCTTGCGGACCACACTCTGTTCAGTGCAGCCCAGGATGCTGTTGACTTTTTTGTTGCAAGGGTACTTTGCTGGCTCATGGTCTATATTTTGTACACTGGGACTCCCTGATCCTTTTCCACAGAGCTGCTTTCCTGCAGATCAGCCCCTAGCCTGTACCCTAGCCTGGGGTTTTCCTCCCTGGGTGCAGGACTTTGCACTTCCCTTTGTTGAACTTCACGAGGTTCCTCTCTGCCAATCTCTGCAGCCCGTTGAAGTCCCTCTGAATGGCAGCACAGCTCTCTGATGTACCAGCCACTCCTCTCAGTAAGCTAATTATTGCAGAGCTGAGAATTTGCAATTGCTTTATCTGGAAAGAGGTGGTGATTCAAATACAAAAAAGGGGAACATTTTTCTTCCAGTGGCATTAGGTTTCCTCTTTTTGGCTAGTATGGTCTGCAGAGTAATTGAACCTGAAAGCTTTTTAGATTATCTGCTTTAATACCTACCCTAAAACTCCTTTAATATCTACCTTAAAAGGATTTCCAAAAGCCAAAAATGATGCAAAAAACTTGGCTTAGATTTATTTCTAATACAAAGATCCTCAACATTTAATTAGATCTTCATTATTTAATGTTTACTCTGAGACATCAGTTATAGCCTACACAGTCAGAAAGATGAGGGATTATCCATAAAACTTTATTATTATAAGAACTTTCACCTATTGTGTAAATTAGCTTTGAGAAAAAGAAGGGGAAAAAAGAACCTTTGGGATGTCCAGGATAGCTGAAATGAAGTGAACTAGAAATAATTAAAAATTAAGGGAAAAAATGTGAGAAGAGTTCTCTTGTAAATAGTTTGGATTTAGAGTGTGTATTTCCCTAGCCTGCTTTTCTTATTTACTGCTCACAAACCTACGTAATAGAGAAAAATGCAAATGTGAATGCCTTAGGTAATTAAAAGGATCACTTTTCCTTATATCCCAGGAACTTCTAAAAGCAACAGTCCTGAGGACACGGTCACAAACGGTTGCCAGATTCAGGGCTGAGCTGCAGCTCAGCAGTGCAGACCAGTTCTGGTTGACAAACGCTCAGGACTCCTCATTTTCTTTCTCTCCTCCCTCCAGGTTCTACCTGGAATCGAGGTTCAGCTAAGTCCAGCTAACAGATTTGTGGCATCAACTCCACCGTTCAAAGAAAGAATGGGTAACAGACTATACAGGAATCAAAGTACTTTACTGCAAGAAGCTGAGCAGGTGACCTGACTATCATACCTGTCAATCATTGACAATTTAAATAGGTCTTGAAAATGTATTTAAAGAACAGTTACTCTGAGAACCAGTTACAGTGATGCAACTCTAGGTGCAAATCCTATGCTCTCCCTGAAGTAAATTGATTATACTTAACCAATCTGACAGCCTTCTATGATGGACTGACTGGCTGGGCAGATGAGGGCAGAGCAGTGGACGTTGTGTCCCTTGACTTCAGCAAGGCTTTTGACACTGTCTCCCATAACATCCTCCTAGGCAAGCTCAGGAAGTGTGGGTTAGATGAGTGGACAGGGAGGTGAATTGAGAACTGGCTGAAAAGCAGAGCTCAGAGGGTCGTCATCAGTGGTGAGGAGTCTAGTTGGAGGCCTGTGGCTAGTGGTGTCCCCCAGGGCTCAGTCCTGGGTCCCATCCTGTTCAGCTTCTTCATCAGTGACCTGGATGAGGGGACAGAGTGCATCCTAAGCACTGTTGCTCAGTTTGCTGATGATACCAAGCTGGGAGGAGTGGCTGACACACCTGAGGGCTGCGCTGCCATTCAGAGAGACCTGGACAGGCTGGAGAGCTGGGTGGAGAGGAACCTCCTGAGGTTCAACAAGGGCAAGTGCAGGGTCCTGCACCTAGGGAAAAATAACCCCAGGCACCAGTACAAGCTGGGGGCTGACCTACTGGAGAGCAGCTCTGCAGAGAAAGACCTGGGAGTGCTGGTGGATGACAAATTGACCATGAGCCAGCCATGTGCCCTTGCAGCCGAGAAGGCCAATGGTGTCCTGGGGTACATTGGGAAGACTGTTGCCAGCAGGTGGAGGGAGGTGATCCTGCCCCTCTGCTCAGCCCTGGGGAGGCCTCGTCTCGAGGTCTGTGTCCAGTTCTGGGCTCCCCACTACAAGAGAGACATGGAGCTACTGGAGAGAGTCCAGTATAGGGCTACAAAGATGATCAGAGGGCTGGAGCACCTGCCCTATGAGGAACGGCTGCGAGAGCTGGGCCTCTTCAGCCTGGGGAAGAGAAGACTGAGGGGGGATCTGATCAATGTGTGCAAGTACCTGAAGGGAGGGTGTCAAGGGGACGTGGACAAACTCTTTTCAGCTGTCCCATGTGACAGGACAAGAGGCAATGGGCAGAAATTGAAGCACAGGAAGTTCCGCCTGAGCGTGAGGGGGAATTTCTTCCCTGTGAGAGTGACGGAGCACTGGAGCAGGTTGCCCAGAGAGGTTGTGGAGTCTTCTTCTCTGGAGATCTTCAAGGCCCGCGTGGATGCGATCCTGTCTACCATGGTCTAGGTGACCCTGCTGAGCGGGGAGGTTGGACAAGGTGATCTCCAGAGGTCCCTTCCAACCTTAGTTATTCTATGATTCTATGATAATTACAGTCAAGAACTGGAGAGATTCAAAAACAGCAGCCATGGAGCTGCCTGCGTGCAGATGTGGTGTCGTGAGCAAGCAGCTGAGTGAGGCTGATTGGGTCTCAGTCAAGAATTACTGCAACAACAGTGGGAAGCTGCCACAGCGCCAATACACTCAAGAAGCATTCAGAAATACCAGCTTTGGTTTACACACGTGCTATGTGAAGAGAAGATCCAGAGCTTAAGTATAGTCGTGTCTCTGAGACCCGCTGTAAGCTATCTGGGTTCAGATAGCTGTTTGCTCTTTTGTAAGTCCTCCTCAGGCTGGCTGCAGAGGCAGTGAGCTTTCACAGCCACCTGAGAGCAGCGAGAGCAGCTATGGTCGGTGCTATGGTGGCTCTCATTGTGCCCCAGCATGGAGTGGGGCTTGTCACCACAGAGACAGTCCTTACACACTGAGCCAAAGGCACTGCAAACATGCCATTTTTACCCTGAATTTATCATTACAGATGAACACAGTTTCTAAACATGATTTAGGCAAAAGCTGTTTTCTTACCACCAACAAAAATCTTCACTGGGATTGATAGGGTTGCATAGAAAGAGCTAAGAGAAAGGTTTGGTTCACTGTGTTTAAATAAACTGTCATATCCATTCTCAAATCACTTAATATTAAATGTAACTAAACATACTGGGAGAGGGAGCTAGTTATTTTATGTCAGTGAAGTGCTGGAAGGACAATTTTTTTGAGGAATCTGCTTTTCATTACCTCTTCTTTCTAGCCGTACACCAAACTCCTGAAAGCATAGGCAATGGCTTTTACATCAGTCTGGAGAGCTTATTAATTACTCAGGTGAAGGCAAACATACCCTGATTCTCTTTTCTTGTGGATGTGCACTGCATATTCTATACTCAGAGTACAAATTATTCTCAGTTAAGGAAATTGAAAACATGATTAAAAGGCTTTGTGCAAATCCATTTCAGTCCAAATTACAAATGTACTTTGAACGATATTGAAATGCTTCAGTTTGCACATACTACATGTAGCCACTTTTCAAGTCCAATCTTTTGGGTTCTGAGAATGTTCTGAAAATATTTTAAATGTTTTTGCTAACCAGATTCCCAATATTTTAATTCTGAATTGGGAATATGGGATCTTTTGACTGAGCTAGGTGAGATAGAATGGAAGTGTGGAAGGGTTCAAAGAGCTAGGATCTGATTTGGAAGACTGAACAAGAATATGGGAGAAAGAAAAGGAAATGTAGGCCGCAGGTTATGAGTCCACAAGCATCTTAACCAATTTAACATGCTAAAGCTTAGCTGCTAAAAAGGCAGCTAGATTACTTCCCTGTCTTTCCATCAGCTTCTCTTGGCCTCTTGATCCCTTTTCAGGTAATGAAATGAGCTACCAAGTTAGCTCATGGAATTGATACTCTCAGAAAAATTGTTTTCTGTGAAAGACAAATCTCTTCTCTATCCTTAAGTTCTTGAACTTGTACCGTCTCAGGTATATATCTGCTCTGAATCCCTGGTCCTAAATACCAGCCATAATAAAATTACAGAACAAATGGACAAACCTTGCAAAGTTCAAAAAAGAACCTTTACCTTTTATTTGTCAAAACCAAGACTGAAAGTAAGTGGAATTGTGATGGTGGTGCCATATATGAAAAACAAAAGATAAAGACGCGCTGAGATTTATTTTAGTTATTATCATATATATGATTGTTTTCAAACAAATGAATAGAAAGAAGTTTTGAGGTTTTTGTCTTCTGCTCTTCAACACTTGTTATTAATTCAGCACTATACCATTAAATGTATTTGCAAGCATAAATAAATCTCAGTAGCTGATCTGCCTCCTCTAATCTACATTCAGTATACAATCTACAGGGAAACTTTCATTCTTGATGATGTTTTGATATATTTCCAGAATTCAGACTCCAATGTACTTTTGAACATTTGCCATGAGAAAGATTCTTGGAGCCAGTGGGTTCGCAGCAAATATTCTGCTTGTACAATGCCAAGATCTATTTATTTCACTTGGCCTTTGGAGTGAGTTAAGTAAAATGAATGTACATACTGACGTAAAGATCACAAAGTGATCTTGAATAATGACTATTGAATAGTCATGAATATTATACCAATATGACATAGCATATGAATATGCTATGAATAATAGCTAAGGAATTATTAGCTCAAGTTTCAGGCATGCATAATGTTGAAGCTGTAATGTGTGTGAATATAAATATAAGTTGAATATGAACTGCTGCTTGACAGAGGCAATGAGTTGATTATGTTGAATTTGGTTCATCTGTAATTTTCAGTAATGGACAATCTGGTCAAAGCCTAGGTACGGACACTTGTATTTTTTCCAGATTGAATTTATGCACACACATTACTATTTATGCACTATGAATGCCTACAACTGTAGTTAATGAGTTTGCTCAATTACTACTCATTTGGATTAGAGTACAGTCAATGAATGAGTTTTCTGAAAGATTTAACAGTATGGATGGTTGCATGTTTCCAAAATAAGAAAAAAAAAATCTCTTTTAACCGCCTCCTGTCTTCTCTTTTAACACTGTGTAGTTCTGACAGACCCTTGTGTCACACTCTGTTCACTATATTTCAAAGCCTTTTAGATGGAAAAAATGGATACACCAATAAAGTCTGAAATCTCTTTGCTTTTTTAAGAAATGAGATTTCATAAAGGCTAAGGGAAATATTTGTAGAAACATTAAAAATACAGTTCTAGTAGGAAGCAAAGGTGCTGATCAATGATGTTGAAATCTCAGTCACATTTTCTTCTCTGAAATCTTGATCAGTTTTGCCTGTATCTACAGGCTGTGACATCTCATTAGACACCTACTTAAAGGAAGAGTGCCACCAAAATATTGGCCCCGTTGAAATCGGTTGCTGATCTGTTACTGATTTAAGGGATATAAGGATGTTATACTTCCATTTGGCTGTAAAATGTCTTGAAATATCCACCTTCAAGCTTCATTGCTACTGTATGCAATAGTTGCCTTAGTTCCATGGCAACAACTGCAATTTCCCAGATGCTTCAGGAGGACTGGGATTTCTTCACAGTTAAAAAAAAAAAAAAAAAAAAAAAAAAAAAAAAAGTCTTAAATTCATAGTCTATGTTTTATGGCAAGTGGGAAGAAATCAATTTCAATTAATTTCTTTGGGGCAGTGATTATCTGCAGAAATGATCATACAGCAGTGAAATAAATCTGAATATAGATTTTGCATTGAAGTCCCTTCTTCCATGCTGAATAGCGTAAATGCGTCTTTGAACTGTCTTTCCTTAAGAGACGCTTTTTGCCAAGATACTGTCATCTAATCTTACTGATCTTTCCTCTCATAAGCATTGAAGTTTCAGCCACTATGAACTATGAACAGTTGACTGCTGTGTGTTGGATAATTTTGCTTTCTCACCCATCCTGCAGTTGAACATGATTACAAGGAAATAGGTACACCAGAACTATTTCATTCTGTTTTCTCAGGTTCAAATTGTGCAAAGCACGTAACTCAACAAAAATATTCTATAATTTCTCTGTGATCAAAGAGATCTCACCTTTCTCTTTGTGACCATTTTATTTTCTCCTAATCTTCTCTTGCACAAAACTACATAAACTGTAGTCCATAAAGTCACTATTTCTTTAACACTGAAACCTCTTATAGGTAGTTAAATGTTTTTCCACAATATTGTTCAATTATTTATGAAGTCCAGTCTAGTAAGATTATTTCTTTTGCAAAGCACGACTGAAACCCCAGTCAATGCATTCGTCACTAGTGCCATCAGACATAATAGGTTTCTTTAGGATTTTTCTTTAAGTGAAAAAAAAAAGCACATGAAGGTTAACCAACATGTTTTGGTACCTAAAACAAGCTTAATACTAGTTTATGGCTCATGGCAATAAAGCCCAATGCCATGTAGCCTTGAGCACAAGCTGTTTCCTCTCTGAAAGTGGAGCTTATCAATACTGCATCTTCTTCTGGAAGAGATCTTCACTAAGGAGACAATCAACTGTTACCTGCTAACTTTAGTGGTTAATCAAAAGCCCTGAAAAGGATATAAATTACTCTTATTGCTTTTCATAATAAGGATCAGTTGAATTTTTCTTCTGACAATGCCAACACATCTCAGAAACAGAATGAACTGGTTTCTGTTCCTTCTGGCACATAATAAGCCTGATGGAAAATGGACTCTGATGCAACTTGCCTGACTATTGTATAATACTGGTTTTCTTTTTGAAAATTTTAAAAATATTTTTATCAAACCCTTCTATTTAGTACAGTTCTGTAAAACAGATAAATAATCCACCTGAGTGGGATTGTTTTAGCTTTCCACAAGTGAAATTAAGAATAGAGTTTAACACATACTATTGTTACATATCGATACTTAATTTCTCAGTGGAACTCTTGCTTGCAGTGTAAATAACTCATAATTTAAGTAACTGCCCAAAATCAGCAGGAAGAGATGCTATTTAATGAACTAAAAATGCATTGGAAATGGAGATACTTTCCTTCTGCTTTGAGATTTTAAAGGAAAGGCTGAACTTTTTCTGTCTTTTTTTTGTTCATCTTCCTTGTTCAGTATTTTCTTGTAGTGCTTTGGGGGACCCTAAATAGCAGCTTAATGGCTTTTTCCACCAGTACTTGTCCTCCAACGCTTTTTGATAGAGATGTATTTTTCCTTTAGTAAATAGATTTTGTTCCTGCTAGCTTTCCAGACATCAGAGTGAAATAAATATTTCCTCAAACTAACATGGTTCAGTGACTTTTAAATCATGTTGGTGGGAGGATGAAGGCAGGGAATAGCATGAGTATGCAGAGGACCATTTTCTACCTGGAAGAAGTGATTATCATTCATTAGTGATGTAACATCATCTCATTCTGTGCTCATCCCTAGAGTACTCACAGGAAAAATATGTTAAGATAGGCTTGACTCACTACTCTAAAAAATATTTCAGGTCTCATTTCTAAATCATCTGAACCATTCTGAAGACAAAACAAAAGTCTTCAACATCTTTTTTCCCCCTTTTACAACTAGCATTAAATATATTTGTGTGAGAGACTGAAAATCTCTGTTCTAAGGAAAGTGAGCTTAGTCCATCTATGGTGTTTCTGCAACACCGATCTCCTTGCCTCCTTCTTCTCACTGCCAAGCTGCCATATACCTCCCTTGCCCCAGCTCAAGCAACTGCCGTCCACAGCTGTAGGGAAATGGTTACTTCACACTGTGTTTGCTTCCTCCCTGAGCAGAGAGCTATTCTAGATGCCATGTCCTCCCTTGTCTTGCCCTCTCCATTGGTGTCAGGCTTGAGATATTGAATCCAAGATGTTTTCCAAGTTGGTCTTCACATTTTCAGTCAATCAACTTCTAATTCTGGGCTTATTCCTCATACCAGGAACCTAAGTGCTCTATTGCTATTTTTTTTCAAGGAAAAGAAAAAAGAAATTGCTTTATTATAATATATGACTCATACTAAAAAGTAGTGACTGTATGTAGAAGTCTGAGTCTAATTCTTGGAAGCTGACATAGAAAGAGAGTTGACAATACACATCATATGCTAATACTATAATATATGGTAAAAACTTTCTAAAAAATGGGAATAGTGAGTTCTGTCATGAGTTAGGAATAACTTCAGAAGGTGCTCCTGAACTAAAATACAGTGACTGTATGACAAGTTAGAGGACAAAACACTATCTTACCCGGTAATTAGCAAGTTTGAACCAGTTTTAACAAAGGGAGATTTTCAAAATGTTGATAGGGTAATGAAAAGTCCCAAGGAAATTAAAGGAAGTGGAAAGATCTGCCTGTCTGGGTCAAGCTAAATCCAGATTAGGGAAGTAATCCATGTCAGACTATGTGAGTATATCAATTCACATATTCTGCCATACATGGAGTAATCACAGTGAAAAATGGTTACGAAATATCTTGGATTAAACCTGTATGAATGTTCAGGAATCCTATCTAACTTACTGTTTTATTCTGGTATTCTGGCATATTACATAAATGTGAGCTCATAATAAATCAATAATAATAGTAATTGACTCATAATAACTGAATGGAGCATGCATTAATTTCATTTTGTAGAAACATTCTTGGATAAAAATGAATGAGAATTGCTACAGAAGTAAGAACTTTATACCACTCTTCCTGTCACTTTTTCTGCAATTCACATGCTGGAGATCACATGCAACTGTTACTTTAGTGCAAGTACAATGTTGAGAAGGCATATATCTACATATATCTGTATACACATATATATATACACACACACACACATACATATGCATATATGCACACATAAGTGTATATATGTCTATATTTATATATCTGTATCTATCTGTATATATGTGTATATATACTTATCTTTAAATGAGAGTAGAATTCACTATGAGGCCAAAATATGCTGTTAGTTACATCTGTACTGTGTCTTTCTTAAAACAGTGGGAAATTTGTCTCTTCATGGCTGTTGAGACTTTAGACTTTTTGAATATGGACTTATGTTTTCCCATTTTACACCACCGGCTATATTTTGAATGCTGCTATTTTATAAATAATATTACTAATAATCTCATACTATCCTTGCTTTGCTTCTTACGTTGCACTGTATGCATGTGCTAGCTTTACTGATAATGAAGCTGCATTAATCCATCAAGTTACTTATGCTTTTAGAAAAAATCTTGCTGTCTTTATAAGACCTAAAAGACATCATATAATAATTCTCATGTTTAGGTTTTCATAATACATCTACTGTCTGTAATGCTCAGATGCTTTATAGATTTTTCTGTTTTTCAAATGAGCACATATAATGCACTAAGCACATATAATCAAGCATATGTACTAAAGTAATAATGACAACTTGAAAAGTAGTTTATCTTATTTTTCTGCTAATTAATGGACAAAAAATTTAAACACTTCTAATCCAAATATTTAACTGTAAGTGAAGACATAATTAAAAACTAGCTCAGATGTTTCAGTTTGTAGGTTTCTAGGCAAACCTACAAACCTCTGGTGCTCTGAATGTTTGGTGTTATAGCGGGCAGGTCAGTCGACTTTTGAGGTCAATGGCTCATGTTAAGGGGAAAAGTCCCTTTCATTAAATGATAGCAATCTACATAAAGAAATAGGAAAATAAAGCTCGACCCATCACCCAGGTGCACTCAGCTTGTCCTAAGAGGCGAGCCCCTCAGCACTGCAACCTGCAGCATCCCTTGTGCCCGGGCAGCCCTCCGGAGTTGGTCACCCCAGCAGCCGAGGGGGTGTCAGCCCCACGGGGCGGCGTGGGGCAGCGCGGCCCCACACTCACCCCAGCACCACCCCAGCCTCTTCCCAAGGGGCAGTCGCGAAGCAGCGCACCCTGCATTGCTCAGCACTGGACCCAGCAGCGTTAACTGCTCTGTGCCGCCTGTGTGTGAGGCAGATTGCTTTATTGTGAATAGCTATAAAAGATTTATTCTATTAACTATATTCTAGTAATATAATTACACATTGCAGCACATAAAAGCAAAAATATAAAGAAGCCAGTCAAATCTGTGCCTCAGTTTTGAGCTGTCAGTGCATAAAAGTATTTCCTGAAAGGAAGAGTAACAAAGATAATAAACATTTATAACGCATTTTTATATACAGACTCACTTAAGTAGACATTTCACTATTTCATAGTAAGGATATCAGAAACAGGAAAAGTAGAAACTTCACTTTGTTCTTGCAGTGACACAGTGCCTTAGCCCTCAAAACCTGGTAAACCTCAAGTCTACTAAACTCCCAGGCAATTTCCTTCTCTTCATATCTCAAAACTAAGTCAGGAGTCACTTTTGCATATTTGACAGCATTACTGACAGGCTATAATACGAGAAAAGTACAGTCAAAAATATGTTTCATTCCTTACCGGCACCTCCTAATTGCTTTTTGATATAGGAAATGAAATATCTTTTGCCCTAGTTCTAGCAGGAGGCAATAATGTATAGGCAAGGAAAAAAAAATATTTATAAATACATAAATATATGCATCATATTATTTCGGCTCGACAACATAATAAAAAGGGATAGTATGTTTTACCCCTTTCCAAATGTCTAAGCTGGTGATCTCAAAAACAAAGATGTTCTACATTTCAGGAAGCCATTTCAAATGCAGTGTCCTACCTGCCTTCTAGAAGCAATAGTGCTATTGAAACTTCTGTTAGTCATCTTGGAATTCACAGGCTTGTTTTGGTGAGCCAAGTCATTCCTCCACACTTTAGAGTTTTCTTTTGGATCTGAAGGGATGGGGTTCAGGAACAGTATTCTAGCAATCAGCCCATAGAGGACAGTTGCCAGTATCATTGGTACAACATAAAATATACCAAAATCCATCATATAGATAGGAGAATAATAGCTCCTGGACACCTTGTAGCCACAGGACACAACAGTAGTGTCTTTGTAGACTACTGTATTGAGGTCTAGCAGGAAAAACCAGAGCATACAGTATATGGAGGTGAAAGCCCAGACAAAAATAATGATCTTTTTGGCTCTTGAAAAAGTGCATAGGAATTGAGCTTTGATTGGGTGACAGATGGCTATGTATCTCTCGATGGTGAAGGCAGTGATGGAAAAAGAAGAAGCATTGATCCCTAGGTACTGGAGATAAGTAATACAGAGACATCCCACGTAGCCATATACCCAGGATCCATATAGGCTTTCTGTGATATTGGGCAGTCCTGCAGCCACCAGCACCATGAGATCTGCCACAGCCAGACTCACCAGATAGCAGTTAGTGGGAGTTCGCATGTGTTTGGTTCGGAGGACCACCAAAACCACCATGATGTTGCCCACGATGCCCAGGCCACAGATGATAAGGACCAGGAGAATGGTAACCACTTGGTATTCGACTGTGACAATCTCTTGGCTCGTTGCCAGCAGCCCAGTTTGGTTTTGCTCATCCCCCGTGCCATTCTCCATCTTCACCAGCTGGATGCTGCTTCTGCCAGCTGGTTGGTCTCAGCATGTGTTCCCCACGGCCCCCCGCAAACCACTGGGCAGAGCAGAGCGTGGCTGCCGCGTAGCCCTGGGGCGCCCTCGCCATAGAGTCATGGTCCCATTGCTGCCTTGCCTTCCCCTCACCCTACAGCACCCAGCCTTTCCGGCTCTGTAAATTCAGTTACCGGACAGGTAGGTCCCTCTCAGATCCATTTCACTTGCACAGGTTAAAATGCTGTTTTTCCATAGCTGGCTCGAGGCATTCGTGAAAGCACAGCCGGTGGAGGTGGGTGCTCTCCCTCTGCGGAGGAGGAGGAGGAGGAGGAGGAGGGAAGGCAGAGCCCTTTCCGCACTGCCCGCTGGCTCAAGCTCTGCACGGGACTGTGCTGCTCCGGTCCTAGCAGGCTTCAGCATCGCAGCTTTCCAGGAGGAGTCGCGCGGCGCTGAGGGTGGAGACATCGGGGGGAGGTGGAAGGAGAGCGCTTTGCAAAGCCCCTCAGGTTTTCCACTCCACACCGCTTTCCCTCTCTGCTCTCAGGTGGCCACCTCACTGGCTGAGCGTATCGATCCACGCTGACAAAGGAGAGATTGACTGGCAACAAAAATAAACAGATTTCTAAACTTCTGATTTCCCCTGCGATTCCCCTACCTATCCTTGTGGAAGTGGTGGTGATTCACGCCGGCCTCACGCTCTGCGGGGAGCTGGATGTGCCCATTCAGAGCGTGCAGAAAGAAAAACACTGCAGCTTTTGAAATCAGCAGAAAACTTTGGTTTATACATTACTTTGCAGACAATACTCTCTTTGCAGCTCCTCTGTTACTCGTGCTGTCACCACCCCTCAGCCCTTCCAGTTCTCTTCTGAGTCATAACACAGCAACAATAAAGCCACCAGAGCACAAAAATGAGATCAGTTACGCACACACACGCGCGCGTGCACGCTCACGCACACTCACGCGCATGCACAGAGTTTACTAATCTACTGCAGCTCTTCAAGGAAAACTCTCCTCCGGTTGAATAAATTCCTCCTTGCTCAGTCAAGTTGTGTAAAGCCATAGATACTATAAATAACTGGGGGAAATGATTTCTTTCAGATGCACTGATGAAAAAGCTACATGTACGTTAGCTACACGAAAACTGCTGACACATTTGCTAACCAAGCGGCACCTGGAAGCGAGTGCAGAGCTTTTCTTTTGAATCTGCTGCGAACCTTCATGTCTCACAGAGAGAAACAACAGGAAAGCCCTCTCCGGTGCTCTCTTAAAGAGCCCTTGCCAACTCCCCATCAGGGTTTCAGCTCATTATTTCTACTTACAGGGTTGCATTAAAAGGCAGAAGATTAAATCTATCTTAAAATCCCTCTTCTCTTTTCCATTCTGTGTAATTATTTTTGCCATTTCCTCAGGATTGCAAGGCTTATTTCAAAAATAACATGTTGCACAGCTGACTGGGGAAAAGCAACTTGGTTTTCAGCTAGATTTTAGTGTTAAGAGGCAAGGATTAGGATAAGCACATGTTGTAATGTTTGAAAAACTAGGATGTTAGGATAGATGAAAGTAACAGGTGGTGACAAAGAGAGGATACCGACTGAATTAGAGTCGGAAATTAGACTCAAGCCATTTCAGAGGTTTGAAGCCATTTGGTTAAGATTTCCAGTCATTCTGTGCCAGTGTGTACTTCCTTTCTGACCAGAAGCTAGTACTTAAGCTTTTCATCTGTTGACTCCAAAACACTTTGCCAAGTAGAAACATTGTCCTGTGTTCTGTTAGCGTACGTAGTTGATATGTATGACCTGACTAGAGGCCGAGGACCTAGCTTGTATGAGAGTATGAAAATGTTCATAGTGCCAGCAATAATGGCCAAGAGCACAGGACTCAGAGTAGCTGGAGTACGTTTAAAAGCCTGCATGCATTTGACGTGACTGTGGGAAATCTGGAAGATGTGCAAACAAAATGTTATTTCACACTTGTGTGGTTTTGTGCCAATTCCCTCTGCAACCACTGCTGGCCTATATCAGAGACAGGGTGGCACATCTTGTCTGACCCCACCTTTTATGGCTTTTTGCCAGGTGTTGCATTCTGGCAAAGAAAAAAATAAAAAATTGTCACTGGATGGCCATAGGTTCTGGAAAATAAATGGCTTGGCTCATGGTGAGATGAGAAATACATATACAGCAGGTATTCACAGGATTTTGATAACACTGATCAATATCTTGTATTGACTGCTTTCCTTTCCTGATTCCACACAGTAATTCCCCTTCACATAATCCTGTAAAATCCACAGTAATTTCTGATGTAGAAGGAATTTCAAGAGAATGTAAAGATATTTTTTATATAATTAAAGCATCTGATATGGTGCTCTTTCTTCCACTTTATGCTGTGTGAAGTTCATCAGTAAGCATGGTTCAAGGGTACAAGATTACAGCTTTTTTGACACTGGCTAGTATCAAAAACAATTCATCATTAATATTTAAAAGCTCTGCAGCTGTGCCAGAGATATTTTGAAAGCAGATGGACCATAGATCACTGAAACTTTTAATGCATGTCTGTTCCTCCATACTTGTTGGCCCCAGCATCAAATGACATTGCATGTACAGATGAGCACTGATGCCGTTAGCAAGTCTACAACAACAGGTGGAAAAACAGACCTCTTGATAAGTACTGCCTCTTGCTAATACATTTCTATTGGTGCAAATTCTGAGTACAGGAGGAGAGGGAGAGGTATTACCTTCCCTAACAGTTGATACACCCTGTGCTGTATGCTGCTTAACTAACAGTCTTCTTGTACATTTTTTTTTTCCATCTGTCTTAACCAAAATGCATCTAAGTTCACCAGAGGCACAGAAAATCCATCAACAAACATTAAACAGACACTGAGATGGAACAGTGAATTGCTATAAACACTTTTCCTTCCTCTAGCTATAGATTATGTTTAATTCTGTTTCTCTAAGTCAGATCACTTCCCTAGATGGCTTTTTCTGTTTGGAAAAATAGCTAGGTGAAAAGTGCAACTTGACACTCTATTACGCTTCTGTATTCAGAGCTCATAAAAAAAAGCAAGAGACCTGGATTCAACTCTCTGTGCACCTCTGAGGGAGTGTCAAATA
Source organism: Rhea pennata (assembly GCF_028389875.1). Lineage (NCBI taxonomy): Eukaryota > Metazoa > Chordata > Aves > Rheiformes > Rheidae > Rhea > Rhea pennata. The sequence continues at coordinate 145,824,828 of NC_084664.1, read as the reverse complement.
CTTACTGCTTTACAAAGGTCTCCAAGTTTGTAGTTTTACCCAGCACAACAGTTGTGGAGAGTAAAAGTCACCATCAATTATGTAACTTCAATATTGTCCAAAGGCTGACTTTTAAAGTTAGTAACTAGTGAGTGGCATGATCAATTCTAAATATGTTTTTGATTTCCACTTGACATGAATTAGAGAAGAAATAATGATCTGAAGCGGTAATACAGGAGATTCGGGCTGGAAAAACCTTTTACCAGTGAAGATTTTTGAGAATTTGTAACTGAGAGACTGTGGAAACTAGATCTCTAACATTAGAGGTAAGTAAAGAAACATCTGTCCAAGAGGCAGCTGATTCTGCCTGGATGCAGGAGGAAGGGCTGGATGTCCTCCTGAGGTCTGTTCTGGCCCTCACTGCCTTCTGATTCCATGACTGTAATCCTTGGACGTGTCTATGTTCATTTGCTCACTCTCCTGTACATCCCTGAAGAAGAAAAATGTGACCCCAAGGTTCAGATTTTCAGTGGGATGTGGAAGATCATGAGGTGAGCATTAAGAAATACAGAAATACCTTCAGGATTCCAATAGCTAGAAAAAGGTCCGTGGTGCAAGTTCAAGTCATAACATTTTTGCTTCATTATTCAAAGCAAGGAGGAATCCCTAACCTCTGCCAATCTTGGCAAATTATAGGTATGTAACTAAAAACTTCTGGGAACTTCAGTCTTGCAGAATTCAGTCTCCTTACAGCAAGCTGGAAAGCATCCAGAAAGCTGTGAAGTTTGGACATTTCTCTGACAAGGAGCATGTGATATCTTTTGGGCTCTCTACTTTTCTGTGGCACAGTGGAGTGAATCTCCACATGTCCATGACATGGACATAAACCAGAGCAGTTGAAGAGTAGCAGAAGAAATAGTCATCATATGGTTACAAATTCATCACCCTCTTGAGGGATCAGTGTTTTTCAAACTTTCATGCAAAGCTCTGTGGCCAATGAAGTTCAATGAAAGTTACAAAAAAAGATTGTAATCAAGGCTAATTGACTTTTTGCAGATCACATTTGTTATCCTGCCTTCTCCATCCCAAACCTTTTGTCAGAATAAGATCCTTAAAATAATTTCTACTGCCTAAGAAAGCAGTCACCAAAAACACTTAGAAGTACTTGTGGCACTTAAATTCTGGTCACTCAGATCTAAGAGCAAGTGTAAAGCAGAAAGATGATCGACCCATTGGTTTTAATAGGTCTGTGTTCAACTGAACCACCTAAGGATCTGAACCTGTCTGTTTTCCCATTTCCTGTACTGCTTCTTGTCTGTGAATAAAAAGAGATAATAAATGTCAAAATGATACTAGGAGTCTCAATAATAAGTGCACCAGAGACATAAAGAAACTGTCATTTTATGATAATGTAAACAAAAAAGGAAATGAAAAAGAAAAAGAATAAGAAAAAGGAATAGCAGTCCAGTTACAACAAGGACTGTACCTTAAAAAGTTAAAATGTAAGGGAAAATATTTCGTTTTAATATCTTTAAAATATTGAATACTATATTGACCATAATTTTTCACAAAAAAAGGTTGATAAATAATATTTCAGCAAATGTATTCAGTTGTGCTTTGCAAAGAAATAAATGCTGCAGGCTCAAATGATCATTTAATACTATTTTAGACTAAAAAGGATGCCTAGAATTTTCCAACACACACACATTTTCTAGTGGTACTTAAAAAAGCCGTTAGCCCTGTAAGGTCATTCTATAGAATGCTGATAAAAAGGGGCTACAACACTACTAAATCACCCCTGTACTTTCATCATCAGCATTCAGTTGACCTGAGTATCTCAAAATACTATTACCAACTAAAATGCAAAGGGATATTTTTGCTGATAAAATACTATTGTAAGTATTTCATGTACAGATGATCTTTATTACTTCAGTGATAGAGAAATTGCTTACTAGTTTGAATTTTACTATTTTTACATTAGAAGTGTTGTCTCTTACTACATTTCAAGAACTGCCTTGCATAGTTGTCAGGAATAGCATCATCTTTTGGGGCTGATATTTGCGATCTGAAAAAATTCATTGATGGAAATAATTGAAATATAATGAGCCACTCTAAGAACACAGCATGACTTACGATGTCAAAAATGTGCACGTCAAGTAGTGTAGACAAAGCACACAAATTGTGCAATTTCGTGCTGCTTGGGGTCTCATTTCTTCTATTACATCTTAGATGAGGTTAGTAGTTATTGATGAAATTTAAACTCAGCATAACACATACTCAGAGATAACTGTTTTTTAGATAACCAGATGCTATTCATATTTTAATGTTTCCTTCAGAAATCAGTTAACTCCATATGCACAAGACATGGTCGAATTGTCTTTTTAAGATCCAAGGAGATATACTGTAATGATTATGCTTGAATAATGCCTTTTCTACTTGTAAAATTAATTTTTTTTTCCTGTGTACTCACATGCAACTGAGAATCTGATCAGAGCAGGAAAATTGACAGCACCCGTCCCCATTCATGCTGAGCTACCGTGAATTGGAGGGTTATTTGGAAGTAAATTTTTATGGGCATGTTTCAAATAAAGGGAGAGAAAAGACAAAAGAGAAACTGAAGATGTGTATTCAATGCCAAAAGTTCAAAAAGGAAAAAATGGATTAGGCACAACAGAAAGGGGACTGAAAGAAACAATAAAGAATTACAGTTCCATGGAAGTTATAGGATAGTAGTATTGGTGGTTATCATCATCTACCTGCCTGCCTGCCTGCCTACCTACCTACCTTTCTACCTATCAACTAGAATATCTGGCACAACCTGTTGAACAAGTGGTTGCACATCTAGGATTTTGCTGGCTTGCCAGCAGAGCCTTTTCAAAGCGTTGTAGGCATCCCCACTAACACCTCCCATCTGGTGGAAAGCTCTGAGAGCATTTTATGCCATTCCCATCTCCGTATTCTACCTGAGCTCCAGATCCAGCGGTACTTCTTATGGCAGCAGTAAGGTGCAAGGAGCTGACAAATGTAATGATGAATCTGCTGGTGTTTCATCTGCAGATGGCCCACCTCTGCCGCCTCCAGCCGCAGGCAGGGCAGGGTGGCAGCTTGCCGCTGAGTCTCGCCGTTGTACTCGCCAGCCCTTGGGCCAGGCTCGGGTGTGCCAGAGCATCTCCCATGGCCCGTGGTACTGACTGAACCCTGCGTGGCTGAATGCCGTTTAGGTGCTACTGGGTGTATAGACTACCTCTCCGATGACTGCAGTAGGAAATTTTTTACAGTTTTGGTGTGCATGGATATGTCTTCCATGCAGTGTAGGTGCACCTAAGTGCTTTTTGCAAGAGATCGGGGAGGAGCCACTAAAACCATCTTTTTTCATGGACTACACTTCCCAAAGGCAGCTTCTGAGGACTTGATATTTTTGCAGTCCTTCAATGAAATCCCTATTGCTTTTGCTTTACATAGGTGAGTATCTGCCCTGAAATAATTGTGGCATGCTGTTTCTGCTCAGCCATCTCTGAATCCTTTGGGATTTAAATATCTTCAGAATAGTTTACTTCTAATTGTCAGAAGTCTGTCCTTTTTGTGGCTATTAACTGGGCTTTAGGAACACAACGTTTACCACATGACTTCTTTAATAGCCTGCCTGACTTCAGAACATCTTTCATTTCTGTCATTGCAGTCAGTGCATTCTCTTCAACCTTCTGTATTAATATTGATTGTTCCTTTAACCAAGATTTTAGCTGAGCTATTTATGATAACGTATGCTGGAAATGTCTACTTTTCACTTAAAATTATATTCAACTACTGATTCAAAACTTCTTTCATGCTTGCTGCATGTTTTTTTGCAAAGACTCTGAGTTTCTGAACTGTTTTTTCACATCTTCCAGTAGGATTGGGCAAAAGTGCTGAGCAGAATTACTGAATTCTGCATCCGGGCACATCATATTCTTTTCTTGTCTCTGCCATTGAGTCTTTTAAGTTTGTTTTTTTAGGCAATAATGCAAAAACATATAATACTAGACAGTGTTGCCTGGCAGGGCAGACGGGCCAGTGGAAGGAAAGACCAGGACATAGAAAAGTAGAAGAAACCCATAATGATTCTTCTGTAGGATATGCAAATCAAATTATTATTATAAAGATATGAATTTTAAAATTTTAATTATACTGACTTACTTCAAGGTCAGTCACATAGATTGCCAAGGATATTTTTTTTCCTTGAAAGTCCTTTCCAACTGTATCCCTGGAAGCAGATGCCACGTATGAAGCATCTCATTATGTGTAGGTTTTTCTGCAACATTGATTTTTCAATTCTTGCAGGAAGATGAATAAGCTAATAGTGATTTAGAAAGTATTACATATCTGATAAAGAAAACTAGAGAGCATTGCCTGCCCTCTCATTAATCTTCAAGTGATATGTCTATAGCTGCAAATAAATGAGGTTTTGAGGAAATCATGGTCTTATAATAAACTTAATCTAAACTCTTGGTATTGCTGAGATACAACATTTTAGGTGCACTCTCATGGTGCATATAGACCATGCTAATGTTTTTATATGTTTACATAAAATAGTATTTACATACCCCGAGATCAAAATTAGACTTCTCATCCAAGTTAAGCTGTACTTGATGGACAAGTCCATATTGATAGTTTTTTATGATCATTAACTTCTACATTTTGTTTGAATCAAACTGCATCTATGAGGACACTTTTCTAGGAAAAGGGGAAAAAAACAAACTAACTAACTAAACGAAAGCCAGCAGAGGTGGTGGGTTTGACTTTTGTCTTTATTTTCATTATTGAATTCTGAAAACAGGTAGACCAGAGGCTGCAAATTTCTTCTCAAAAACCTGACCAGTGAAAGAAACAAATTTTGTATAAAATAAAGCTTAAAGCTGATTTGGTCATGGCTAGAGAATAGCTCTTATTCATGCTCTTTATAGACTTACTCATCTCATTCTGTGTCTCTTTCTTTCTGAGGTTTTCCCTACATGCTTGTGCTATACTTTTTGTGTGTTTTCCTCATCCTTAGTATTTCTATCTGTGCCCTCTTTCCTGGAGTTCAAGCTGTGCATCAGTACCGTACTGAAAGCAACAAAATTTTCCAGACTGCAGCTGGCCATCAGAAGACAACTCCTTCTCTCCTGCTTCCAGCTGTGCCGAGTTTCCACTCGCACAGCATGCCCCCCTGGTTACGTGGGGAGAGGAGGGAGGGCTGTTATGCAGGTGCTCGCTGTCCCGGAATAGAAATTCATCACACCCTGTGGGGGTTGTGCTTGCCGAAAGTGTGATTCACCTCCATGTCAAAGTACTTGCAATTACAGTCAGTGGAGACTAGACTGACGTGCCCAAAATATTTGAAGTGCCTCAAGCAGACGCCCGCCGGCTGGCCGGCTGCATAGCTCTCTAGCCTTTGGTTGATTAAGTCTTGATTCATTTCCTTAAACATAAGCGGGTAGTGCGATAATAAAAATAGTTTTCAAAAGGAGGATAGTCAAGCATTGGAACAGGTTACTCACAGGCTTTTGTGAGCCTTGATCCCAAAATAACACTAATTAGCTTGGCATTCCTCTGGATTATATTATTTCTTTTTATCTTTTAGAAAGCACTTATTGATGACATATGATAATACATGCTTTCAAAGAGGCAAAGATATACAGTTACAGTCTTCTTTACTTCATTTATATACATTGGATTAATACTGTTTTTCATATTATGAAAAATATAATGAAAAGTCTTTTCTCATTAAGGGCAGTAAATGGGCTATACTGCCGAATACTTTAAAAATTCCAAATATTTTAAAATTACACTGGAATCCCATTCTATAAGATTTAGATTCTGTGAGCACATATGTATGCTACATCATTAAAAATAATTTCTATAAAAGAAATCCAGTATTTGAACCAAAATAAAACTTCTGGAAACCAAAGGAGGAATCTTGGTTTGGTAGAAATGAGTTTTAGATCTCATGGATCCCATAGTTTTACTTCAAGGTTTTTGTAATGCTTTTTCTATGTAAAACCAGTTTTCTATCTACCTGCTTTGTATCTCTAGAGGACTGCAAGTCAGCAGGATAAACAGTAACTCTGCCACTACCACACTTGTGTGGAATTTTGTCATAAAGAAATTACAGTTATTTCTCTATTATTCCAGGGGATAAAGTAGCAAATGTTCAGGCAGAATTTCATGGCATTCATTTAACTTTGTAGTTTAAAGGCTTGTCTTAATTCAGGATGCCACCAGTCTCTTGTGCTCAGACGAAAGGCAACAGAAGGATGTTAAATCACTCATTAAGATAATATATTTTGATAACGCTTTATGCAAATTCTCTCTATTTATCTCTCTCTATTCTCTCTATTACGCAAATTTCTCCAATAACCTGAGTACCTTGATTACCAACAAGAAGTCTGGCATATCCATAATTAGGAGCACAGTAGGTTCAAAACAGTGATCTGATGGTTGGGAAGGAAGTTGACTCATTTGGTCTTGCTAAACTACTGACAGCTAAATACTTTATTCCTTGCTGAATAAATAGATCAACAAAATCCTGCAAAAGTGTACTAGAAAAGGAGTGCCTGAACAAGCAGCTCTTGGCTGATGTGGCAGCAGCCTGTGCTCAGATAAAGCAGAGTTGACCATAAGGTGCCCATTTGTGGAGAAACATCTCCAGGATGGCTTAAAGTCTTAAGCCAGGGCCAGATTCCCAACTGACATAAAACCTGGTAACTTCTTTGCAGCAGCAGTGGCAAACTGTATTATGTCAATAAAAGTGTATGCACTGGTGTTTCACTGACCAGATGCGCTCGGTTACTTGTTATTGATCTTCATGAACACTAAACACAGATGTGTGACCCAGTCCTCTGCGATTTCAGCAGTAGATGATTGGTTGTCCAGCTACAATATGGAAAATACTGAAAACTGTTGGTATAAACATATATAAATAATGAGCTTGCCTAGGTCCTTGGCTTCATGTTGTATGCTTTGTTATATAAGGCAGTGGAAAATTGGTTTATAGTATTACTTCTTGGATCCAACATGTGGTACTGATGAGGACATTGCTGGAACAACACAAAGTTACCATTATAGCTGAGGAAAATTATTACAAAAAAAGGTTTTTGAAGAAACAAATAAATACTAGTAAAATAAATAGCACTAAATAGGATGACATGAAGTAATTTCCAAGTTTGTTTTAATCCTCATAAATTGCTTTTGTTGGGAAGAAAAAAATCTAGAAAATCTGTACTTAAAAAGATAACATTTTTATTTTGTCATTTCAAAATGTTGAAATATTTCTATTATTTCAAAAAGGAATCATGATCTATAGTTCAAACTGTAAAACTTTTTTCATAATTTCAGTTTTATAAAAATTTTAAAAACTGTTTTGATTCTCCCTCAGTTAATCTCTCCGAGTGTCTGTTCTTCAAGACAGCCAGTAAATCACACAGTCACTTCCTGATGTGTATTTACTAGGCAGAACAAACTGCAGTTTTGGAAATACAGTAGAGCAGAGCTGGGGAGTGGTTTTTGTTAGAATTAGATCAGTACTGGGCCTGCCCATGGCCAAAGAAGCAAAAAGCAACATTATGATGCTTCTTTCTTTTGATTTCTCTTGGGCCTGTACCAAATTAGACCAATTTGGGATCTGGTCAGCTGATTTTCACTATGGTATCACAAGGAAGCAAAACTTGTGCCTCTTCATTTGTTTGCTTGTTCAACCTAAATAATTATTAGACACATTAATGTACTTCAAATGCATTTAACAGAAAGATTAGAAATCTTAAAGACATTAAGGCTGACAAATATTAATATAAGTAGTATATGAAGAAGAGAAGCCTGAGATAAGGGATATCAGAAAATGCACGAGGGAGAGAGCCATTATACATACAATAAAGCAGGGAAAACTTTGATTAGAATTTGTGCCTTATTAGAGAATTTAACTAGGAGATGGATTTCTGCAAAAATACAGCTTCCACATTTCTGCTGTCCACAGAACTACTCATGTTATTTCATAAGTGACTGACTTGATAAATACAGTGAGATGTACTGTCTTAAGGTCAACGTAGTGACTTATCTGCGTGAGGCACCTAATTAAAAAATAGTGATAACAGATAATCAGAGGCAGATATCATTTGTTAATAATTAGGGAAAAGTAAATAGTTTTGGATAAAGTAAAGCCTGCTTGAGCTGCAATCTTCTGAGATAAAGCTGAACAAAATGCTATTTTTTCTTTGATTTGATTTGTTTTTCCTTTACTCTTTTATTACTTAAAAAACAGAGGTTCAAAAAAATGGTAAGTTTACTCCTTTTGAGGTTCATTCATCTCTGTTATGACTGGGCTGCGAATGAGCAGTTGGATATGCATCTAACAGTTGAAAACAGCTTCATGCACTGTAAAACAGCACAGCTGTATTAATAACTCTTTAACCAAAGGAGTTATATCCATTAGGAGATTTGCAAAAGTATATTTTTCACATATATTAGGAGGTGTTTTTATATGCATTATTACAGAAAATTAGTTAAGAGATTAAGCACTATTTTACAAGACCATGAAAACACTTTTGTAAATGGATAGTGTGGCTATATATCGCTCCTTCCCTTTGCTCCTCCTCCCTTCGTAAACAAAGCTGTAAAAGTGCATAGTCCCAAAACATTCACTTTCCAGTAGTTTTCTCCTTGCCCTTTGCTCTCAAGGTTGGTTATATTTTGTGGACACTTTTCAAAATCACATTAAAGAGTAAAGCTCGTGGGTTACACTGCAAAGAGAAGCTCACCGCTGCATGACCCACGCTGCAGACGCTGCTTTCGCTGCTCCCGCTGGTCACAGCATGGCAAGACTGGAAGTAAGAGATATGTCTTGTTCCCCCATGATGTGACACAGTCAAAGCTGCAACAAGCATGCAGGGTTAAGCTACCCATACCATTTCAAAGCTCTAGACTCTGAAAATGGTAGGCAAAAAATACCTGCTGAGTGGCTGCAGCAAAGCACCACCCCCTGTGGAGATTTAGCTGGTTATAGCTCTCTATCTGTTTTTATAAAGGTGATCAGAAGCACAGTAGGTTGTTGGCAGCTCAGATATAGCTTCCTCTTAGCCTCTCAACAGAGAAGATAAGTAAAATGCAATAAAACATACTCTAAATTGGACAGAAAATGGCATAAGGCTGTGTGATCCAGAGTTCAATCACTGCAATGAAGGAGCAGCACTGAAGTTAGGAGCAATGATTCCAGAAATTTTATAGCATGTGTATAGATTTAAGAGCACACTGGAGCTGCTCTTCACTTGTCTTTTGTAATCTTTTGGTTCAGTCTTCAAGGTGAACAGCCAGACTCTGTCGTGGTGTGTTAGTAATTGGTTATTCCCAGAAAAATTAGCATCACAGGCTAAGATCAACTCTCAGTAAACACCAGCGGAGCCATAACCAAAAGGACCATAAAGTCTGGATCTTTGACTGTGCATTGTACTTGCGTAATGAAATGTGTTGTGCACCAGTTTGTGAGAGGTTGTAAACAGCCGTTTGTATTATGTGACAAAAACATGGGAGAATGAATGCCTTTATTAAGAAAAAGCAATCAGCTTCAGAATTTATGACTGTTTTGGCCTGAAAGAAGCACCAGTCCCAAGTGCCGCCTGCCTGGTTGGATGGTGGCACCCCAAAACAACTCACAGACCACCTGTGTGCTACAGCTGGCCCCAGCTGGCCCGCAGCACGCACGGGCAGCCCAGCAGCACCCGCTGCTGCGTTACCCAACTCGCCACATGCTCCGGGAACAGGACAAAGCAGCCTGAAGAGGCGGCGTGGCAGCTCAGGGAGAGCTTCATTGCCGCACGGCAAAGCCTTTGCACTTGCGTCGGCATGGGGTGATAAATGGCAGCCAGAGAGGAAAAGATGTGGCGTGCTAGCACCAGAAAGGGAAGTATTATGGCTGATTGCGATTTGGGGGTTTTGATTTTATTTTAAAGAGCCAGGAGGATTAAGAAAGCCACATATGCCAGAGAAGAAAGAAAAAGAAAAATTAAAAGGGGGTAACATAGATGTGGGAGGGGGTCTCGGCAGCAGTGGCAGAAGAAGGAGGTGAGGTGGTGGGGGAACTGAAGAGGTGAGGTGAGAGCATCTTGTCCAAGGTTTCTGTGCAAAACAGAAGCGAGCAAACCCATCCAGGTTAGATGCTGGGGTTAGTTTCTGTCCTGCCACTCCACAAGCCCTAGGCACCTGTGTAGGCAGCACCTAGCTCAGCCTGGCTGCCCGTGATCGTGGGGAAAGCCACGGACAATTACATCCTGGAGTAAAGCACCCAGTCTGCTCCGTGTTTGTCAGTCCTCAGCCTAAAACACATGGGACTTAGGGAAGTAGGGCCTGGATCCTACTCCATACAAACCAGTAACAAGTCTGTGGTACAGGTTCTGGTTGGGCCTTTTAGCTACGGTGACACTGTGCTGTCCACGTCAGGTTCTGCGGTGAGTGGAGAGCAAGCTGCATACAATATTTTTTCTTTCTATCAACGGCTAACAAAACAGAAAACAAATGGAGCAGGCACCCACACAAGCTTGGTACTTCTCTGAAACAAAACATAGGATGCATTGGAGGAGGTAACAGTTCTACAGGGAGCTTCACCCTTCTTGTTCTAGGGAGAGCTACTTTAAAAAAATGCACATCACAAAAAGAGTGTTTTCCTGAGTTTTCTTAAAATTACTACCTCTGACATTGCTTTGCTTCAGTGCTGATCATGGATGGGGCAGTAGTAGCCAAGCCAGACGTAGTTCTCACCGGTTACTAGTTGTACCACAGCTTTGGCTTTCTCAATATTAGGGAAAGAGGATGGTTATTTACACTGCTGTATTTGTTCTTCAGATGGATGTTTTTCATGTTATTTTAATAGCTGATTGCTACATTGATCACAGCTGCCATTTCCCCTGCTGTATGAACTTTTTTAGTCTGTAGACTTCTACCGTACCTCTTTTACCTCTTTTTTATACATATATATAAATATATATATATATATATATATATATATATATATAGTAAAGGGGGATTCCATTACCAAATTCTCCACCAGTAAATCTGGTACTTCTAAATAGGAGGCATCCAGGATGGCACTTCCACAAATCTACCCTCACTGCTTTTGAGGAACCTCCCGGAAAACTGCCTCCTGAAAAATTTGAAATGGAAAAAAATACAGAAAAGCTGTGAAATGAAACTCAGACCTTAATGGATATGCTCATTCTAGGAATCTCAATAAAAATCTGATGCTATTTCCTATTCACGCAGTTTTAGCGTCATCTCTCCTGTGGCAGTGCCTACTGCTGAAAGTAGGCAGCATTGAAAGCAATAAGCTGGATATTAGAGCATATTACAACTGTAATAATGCTTTAGATTTTTTCAGTCTTGTCTGTGTTTCACGCTGTGTGTGTGTGCGTGTGGATAAGCGGGTGTATATCAAAGGCACATATAACAGCCCTGAAGAGCTGACAGCTGGTCAGGCCTCTCTGTAGGGTACAAGGGTTATTTCTTTGAAATGATTATGGTATGACTTATGTGTCTTGAAGTGAAACTCTGCTGCTCACTTGTAAGTTTTACTTTGAAGAAAAGGATGGGGGGAAAAAAAACCAAGCAACTCTTGCTTTCTGTTTCAATCCATCTTTTTTAGGTCTGCAAGAAAATAATACGAGAAACCATCTGAAATTGCAATAGTCACTATCTATTGTCTTTTGAGAGAGCTGTGACTAGTGAATAGTGATTGATGAAAATATTTTTGCTACAATTAATCATGTTGAACAGTAATACATAGAGAGGGTCTATCTAAGCTGTAAATCACTTGGGCATTCAGAGTAGCACTTTTGCCTACATTTTTTCTGTCATAAGTTGGTATGGGTATACTTCATCCCTGCTCTGCTCATATCTTCCCCAGCTGCAATTTGCTTCTTTGACACCAGTGCTTGTACAGCCACAAGCAATAGGGCTCAGATCCAGACCATCCTGCACTGGAATTCTGCAGTTCTCTGCCCATACATCTGACATTTCTGTAAATTTATATTTGTGTGCCAGTTTTCTCTCCTCTTCCTGGCTTCACACATTCCCAGGGGAATTACAAAGGAGAAAATAAGAAAACTCCTGCAAGCTCAAGAGGAAGCATCTGTTGCCTTTCTGATTGTGACTGCACTTGCACAGTCACCTGTCCCTGAGAATTTGTTATATCTAATCATCTTTTATTCCTCATGTGTTGTTACTTTGGAAACCTGCACTGGATTTCAGTTCAGAAAAACTTATATGAAAATGAAGCTAGCACTTTTGCCTGTAAATGACACAGTGGTTTCAGCAGAAAATGTTTGCAAATGTTGGATGATACATTATGTTAATTCTGGCCTTTAAATACGTTTTCCTTAGGCTGTGTGCCTATGGGGGCTAGATTTATTTTCTTTCTAAATTTGTTAATGCTTCTCTTTCACAATGTCTGTGAAGGTGACACGGTGAATCCCCTAATACCAAAACATGTACCATTCAGTGATTTCTACCTTGCCCTTTGATAGCTTTCGTCATATGAATATATAGCGTGTGGCTATCCATGGAACAGCACTTATTTTTTGTATATCAGCTTGAGTACCTGATTCTCCTCTGGAGAATTCTTTTGGCCTTGTGCAGAAAGATTTCTAAGCAGTCATTGTGCTAAGCATGTAGACCACACTGCTCTGTGGTCCAGGGGTCCTTGTAGACTAAATCTTCATTTGGTTCTAGTAGTTGCACCTTATCATCTTCTTAAAGATATACTTCACATTGGAATTGTGGACCACAGTGCCACTTCATATTTTCATTTAGAGATAACCATATGTCTGTATCTTTGACACATTGTCTAGACTGAAAAAGATCAAGCAATGCTAAAAGAGCTGCTACTATGAATCACACATACAATCAGCTAGGTAGACAGGCAACAGGAGTCCACTTTCAGTTAATATGTTTAAAAAAATCAAGAAAAAGAAATGCTGGTCATGATGACAGCATTTGCTTTAAAGCTAACTTTTAACTTGTTCTGGCCAAGTAACCAAGCCAGCAGATGAGGGAAGATGACATATCAAAACTGATCAAAGTTGCAAATAGTGCTGGTTAAAAGTGAAAGTCATGTTGGTCTTGGGGATCACTTGCTTGCTTGAAAATAAATCCGACTAATAATCTGCTTTTCTTTGTAGGTGCTTTGAGATCTGAAGTGCTAGGTCTCCTCTTCCACAAGTTGAAAGTTGCAGGTATCACTGAAGGGACAGGACTTTGGAACCACTGCAGGAAAAGAAATAGAGAAACAAGTTCATATGTTGTTCCCAAGTACCTAATGGAAGAGTGCAAAGAAGACAGAGCCAGACTCCAGTCAGAGGTGCAGAGTGGTAGGACAAGAGGCAATAGACACAAATCAAAACATGTGAAACTCTAATTAGATATAATAAAATAACTTTACCATGGAGGTGGTAAAACAACGGAAGAAGGGTCCCAAGTAGATTGTAGACTCCTCCTTGGGGATATGCAGAACTCACCCAGACAGCCTAATCCATCTGGGCATGCTTTGAGCAGGAAGTTCAGTTAGATGATCTCCAAAGTCCCTTCCAACCTGTGTAGTTTCATCGTGCTAAAAGGGAGATGCTGGGAAAGACTCCCTGGTTCATTCCTGCTCAGAATATGGATCAGAGGACCTCTACAGCTATGCTAGGACTACGAGCAGGTGCTGAGCAGACCCTAGCAGAGAAATGAAGGGCCAGACCCCAAAGAATCTCTTATGTCACAGTAGAGTAGCACAGGAAAGAGTATAAAGGTTACTTTTTCTTATAAAACTTTGCAAGGTTGATGAAGATCTGTGTTTTTGTCAGGCCCCTATTATTTTTCAGGTAATTGTAAAGAAATAGGAAGTCATAGCTAAGTGACAAGACTATGCTGTCTTCTAAAAACCACGTGCTACCTCAGCAATTTAGTTTAGTGGCACCAGTGTTCCCACACATGTAGAAGATGAAAAGTTCACAACAAATGACATTCAACACAGCAAAGAAAAGCAACCAGGTAACATAGATCATAAAATGTGCAGTATAGTCCATACAAAAAAACAGTTCAAAACTCCAGGTCTTAAACTAAACAAACACAAAATATCTTATTATAATAAGCACTGTTATAAGAATGTGAGAACTTGTGGCTCTAGCCCCAGCAGCTGTAGCTTGCTCTGCCAGTACATGGGATGAAGCAGTGGCAAAACTGCAGAGGTGGAGAGTGTGCTGGGCATATTTGCCTTCTTTTGACACTCCGAGAAACAGAGCTCTGTTAGCCAATTTGAGACAGTTTTTCTGGACCTTACTGTCGCTTAAAATTCACAAAGTGGGACAGCACAAAAACACATGCAGATAATGGACTGAAATAACACTGTTTTATCAGTTACAGCCTGGTCGATTTTTCAATCAGCTGGTTAGTTGCCTTGGCCCTTTGCAACCACAGAAGCTAATTGTCCACGAAGATTTTCTTTTATTCCACATCAGATTGCCAGGGTCATTAAGTAAAGATACATGGTCCTTCAATTCACTACAAAGTTTTTAATGGAATCAGTCACTAAGGTAGTAAGGAGCCTGGGATAAGCTTTACAAAATCTAGAGTTTGAGGAGACATAGAGTACACACTTTTTTGATAAAATGATGGATAGAGGAAGAATCATTTGGCTTTATGGAGGGAACAGCACTAGAGCATGTAGATTCTAACAATAAAAGATAAATGAGGCTGTAAAAATAATTTCAGATGAATAACAAGTGTTCTGAAGCCCCCACACATTTAAAAAATTCAGGTTAAATGGGAGGCTGGTTGCAGTTTATTCAGTTGGAAGCACGTTGCAATCAAGATACAACAGGTCAGTGTTAATGACATACTAAGGCTTAATTAATTCTTTAATTTAATGTCATGCAGATGCATTGAGTCCTCACTTTTAAGCTGCTTCTGAAGAACGGAGGAGTCAGGAAGCCTTGGTCCTTGTAAACATACCAGAAAAAAGCATATAGTTACCCTAGCAACAGCCATTTCATGAACTGTTTCAATCCAAATAAGCTATTCAGCTGTGATACAGGTATCAGAAAAGATTTGGAAACATGGGGAATTCAGAAGGAAAGGAAGGGCATACACAATATGCAGTGAATGGAGTGCTGCTTTATGTCTACCCATGTGTGACAGCACATGTGCTGCGTATCCTCTGGGAGTCATTATTATTTGATATTTCATTATTAGGAACAGTTGTGCTAACTGTGTGTAAAATTAAAACATAACATACATTCAACCATATCAAATGATAAGATTTTATGCCTATTTGCTTGTCACATTTTTCCGTGGTAACTACAGCAAGTCTAAATCCTGTTCAAAGGAATTTTAGTACAAAAAGTTAGCATTTGAGATTTTTTAACAACTGTGAAAGAACCTAGCAAATCAACACTTAAAAATAAAGTCCTAATTTCTAAAAAAAACTTTCCAATTTTACTGGCTGGCCAAATGACTGGTGCTGAACTAAATCTGTGACTCATGCTCCACCTTGAACCCTGGATATATTCTATGGATGGAAACTGCAGACTGAAAATGGCAGCTAAACTTGGAGACTGTTCCTGATGCTGCAAGTTGTATAGATGTGGTTCTTGTTGAGGTCCCTGCATCAGCTCTGAAACTATGCTTTCCAGTCACGATCTTTTGTAGGATAGCAAATTTTACATGTACTGAGTAAATGGAGAAATATGTTTCAAATTGCATTTTTTTTCTGAGAATCGTTGTGTAATGGTAAAAGGAGAGCAGAGCATTCAGCCACAGCCCTGTGTGTTTATAAGAGCACCCATTAACTCCAACTCTGCGGTGTTTATTCCACATAGAGCAACACAAATTGACTGTTCTGAAAACTGACACTGCTGAATGACATCCATTGGCTGGAGAGCTTCAATATGGTAGCTAAACATAATTATTTTAATTAGTTTTGTATGGTGCTAGGGGCATCCATTTCTTTCAAGTGTTTTCAAAATGCATGCATTTTATTTGGAAGCTACTGCCTGGGTTTTCTTGCGTTTCTTAGCCTAATTTGCTTGTTTTGTCCACACACATTGAGTACTTACATTGTGGATATGGCAGTCCATAATTTCTGTGGAAAGAGAAAAATGTAGCTCCATGCCATTTTCACAGTTCCTTATTCATCAGCCAAAGCAAACAGTGGATAAGCAGCCAAAACAGAGGCTGCCACGGAGCAGGGCAGAGTTACTTCCAGCCTGGCTTTAACTGGGGCAGCTTGCATCTCATAGCCCTCTCGCTGCGGCAGTCTGAACTCGGGGTGGGCTTGTGTCCTCTGCTGTGACAGCAAGGCAGACGTGGGCACTCCTGCATAGCTAGAGTCGGGTCTCAGCTGGCAGGTGGCAAACTCTCAGCAAGACCACAGGAGGAGATCCTCGGCTTCTAGACGGCTTGCACTGAAAATCATATTGCGCACAGAAGCAAAGGGTTTGCTCCTCTCCTCCCTGCTCTTACCCCTCAGGGTCATGCAATGTGTCAATATCCTGAAGCAACGCTCAAACAAATTAAGCAGGTTATCACTTCTATCTCCGATACATTTTTATTGCTACTTTTATTGTAAATGTGAAGTGGATTTTTAAGAGGTTTTACTTTGAATGAAAGGTCACTACCATGAAAGTCTGGGAAGTGCCAGTGCAAAGACCATATAAGACTAGATTAAAAAAGACAGATCCTCTCCCCCCGACAAAACACACACCCCTGGCAACAAGTGGGACAACAAGAGGCAGACGATAATTTTTCACAGTGATATCATTTCACAGCATGATTTTGCATCTTGTTTCATATGAATAGATCTCTACAGCACTGAGGCACATAGCTGTAGTTAGTCAGACTCTGAGTTCACAGAGGTCCGGGTACATGGACCAGCACACATAGGAACTGGAAACATTCTCTGGTGCCATGTATAGAAAACCTTACTTCGACTCATCCACAAAAGGATTCCAATCAACACTTCAAAGATTTTCCTGTGCTTGTTTCAAAAATTTGGTATAAAACCTCAAAACATACAAATTCTTCTATATAAATAGATCTCTCTAGTGCCATCACCACTTCTTTTAAAACTTACTCCAGACTTTCAATGTGCTCCTGATAACACGGGGGGAGGAATGGATGCATAAGTGGACAGAAAAGCTGCTTAGCTTTTGATAATGTAGGTGAGCAGCATTAGCCTCAAGAAAATATAAGGTTTAGAAAAGCAATTTACATGAATGCTTTGGTTATAGAGTGAAAATAAATAAAAAAAAAATGAAAGTAACAGAATCTCTAACTACTCATTCTGGTAATTAACTGTTAAACAAAGAAACAAAAAGTAAATACTTCAAATAATGCAGAAGAAGTTTTGGTTTTAGAAATTCCCCACTGAAAAGGCATGATTGTCTGCTGGGAACAATGTAAAATTGAAAGGCATGTGGAGTTCTGCTCTGGATGTGAAAGATGTGTTTTAATGGATTCCTTCAATCTGAGACCCCTGAGTTACATACAAGCAAGATAATAGGGCTAAATGAGTCAATAAGATTTATCTAGAATTTACATAGTATGTATAAAATGTTTTATGTATGGAAAGATTTGTAATGGACGCCAGGCTCTAGTGGTTCTAGTGGCTTTAGTGACCTCCTTGAGGACCTCAATGAATTTTCTTCTTGCCTTTATCTTTACTGGTTATTTACAGTATAATTCTGGGGAAAGGATTCTATTAATTGTACATTGTTGTTACTAGGTAGGAGGGATTTTGACATAGTCTCTCTGTGTTACCACAACAATAATGGAAAATGTCACGTATTGTGACTCGGTAGTACATCCTTTTTATTCAGTGCCATACCCAACTCCACGTACTAGTTCATAGAATCATAGTTACCAAATTACTATTTTTTTCCTCTTCAAAAATACAGATATTAATTAAGATGATGTTGGAACCTAGAACATGTGCTTTCCTTCATTGCCTGAATATATTTGCTGTCATCACATAAAAAGTCAGCGAAATATTAATAGGAACTGTTTGGTCATCAGAAGGTAGACCACATCAACATGAACCATTTGTATTAAGGTAGCTACCCTGGCGTCTGTTTTGAAATATATTTTCCTCTGAAGGTCATCAATTTGAGTATATTACTTCTTGTTAGCAGATTGACTTTTGTTGTCATACAGCATGCAAATCTCAGGTTTTACAAGACTTCCATTGATTACTGTAAAAAGAAAACAAAACTATATATCCAAGCTTGAAATTCACATTAAAGTACAGCTTGTAAATTCATGCATATGTACTCAAGTTCTGTCAAGAAATTTGAACATGTACAATAATGATATGAATCAAGATCAAAGATCCACTTGAATATCATTTCTTCACTATTTAGGCACCATTTTTTCAATAGTCACCAGCACATGAGTGAAAGAAGTGGCTAAAATAATGACCAGATGGATAGTCATGACATAGCTGTGTCATTTGCATTGATGATATGATTTAAGTGCTGTCTGGAACTGCTTGTGAAAGATACTTAGATAGATATATAGATATATTAGAAAAATACTTATATTGTTAGATATGGGTCCTAGGAAGATCTTTTCACTCATGCCTGAAAGACAGGTGCTTTTGGCTTTTAACAGGAAAGTCATTCAACAAGCACACCTAGAAAGAGCGACAGTTCAGATGAAAAATAAATGTTATTTCACACAGTTAAGTGTAAACAGGCAGTTAGGTCTGGGACAACATGACTACCACATCAACTGTCATAGAAAATGAAAATACTTCTTGGGAAAGAGGAACATTGTTTTTACTTCTGGGAATCTGAACACTTCTGTCCCTCTAAGACCGATAATGGAGCTTTTTGCATATTTTAACCCAGAGCTAGGATTAGCTCTATATTAGTGTCTCTAATGTAGCTGAAGTCCCAAGGAGATAGATTAATGGAGTCACTGAATCCAAAGTTGGAATGGAAACCCAGAGGCTCAATATAGATGACTGTCTTCTTCCATAGAAACACTAGGTTTGGGATAAGATTTCACACTTTTTACGAAATCCAAGTGGCAAAAAGGGCCTGATACTTAAGAGCACAAGATGGGTACAATATCTGCAAATAAAGAAATTCCTGAGCAACTTTTATGCAAGAACATCCTCTTCCAACATCACCTGTTAATGGGGGAAAAGACAATTTTGTTGTGTCATACGAGCAGGTATCTTCCTGTATGGAGGGGCTTAGGGATTGTGCAGCTTGTACTCCCTTCAGTCTGGGCAATGCTTCACAACGTGTTGCCTTCCAAGGGCTCAGTAGCAGAATGACAGTCCATGCAGTGGGACCATTACCCTGTCCAAACTCTTGACCTAAGTCCTTTCCCAGAAAATAGTGAGTCAAAAAGAGCTGAAGCAATCTAAAATCTTGCTTGCCATTGCTAAAAAGGGAAAGTCTCCTTCCTCTCTCCTTCTCTGCTCCTGTCTACTCGGTCCTTACCTGTACCAACTCTGGCAGAGCAGACCTCTGCAAAATTCACTGGCCCCTTCAGTGATCCAGTTCAATTCATTCATCAAAGAGAAAACTATCCTCTTCTATTTAGTGACATTTATATTCAGAGAGGGTTCAGATGAGTGGGAAAACAGGCTCAAGATAAGCATCCATGTCCGTGATCACAAAAGCAGAGGCGGAGGGAAGGGGGGGGGCAAAGAGGAGAGAGACCATGGTCTGTCTACAGCCACAGGCTAGCAGCCTTACTCCTACCAAATTGCATCCTGTTTACATTTTTCCGAGGAAGCAACCTTCTGCTCTGCATGCCAAAAAGTCCTGGGGAATATACAGGAGCAGCCCTGAGTCTCCTGTGTGGAGTCATTCTTAAATGGCAGAATCGATTGCTAAGTCTTGTTTGAGCCAACCGCAAGGAGGACGTGCATCAGCACAAGTAAGCTGTGATGTTTCCAAATAATTCAATAGTAAATTGTGTTGCGAACGCTCAAAGTCTGCTCTTTTTACAGATTTTACAGATATTCCTGCATGGTTGACTCTTTCCAATTGATCTTTTTGGTCCTGATCTAGTCCTGACGGGATCCAAGATGCAAACTCGAAGGGAGTTTTCTCTATTGATTCCAGTAGACATTGGATCATACCCTGACTGACTGTGCAAAGAGACACAAGAAATACCTAGCCTATTATTCATAGTCATCCAAAATATTTTCTTTCTAGCTGGGCTGCGCTTACAACATCATTTTCATAAATCAGTTTCTTTGCTATTGCTATTGCACTAAAATACAGTTATAATTTGCTTCCTCATCTTTGCTCCCTGACAGCCATAAAAAACCTAGAACATTCTGTCAGAGATCTTCTCTAGGATTTCAAACCCCATTCAGTCTGAGAAGTAGAAAATACACTGAGTTAGACTGGTAATTTTCATGAAGATAGAAACAAGGATTTAATATATGCTACTTTTTGTACAATATTGATGATTATGTGTGGGTACCTTCTAAAATGAATTGTTAGCCCAAGCTTTTTGCTTTGCACACAGTGAACTGCCTCTGAGAAAGGCCAAATAATCTCCTTGACAATGAAGTATTAATGGTTAGATTGCTTTATCTCAGCTGAAATTATGTTAAATAGAGAAATACATATCACAAAGGCTCATGGAGTCTGGCTCGATTTTCTGCCTACCTTTAACCTATCACAAGATGTGCAAGCACCTTCTTTCACGTGCATTCTCTGTAATTTGTATAGGCATGAATACAACCAGATATTGAAGCTTTAACTGTGCTTCGGAAGGCAGCTTCATAAAGGCAGAGCCACCACATCCACAGGGCTTTGAACGAACCTATGAGGCAGTGTGCTCAAGACTGAGACGCAAATGAGATTCGAATAGAGGTAAAATTATGATAGGTATCATATCTGTCACCTTTCAAAAGGGAAAAGGCAGGAGCTATTTGTAAGATTTATCCTCTCTTCACTAATAATAATCCAGGTAAGAATATCTCCATTCAAATCTGCAATGTTCTGAAGTTCTTAAAATGAATAAATAGATTTGGAAGAGGTATAGTTTCTTATGGTAAGTTTTTTTCTGAATCCCTAGTTTTAAAATAGCCATTTTTATTTTTCATCAAGGTATTATTGCTTTTAAAAATATAGAACAAAATGGAACCATTCCTATTTATTTGTTGCATGAACACCAATCAAATGACACATTAACTCTATGGGAGTTAGTAAAATGATTCAAAAGCCCAGGACTGTAAAGAGCCCAGTTTTTGAAATAAAGATACAATGATGTAAGGACATGCAATTCGGCACTATGCTGCCATGCCCTGAATTTCTGTGAATCTTTAGCCTTGCTTGAAGTCTACAATGATGGGGTAGCAAAAGGGTCGTAGTTTTTCCATTATTCATCTTCCTGAATTATTTAATTAGGGTAGGCTCAAGAGTTGTTCCAAAATACGATAAGCTTGTGGTGAATATCCAGGGCAGCAATGAGAAGACTCTAACAAGTAGTGTGTGCACAGCTCCATTTCAGCAACTGTAATCTTCCAAGAATTCTTGCCCTAAAACCCTGGTGAATTCCCCAAGACCACTTTGTCTAGCAGGAGAGACAAGGCTCCTCTGCCATTGGCTCTGGCACAGTAAAGCTTGTGCGAATCCTAATTTAGAATTGCAAATATTAAACCTTCCACGGTAAAAGAGACAAACTGGGAAGAAGCTTGCAGGATGTTCTAGAAACTGCTCTGTGGCATTTTGAAAACCCTCACACAGACTGCAGCTTCATTTTTGCTGACAAGAACAAGCACATTAATCAAAGGGGGCTCAAAGCTTATTTTAGCAAGCCAGTTATAGTACACATATCATTAACTTTACTGCAGTATTACAGAATAAATGATCTGAAAAGGGTAATTTCAGATAGAAGTGATCAAGTTGTTTTTTTTGAGGAATTTCAACTATTACAAAAAAACCTTCAACAAAGTATATTTCATGTTGCTTATCATGCAGTAATGGATAGCTTAGTGTAATGTTTTGTTTGGATACAGAAATGATATTCCAATAAAATTAAGATAACATTCCAGAACATTATTATTTTCCCTTGCACCTTTGCATCACCATCCATTACATAGGAAAATCACTTATCCGTGATTCACTTCAAACAAATCAGAAAAAGACAAAAATCAAAGGCAGCATAAAATAAAAGATCTGCAGCAGACATCTTCCATGGCTTTACACTCAAGGTTTTAGTCCGAAAGTGCAAGAAAGAGAGAGGTAGAGTCATTAAACCAACAACAGTCTCCATATCAAAGCAAAAAAACTCAGACAACAAAACAGAATTTCAGGATATTATAGAAAAAAAAGTTCTGAAAGGAAGAAGGTTTTGAGTCAAAGTTGAGAGCTATGAAATTTTAAGAAAGAAGAGCTTGGAAACATTTATTGTCCTTCAGTCAATGAAAATACAATTTTACAGAAAGATTCATAGCTCAAGAAATGCCATTCTAGAATGCCTCTTCTTTTACGAGAGATACAGCCTTCCCAGAAAATGAAGAAACCCATATCAGGGTGATCTGTAGCTGTTATAACTCTTTTGCTATGTATGAAAGAGGAATTGGAAACATTTCAGTCAAAAAAATGTTTTTCTCTTCTTAACAAGAATAATCTGTGAAAATACATTGGGAGAGAGTGGCCAGGGCATCATGTCGGAGAGCTGAATTCAGAGTCCTCAGAGAGGTGATTTTTTCCATGTGCCTTCTCTCTGGTTGGACTGCTGCAACTCACATTAAAAAAGTAGTAATCATTTTCCCCTCAGGGAGACTGACTCTACAGTTTTCTGCCTATTGCTGTTAACTTTTCTTAGCTCACGAGTTTTAATGCTGGGTCCTACTGCTTCCCTAAAATCCCCACTTTGCTCCCTGCTCCGCCTGACTTTGACCCCCAGCAGGCGCTAGTCTGGTCTCACTGTCAGGGGTCTAGCTATGTGCTGCACCGGCATGAAAACAGCCAGAGGCACCTCTAGATTTTTGACTAAGAAGAAATAATGTTTTTCATCTATTTCTATCATGTATTACCCTTTAAACAGAGGAAAATATCTTTTCCTTGCCCTCCTGGAAGATCTCATTTCTGTATCTGAACATAATGGTATTCAGCTGTCACAAACTATTGATGAAACACATCGATCCTGATCTCACAAGGATTGGGAGACCTTTACGTAGAGTACGTGTTGACAGTTCTTAGTTTGCTATTTTCCTGAAACAGAGTAAAGGTCTTTCTGGCTAGAAGCACAATAATAGGCTTGCTCTTTGTGCACTGGTACCCCTCAGGAAAACGAAATATCTTTCAAAGAAAAATGCAGGTGACACAAATTCTTCAAATGAGAGTAAGGAATAGCCTAAAGTATATGTTTTCCCCCATGACTTGTCAGCTTGATGTGGGAATTGAAGCAATAACTTTTTCAGTCCCCTATAGAAAACAAAACACTTTAACACACAAGTTCTGCACTCTAATTTCCCCCAGGGAGGAAATATCTTCCAGAAAATCTGAAATTTACTTAAAAGCTGTGGGCTGCATTTTTTGTAGTCCTTTGTAGTAAATAGAACCAACAAATTTCTTTCTAAAATGAGTTATGCTAAAACTTTTAAGTACAAGAGGGTTCAAAGAAATTGAAAGAACAGTTATTTTTGCAATTTTTCCTGTAACAATGTGAGTTACTCATACTTCTTTTTTATTGTGAGCAGAAGATAAAGAAAGGCTCCATGGCTGTAAACATTGTTACCCTCCTAACTTGTATTTTCTGGAAATAACTATATAGATACACATATTTAAAGAAAAAATAAGAACGTACTTTTTAAAGCAATCATTTCTTTAGTTCCTCCTATCTTCCTACACATATTCCTCTCTGAAAGAATTAAAAATGCAATAACCCATGTAGATATTTTTAACTGTCTTTTCCTGCCTTTTCCCCCTCCTTACATCTACAAAATTCCCCCTTCCTTTTTCTTATGCAGTAAAGCTAGTCTACTTTACAGCAGCTTTATCTTATCTGTCTTTTCTCCAAATACACTTCCAAATTTGCAATTGGAGTTTGGATGGCTAATGTAAGGTTAGGATATAACACAAAATATAAGATCAATCACACTGGATTAGACAATAATGAGATTTTTTTTTTTTTTTTGAATCTTTCATCTGAGAGCTTCATTTGATCCTCTTCAGTTCTCTTTTTAGTAAAGACAATGAACAGTTATTCCTTTTTCCTTGGCTGGTATTCATAACTTGACAGACTTCTAGTATATTCCACTTCAACTGTCTTTTTTCTCTTGACGTATATTAGTCTAATTTTTCCTTTTACCTTAGATCCTTCTTGCAGCTCTTCTCTAAATTTTTTTGGTTCTGCTTTCTCTTTTGAGATCAGAGGACCAGGAACTGCACATAATCTTCAAAGTGTGGTTACACCATCAATGTATATTCTGGCATTATGATTTTTGCCGTTTTATCTGATCCTTTCATAACAGTTTTTGATGTTTGTCTTGCTTTAATCACTGTTGAGCACCGAACCAAACAGAAAGCTGTCAGTTAGCATTCCCAAATCTCCCTCATGTGAATGAGCAGCTAGTTCAGAGCCTTTCAGTAGGTTCAAAACCTACTATGTGGGTAAAGTCAGTAGCGCTTTCACACATGCACCCTGTCATGTCCATCAGCAAAACGGAGAGGAAGAGAATGACCAACAAGCAAGCAAGGGAATGTGGGATGGAGTTGGCAACCAAAGGGTCTGGGCAACGTTAACCTCTTTGCAGAAACTGCTATATAGGATTCTGGCTGTCTTCTGGATTCAGATCTCTGACTGACTCTCTAATGCTTTCCCAGATCCATTTATGAGAGTGAGGTTTCTGTTTGTCAATCATTATAATATATCTTAACTGCACTGTATATGTATAGACAAAAAGTAATAATGGAGATTACAAAGGCCCATCCATCTATCCATCCATCCATCACATTAGAATGGGACGGGTGAATTGGTTGTCAACAAGCTTGGACTTCTTCCCCACTAATTTGATAATGTGCGTATTTGAGAAGAGCCAGCAAGAACATTTTTTTACTTTAATATGGCAGAACTGCTATTTAATGACCCATATGTAAGAACAAAAAGTACACGTTTGCACTCACAGCTGCATCATTTATTTGTTTGTTTCAGGATAAATATAAGGTGTTTCAGGATAGACCTGAAATTTTTGATTCTTTCATGCCTTTACTGCTCAGATGCCAGAAATCTGCTAATTTGCAATTGCTCAAGCTTATTACAGTTCTTTTCAAAAATACAAAAATGCTTTCACACCTAGGTGGATACACTTGCACAAGAGCACTAGATGGTTTATAGCTAGCTAAAATCTCATGTACTTCACATTTTGAAAGTCAATTGGAAGAAAAAATCTACTGTGAAATTAAAGAGTGTTTAATATTAAATGAGTTATAACTCATTTAATGTATTGTACCTGCTTCTGTTTCCACTGTCAGCTTTGCTGGTTTTATAGACATACTTCCGTATTTTAATTCCTTCGTGTCGCCCTTGAATATACAAGAGTATCAGAAAAACAGCAGAAGGCATTTGACTAATTCCCAGTCCTCATCTCGGAATTGACTATACAAAGCACAGCAAAATGCACAAAATTTTGCATTGTAAACTGTAAATCGCGTTGCTTACATTTCATCCTATTAGTTATTTACTCTGTGTCACACAGCAAATGCATCTTGGCCGTGACACAGGAGCGAATTCTCCCCTAGGAATAAATGATCACTAAAGACATGGCACCCAAGACCAGATAGATACACAAACCCACTTTCCCTGTTTTCCTACTCCCCCTCTTCCCATCACTCTTGCTTGGGCTCATTTCCTCTCTGTTATAGATCCAGTAACAGTGCAAATGCAGGACTGATCTGATATGAAATTACTCTCTTTTAAATTTGATTTTCAGGTCCACTTTCTGCTAACTCAGTGAGATGACTTGGTGTTCTCTGAAGCTGTAGTATTGCTGCATCTGATGCAAGATAAGCAGCAGAAGCATGTGGCTGTGGTCTCTTGAAACAAAATGCCATTAGATCAACTTAACTGTGATATGAACGAACCCTAAATTCAAATCTTAGCCTCAATAATCAAACTCAGCAGCCATCTACTTGAGGGACTACTTGGCTTCCCAGTGTGTGCTGTGAGCATGAATGTAAACCAGAAGAAATTTCTGTCCCTGTGCCTCCTAGCTCGAGATCCAGAAGTTGGGATGTATTTATATGGCTCTCTCTGGAGAGTCAGATCCTTATTTGTTTAACTTTTTATTAATTAAAAACTTGCATTTATACTACACAAATCCGGTCCATTTGACTTGGTCAATTATACTTTTGTTGAAGTATCCTCTTTGTATTAATTTCAAGTATAGCATACCATTCAGATGTTGTATGTCATCAAAATGTAACATAGCTTTATTAGGATATGGAAAGTTATAGCACAGAGAATCTTTACTCTAGTAAATGATCTGCATTTTCCATAGTGAAATTCTAAGGCATGACAGCATTCCTTGAAAATTGGGTTTCCTCAGGCAACTCTCATTCAGCAAATAAATGAACTTTTTCCTTTTTTCCTCTGTATATAATAAATGCAAGGAAAACTGATAGGGAAGAATGGTTGTTGGTAAGCCTGCTCTTCTTTGTGAGATATGTAAAGCAATGGTCTGATGACAAACAATTAAAATTTTCCCCTCTTCACTCCCGAGCTGTTCTTATCCTTGGCTGATGGTCACTGCAGCACGGTTTTTAGAGAATAGCAATATACCTGGAAAGCTCAGTGAGCTTTTCAATCCGTCAGAGCTAACACACTTGGAAGTACTGCTCTGTGTTTATGAGATTTCTTTGATAAGGAGAGCATAAGGTTTCTTTTTGCTTATATAGTTATTCTTTCTAAGAATCCTAGGCAATACATATTAAACAGGATTGTTTGAAAACTATCCCTTCTCACTGACTGTTGAGGAGTCCATTCAAATACCATTCGAATGACTCAGTTTTGTAGAAGAAAATTTGCTCTCTTCTGTTTTGAGCTAGTAATTATCAATACAGGGAGAGGTTGTCAACATTTGGATTGGTTAAACATACATTTACTCAGAAATTATTGCCCCAAAGAAGCCCAACATTATTAACTACATGGTAGTTCAGTCTTGATGATCTCTACTTCTCAAATTCTGCTTACATCATTTTCCTTTTCTCAACTTAATATTCTTTAAGACAACCTGAAAACATTCACTATTATCTGCATGGCTCTTTGTATACACAATTAACTGTCTTCAGCACAATATGCTCTGGGGATAAAAGGAGGCAACAACGCAGTAACAAGGCTTTTTTTCCCTTTCTCTAGCTTGGCTTTGCAGTGCAGTCAGTTATAATTTTATGCTTCTAATCTCAGTGATAGTAATTACAATATAAACAGCTTTGAAATGGAATAACGGATACTTGGTGTGCTGTGATAGTTGTGTTGTTCTATCAGGAGATTTTCAGTTTATGTTTTGCTACTTCAAATTGTAGGTGTGAGCACACAACAAAGTGTTACCTCTGATGGATTCACAGCAGCTCCCTGTCTGCAACATAGCAACTACTTCATGGTTTGGCATTTTATACCTACTTCCATGCCACTCTCTTATATTCTCTCACAAGCAAATTCAAAAGGTCTCACTGAATGTCAGTGGAAAATACATCCGTTTTGGATTGCGTAGTATAAATAAGGTCCAGCATAGCTCTGCTCTGGCAGATATAAAGAAATATTCAAATATGAAATTCACACATAACATATATACACATACAAATACATAAATTTATGTAGCTGTATATGAACAGAAAACCACTTTTTTTCCAGATGAGGAGTCACCTGCAGGTATCTGAGATGAAATTGTGATTCATACATCACCTTGCATTTTTCAAAATCAGAATTCATGTTTGAGAATCAAGAAAAATTAATTCGCCTTGCAAGTGATATTCAACAGAAGAGTACTTCTGGTTAACCTTTACTGCCTGTTCTTCTAGCTGAATGATGTTGTGCATTATAATAAGCATTAAAACCCGTACTCAAGTCTAAGACATCCCTGATATTTCCATATCCTTCTTTGAATAACCAAAGAAGTAAATCACTGTTCTCTCTAATAAATCTTAGCATGTAGTTAACATATGTCCTTCTCTCTGGTGGATTTCTGGGTGTTAAGGTAGGCATTACATCTGAAAAACAGATTCTCAGACCTAGCCATAAAATTGTAAAACTGCCATGAACAAATCTTGATGAATGTTGATACTTTGCCAATTCATTATATTGTTTCCTTCCTACTTTTCATAACACTGCAGAGTGAAAGCACTGATTTACCTTCTGTATTTCATTGCTTTCTATTGTAATGCTCTCATCTGGAGTTGCTGGCTTCTCTTCAAATCTGTCTCCCTCTGACCCGTAGATATAACCTTGTGCAGGTTTTTGACCTTATCTTTCATCTTGTTTATTTGTCATCTCTAGATTTGGCAAATTGAGATTGTCTGTTGTTCTGTTGATAAGCCATGAGAAGTCTGTATCCTGTCCAATTTCTTTTTCTCTTAATGAAGTCTGGCAATGTTACGTTGTCTGAAACTTATGTCTCTGTTAAACTGTTCCCAATGTTTACCATTTAATTTAACTTGATTGACCCTATCTTGACATAAGCAGTAGTGATAATTATTTTTACTGATACACCTCAGGCTCTTCCAGAATTAATCACAGTGCAGCCTGTGGAGTACTTTTCTGAGATGTATGAGCTTAGTAATGGACTTTTTTACCATCTGATGCTTTCCTTGATGCTATTACTAAAGTAAAAATATGATTAACATTGATCTTCCAAAATAAAATGCCTTTGCTTTGGCCTCTTTTGTTATTTTTGAAGTACTGCTAGAGAAGAGTTTGCATCAGCAAAAGAAGTATATTTTTTATTTTGTAGCCACTCAGGAGATACTGATGGCAAACAGAGCTGGGCTTTCCTGGTCAGTCAGAAGACATAATACTGCTGGCTTTCTGGCTCGCTGCTGTGAAAAGGGCAATATTTCTCCCCAGCGGCTGCTTCCCACTCCCTACGCGCTGCTCTGTCAGGTCCCGTGCACGGCTCTGACACTTGTCTGATCTCAGAACAAGCTGTCCAGCTTGCCCGACAGGATATTACATTTTTTCCCTCTCTCTCACTCTTTTTTTGTTTTGGCTGAGTTAGTCCTCTGACAGGTGAGTGTGTAGAAGGGTTCACCATGCAGGCAAAGCACAAGCAAGGAGGCTGGAGGACATGGCTGGACCAGAGCAAAGGGCCTCTGAGTCTCCGGGTTCAGCTATCCCAGCTGAGTGCCCCTGAAGGAAGGGCAAACTTTGCTCTTTTTTGGCAAGCGATGACTGAAAAGAGGCAGCAGCTGAGAAAGAGAAGAGAAATGGAAGATAATAAGGAAGAGGAAGAGGAAGAAAGAGCAAGGAAAAGGAAAAAAAAGAAAAAGAGAAACTTTGCTTTAATCTGATTCTTGTGCTTAGGCAAAAGAAACTTTGTTTTCATCCTTTGTGCATAAGCAACGCTATATCTAAGAAAAGTTAGGCTCCAGGATCACTTCCTTCACCTAGAATAAATCTGGCCTCTTGGGCTGAAAACAAAATTAAAAAATATTCTCTGTCATTTTTCTTTTTCTTAAATAAAGTTACAAGTTTACCTTTCAGATTGACTGTAAAAACTCTTGGAAAGGAGCTATCTTTTGTGTTGTGGAGTGTTTAGCTCCAGCGGGCTTGAATTTGACAGGGTTTCCAGGATTTATGTCAAATACAAATAAATAATAGAAGAGAGTGATTCAGAAGTGCTAATGTAGGAGTTGAGATAGTATCTCAAGAACCATAATTGAGTATGCTGGACTCCTTGTTTCAGCAATTATGAAGCATGCCAGGGAAAAAAAAATCTTTCTGCCTTTTTTTTTCACAATGATTTGTTTTACTTGTTTAACTTCAACCCAGATGCCTTGAGGTAAATTCTGATTTTTGTAATAAGCATGGTGACTCATCCTAGTAGTTCTAGCTCAGCAGATTTGCTTGCATTAGAGAATATGTGTATCTTTTAGTGAGGAGGTTTCCAGCTCTCTAGCAAGGTTCACTTTCACCTCAGAGACCCTGGACTGAGTGACAGGTCTGTAACAAACCACAGCAAATTTCATGTGGTTTAGTGAAAAATTCATGTAATTTGAATTCACGCATTCTGTTTAAAAGCTGTTATTCCAAGTCCTCTAAGAAAAGTTTGAATTTTGTGGATTTTATCCAGCCAGACTTTAATGGACCATTCTCCAGTGGCCAGCAAAGGTTTTTCCCATTGTTCTGCTCAGGACAAGATACGGTAGAAAAAAGACCCACTGTAACATCCCAAAATCATTAACAAAGCAATATCAGTCTTGTTTTTGCATGCCTCTGAAGGATATCTTTAGGATTGATGTTTAGGGTCTGTTCAGATAAATGAAAAGATTTGAGGTATTTCTTGTGCCAAAGATCTTTCACCTTTTTTTTTTTTTTTTTTTTTTTTTTTTTTTTTCCCAGGTGATACTCTGCAAATGGACCATGTCAAATTTGCTATGACTTGGTACAAGTGATAGCTTCCATGTCACTAATCGCTATGAGCATTACAAAATCAGTAGAAATCAAAAAAAAAAGATTTAGAGAGAAGAAAACTGCAGATGGAAATGAGGTGAAAATGAGTTCTGCAGACATGTGCAGGGAAAGCCAGACAGGACATGCTGGGGCCATGGTGCAGACAGTAGGTCGCATGGAAGGAAGCCATGGTGCTCAGGGTCACAGCTCTCCTAACCTTGGCTTGGTCCCTGTTCCTTGGGCAGGGGACAAACCCCTTGGTGGAGTGGTGGCCGTCAACCTCGACCTGCCCCATCTGTCTGGAAACCCTCCTGCTGTGGGCTGCACCAGCACTGTGTGGCATCAGGCTTAGAGCAGGAGATACCAGCTACTCATGTACTGCTTCCTAAACAGGGCACGTGAAGGTAGAGCCTCTACTCTCACTATTAGGTTTGACAGCCAATGGTGCTGAATTTATGAAGTCTCTGCTGCTTTTGTTCATGTTTATCACATGCTCACATCTATTATTTCCTTCTCTTATTCAGAGCTCAATAAAAATGTTTTCATCCAGTGAAACTTCACTAAATGAGGCAAATAACTCCTACATTAGCACTTCATTTTTATAATTTATCAATAAATGACAAGTCTTGCTAAATTTTTCATCTTTCCAGATGGAAAAGCCAGAGATCTCCTTCGGTGACAAATTTTAAGTCCCTCAACATGCTCCTATATATTTGTTTCAGTATCGACTCATCAACATTCAACTCAGAATCACAGGAAGGCTTGAAAAAGACATTGAAAAAGAGGAAAAAGTATGAGAAAAGATGGTCAATAGAAAAAAAAGTTTCTCAAATAAGTAGCACTTTATTTCTGATCTTACTATGCTTTCCCATATGAACCAAGTAAGACCCTAACTGCAAATTTTGAACCTTAAATAATTTTAACTATTTTAATTTTCCTTTTTCTTGATAAGCTGCTTCTGAAATCAAGCAATATAATAGTTTTTTCTAAGTAACACTATTTATTTTCACATATTACAAATTCCTGTTTTATAAACTGATTTTTCTCAGAGATAATTTCATTGTAACTTTCTATACACATAAAAGCATAGCTGTGGGTGAAATACTGACTGTTTCTTGCTTTAAGAGGAGAAGGACGCTTTCACAGTAATGATATTTATGTTAATGTTCAAAAATGTATGACCACCTAATACTTATATCACATTATGCCATCCCATACAGAAAATATTGATTTAGTAATAGATACTTCTGATCCAAATCCTTATAATTTAATCACAGTCATTCACTTTAACTATAAAGGTTAGTAATTTCAGCAGAACATTCATGGTAACTTATACATAAAGCTAATGGGTAGGGCACTGGACAGAGCTAAACTGGACCAAGAAAATTTTATTTGTATCATTCAAGACCTCAGGTAAATGATTTGTTCTACATCTTGGTCCCCAGTGATGATGAGGATCTTGAATCTTTTGTTGTATTTCTGGGCTGGGCTGTCTCTTTAGACTAAAACCACTGCCAGCCAGGGACTGACTGTTATTGTAGGTTTGTACAGCACCAAGCACAAAGTGATGCTGCTCTAAAAGTTAATCTAAAGAATGAAATATAAAAGTGTGAAAAATTAAAGCCTGTTACTGAATTTTACATTTGCTGATTTAGCTAATTATATTATTTGGGGAAAGAAAAGGACCACATCTCTTTTTCCAGCCTAAAAATAGCAGAATAAATGTTCTACTTCTCTTGAAGAAGCAAACGCTTCATTCAGTCCCCAAGATATGACATTTATTAAGGTAAGTAATTTGCATAACAGCTATTTTTATATAGCCAGTCCTTTCTAGTTCCACTCTGTAAAGAGTTGTCAGCTCTCTGCTTCTCTTGCAGAGAAAGGATTTTTCAAGAGGTCAAGATAGAGACCCCCACCAGGACGTGTTCCTTCTGCAGATGAGAACCTCTTCTACAGCTTTGGAACTGCCAGTTATGACTGCTTCAGTGGGTTTTCTCTTTTAAGCTACTACAGCTGTATGTGACTGATAATAAAACCTTCTTCCAAAATAATCTTATGCTACTTATTTGTTTAGCTAGCAAATGCAAAATAAGCCACTTGTGCATTGCAGATGGTGCAAATGTTTGTTTGTTGATCTGTCTGTAAAATTGTTCTTATCGTGGTGCCTTTGAGCCTTATCTTCATTCCATTGCGTTCTTATACTATGGTAGATCATATATGTATAGCATATGCTGGACACACCAGGCACAATGAGCTTCAGATTAAAAGGTCTGCAACGCTCACTGAGTGCAGATGAAGTAGGCTGAATGGGTTTGGAAGCCATTTGCCATACCTTTCTTCTCCTTGCGAAAGGCACCTCTAACTCCCACTCGGTGTCCCCTAACACGACTTATGCACTTGGGCTGGTATGAGCATGGCGAGCGAGATAATGTGCAAGGTGGCCTCCACTCTACCGGGTCTCCTCTCTCCAGATTGCCAGGGCATGCAAAAGGCCACCTACTCCCTCTTTATGCCAGATTTCTGAAGAAGACTAGAGAGCCTTGGAGCATGAGGGGCCTTGCAGACATCTCCTAGGTGAAGACTGTATTCAGTTTTATTCCAAAATTGCAAATATATTTGACAGGTAGCCCCCGACCAATTCTCCTCAATCTTCAAAAAGACAACTTCCAGCCTCTTCAGCTTCCATTCTTGGTCATAGTTTCCCGCTCCTGTCATGGCCAGCAGCAGTGGGCAATTTAGCCTTCTCTTCCTACTCATATTGGCCATTCTCTTAGAAGAAAATCCTTTCCTCCATCCCCACCATAGCTTGCTGAAAACAGCAGTCTCTTCCACTTGTCAAGTGGTCCCTCAGGATCCCTACAACTGAGATTGGGAGACGAGATCTCTTCCTTTTCTTCTGGGTGAGGAACGAAAAGAAATGCTGAAAACTCCCAACCAAAAGAAAGAAGGAATAGCGAGATGTAGAAATGGAAAATAATGAACTGCAAAGAGGCAAATGCCAAAAATTGACATGGGTGCATCATGGTGCACAAGTCTGAACTCTACAGTTTAAACTCAGTGGTTCCTGTAAGATATGAAACATCTTGGGACCTCTTTGAACTTCTCTGTGAAGGTTATAGAAGGTTCTTTCACATGTATGCAGGCAGGAGAGAGAAAAACTCATTTTTTCTACCATACCTCCATAGATTACTTAAGGAATCTGTTCGGAGAAAGAATCCTCTGATTTGTGCATTACTTACACCTGGAATGGATGCACTTCTCCCACTTCACTGAGGAGAGAAAAGTAGGAAGAAAAGTAGAATGTGCAAAATGTGTATAATAACAATTAGGGATAGAAATAGGAATCATGAAGCAGGTAATTCTACAGACTGCTAGTATAGGCACAGTATTCTCTTTGTCCCTCTTCCACAATGGTGAATGAGAAAACATGGAAAACCAGAATTTACTGAGATTCTAGTAAATTTTGTTAATGTATTTATCTTTTAAAAATAAAATAAAGACTAGAGAAAGATTCTGAGTTTCTTAAATTACACTGATCAGCCTCAGTTTTGTGTAAGGCCATCACAGCTGCTCAATTTGCTTGGCACTGCTGTTGTCATTGACTGCTTGACTTGTCTCTTATCTTTTTAGAGACTTTAATATTGTTGCAGCAGTATTAAGTACCATATGAAGGAAATGTTTGCTTATATAAATCTACCTGAACTTGGAGGCAAAGAAGGTCCTTCAGCCTAGTATAAGTGGATAGGACAGAAGGCTTCAAGTGTACTTGGAAAACAAGGAAAGACATTACAAAATGATAGCTGTGTTCCACAGGGAAGCAAAACACTGTGTTACGAATTCATAATTATTACATTAATGGACTATACTTAAATACGTTCCACCAGAGATAGATGAAAGCATCATTTGACATAACACTCATGTTTTCACAGGAATGCAAAACACTGCAAAATGCTCTTGCCTCCTGCACATGGAGCTTGTGGAGGGAGGCACAGGGCATACAGGTTCAAGAGGATGATAAGCAATTCAGCCTGCTGAATCCTGAGCTGCCAAGCTCTAGCTCCCATTACAACTACAGGGCAGAAGTAACCACTTAACCAAATAGTCACCCCCACTAAGCATTGTAATGAGGCTCTTACCATGCTCTCAAACTTAGAGGCCAGAAAAGGTATGTATAGGTGCATCATAGGTCAGAATAGGTGCATCTTGTTGTGCTTTCAAGTTCCCATGAAAAATTAGGACTGTTTGTCCTTCCAATTCAGTTTGCTCTCTCAATAAATTAAGCATTAGCCATCAACATTGGCCATTATTTTGGGGGGAATAAGGAAAAATCACTAATATGTTATTCTTATATCTGGAGGAAAATATATTGCTTCTTGGTCTTTGCTCTACCTTAAAGTATGATGAGAGATTACTCTTAATTGCTTATATTTGCCTGTAAAGCTACTAGACATTAAAATTGTTTTGCCCTTTACACCTGTAATGTTTGAAATAATGTCCTCCCTCACTGGTGAAGTAAGAAGTTAGCCACATGCAATGTAGGAGGACATTTCCTTTTGTTCTTCTAAATGTGCAGGTCACCAATTTCAACATGTTTTGTGGAGTGTAGGGGGATGGAAGTAGGAGGAGAGAAACAAATCCATGATTCTGGACACAAGAAAAATATTTAACAACATTTTAGATGTTCAGAAAAATACAATATTCTGTAACATTGGTGCCTTGATTCAGAACCTGAATGAAATAATTTGAGACAATATGTGGGAATAGCAGGTGTCTGTGTGGGCTGGAAGCACGGTCCCTCTATAGAATGATAGAGATACATATATGTTGCCCAAGCATGCTGTACGTTATGTATATGCTGGACAACAAGTTGCTACATAACACATACACTTTCACATCTCCCAGTAAGTAGAGTCCTGAGCAAAGCCTCTGTTCAAACAACAGCCGGACGTCACTGCAAAGGGCGGTCAAAAGCAGAGAAAGACAACAAATGTAACATCTGATCATTTGACATGACATTTGATCTGACTAAGCAATCCAGCCAGCCTGCTCACAGCTCAGGGAAAAATGAAAGTCTCTCTTGAAGAGAATGACTCATTTTGTCTGCAGAATTTTCATGGACTCATAAAATTCCCTTATCCTTTCCCTTATTTTACTTTTTTAGTCAGTAGGCCATCAAAGCCTCCACCCCTTTTCAGTGTGTTCTGAGTGGGAGGCTGCCTGGTTTGCCAAAACAGTCTGCCTAACGCACACCCAGCTCACTGGGGAAGCCACCTGGAAATTAGCTGCAGGTGGTGGCTTACTCCGAAATAAGGAAAACCTGTTTAGATTGAAAGAAACAAACACCTTAATATTTCATTTTATCAGGCGCCAGGTTGTGTAGTGTAGAACCGTACTCATGCTGTTATCACACCCCAATGAGTTAAGGTGAAATAGTGATTACAAAAAAAAAGAAGAAAGTTCACTTGGGTGCTATACTAATTCAGTACAGTGATTCAGTCACAGGTAGTGGTCTCAACAAGGAATTGTTGTGCATTGTAGCTCTTCTGTGTTTCTCCATATTCAGTCCCTTGCCATCTGGTCTTGGATTATCTATAATTAAAAATAGGACTATTTTTTTAAGTAAATAAAATTAAATAAAATGCTAATCCATTTAAATAAAAAAATAGTTTATTGAGAATTTGTTTTACAGAAATGCATGTGGCTGTAACGACCTCAGTGTTCACTTTGCTAAAGGAACTGTTCCCTGGACGTTTTTTCACCTCAGGGTATAGCCTTCTATGATGGAGTGACTGGCTGAGTAGATGAGGGCAAAGCAGTGGACGTTGTGTCCCTTGACTTCAGCAAGGCTTTTGACATTGTCTCCCAGAACATCCTCCTAGATAAGATCAGGAAGTGTGGGTTAGACAAGTGGACTGTGAGGAGGATTGAGAACTGGCTGAAAGGCAGAGCTCAGAGGGTCGTCATCAATGGTGGGGAGTCTAGTTGGAGGCCTGTGGCTAGTGGTGTCCCCCAGAGCTCAGTCCTGGGTCCCATCCTGTTCAGCTTCTTCATCAGTGACCTGGATGAGGGGACAGAGTGCCTCCTCAGCAAGTTTGCTGATGATATCAGGCTGGGAGGAGTGGCTGACACACCTGAGGGCTGTGCTGCCATTCAGAGAGACCTGATGGGTCTCATCTATCCTGGCTGTGGGTCTCGTGCACTGTGTCCCATCCTGCTCCAGCAGCCAACGTAGACTCCCAGTGCATCTTGAAGGAGGATATTCTGCCCACCCAGGACAGTGGTTGTGGTGTCAGGGGACTTTGGTGGTATCAAACTGGTGCTTGGCTTCTGCTGTTTCCACGCTCAGGTCCCTCCCCACTGCTACAAATTTTCATACTTCTTTTATACCCCTTTTCAAGATGACTTTCTGTGTCAAAAGTCATATGTAATCCCCGGGTTACTGTTTAATCCTGCTCACCATCATTTTCCACTGTAACACCATCAGTTGATGGTCATCATGCTCTTTAATGGGATCAATTCTGGGCAAATGTCCTCGAGGCAGTTTTGTGCATTTGATGCACACACACATACATGTCATGCACTCACCCTCCTACCTTAACAGATGTGGTGTTATCCAGGCCATCGCGTAGAAGGGGCTGTGCAGACACCCTCATACAAGGTGCAAAACAGGGGAACCAAACACATGGGAACATATTAGAAGTAAATGCACAAGAGCGACACTGCAATGAGAGCAGCATAGAGCAGTGCATCCTCAGAAATGAAACTGCTCAAATGTCAGACTGCTATTTCACAGTATACTCCAGAATTAGAAAATATAATTTATTCTGCTGAGGCACAATGCAATTCCACTTTGGGATTTAATCTTCTCCTCCCCATCTCGCCCTCAAATTTAAAAAGACAAATTAAAGTAATCAAAGCATTTCACTGAAAAAAAAAAAAAAACAATACAAATTAAGTATGTGAAGCCAATCTCTGAACACTAGGTTAACCAAAGCAGGTCTTCCAGGTGTTCAGCTCCCTGACTGCCTGCAATAGCAGGTAGAAAGGTTCCAGTCCCTTTGCCATGGAGTTCAATGCTTCAAGCACCACTAGTAACATCCCAGGATTTCCAAAGAGTGTTCCTCAGCAGGGAAAGCTGGCAGAGCAGGGACCATAGGAGTCCTCAGGGTTTACCCAGGGAGCTGGTGGATTTCAAGTAAGCAGAAATCTGCTGGCACTCCACCTTTGGAACATCCCATCACCCAAACCAGCAATTTCCAACAAAATCCAGTGTTTCAGTTCAGCTAGGACAGTTCCTGATAAGCTTTAGCAATTTGTGCAGCAATCGCATATCTGAAACATAGGCAAAAGGAACAAATTCATGATTAACTGACCTTCAGTTAACTTGACCTGTTTGTTGGGTTATTTGCTAATTTTTATGTTAACTGACTCCTATAATACATATTGTTCCTCGGAGGAAAAAAAAAAGAATTGTGTTTCTAATTAGTTTATGAAACACTTTGTCTAAAAGATGGAACTGCTCTCATGTGTGGTTCTGCTGTCTCCAGCACTCTGTGTATTTGTCTTATCTGAGTTGTCAACAGCTGTTATAGTCCTTTGTTTGTGTGTTTTTCAGAGATGTGAGGGGTAACACATATCCTTTGGGCCTCAGGTTTCAAGAATGGCTTTTGCATTATTTATCTATGCGGTAAGAGAAAAGAGATATCAGAGGTAAGAGTCCCATCTATTGACCAGAAAAGGAAAACAAAAATTAGATCAAACACTTCCTTAATCTTAAGAATATCTACTATCTACTTATCTACTACTAAAATTATAAACAAATAAAAATTACTAACAACAAGTAATCATTAGAATGTTAATAAAGGATATTAGTAAAGGCAGAAAATAAGTCATTATTTAAGAGAGGAATGAAAAGGAAAAAATCTATTTTTGCGGGGAACTAATAATGGAAGGAAAACTAATTTCACCCTTGGGGAATAAGATGAAAAAAAGGCATTTTGTTGAAACTAAAGTAGGCAGACACAAAAAACATAGAGAGTCATTTTGAAAAAAGCTACTGAAAACAATACATGCAAGCTGCTCGGAAATACTCAGATTTGGAAACTCATTCATCAGTGACTCAGAACAGCCAGCTAGAAGGCACTGCAGGCAAAGATAAAAATATGCAGAATTTTATTTTTCTTTATTGAAGGCAGTAGTTAGGTGGCTTTGCCTTCAAATCAAAGTTAGGAGTAAAGACATGAACCTATCGAGTTAATGAGAGATTTTTATTCTTGCTTTCCAAAGAGCAGTCTTCTAACCATTAAGTTATAGCTGACCTGGGCAACCTGTCATTTCGGTGGTAGGCTGCACTGATCACTAGTTGAAGGGTCACTCTCGTGTTATCCTTTACTTATTCTACACTTTCAACATACAAGAAAAGGTCCAGGCTCTGTCCTCTGAATGAAAGACAAAACACTCTTAGGCATACCTCCGAACCAGACTTAAAGTTTGCCTCAGGAAGAAGCAGTTGCTTCCATTTTTCAGCCTTGCAGACTTTCAAGCACACATGTGTGTTTACCCATGTGCTCCAAGTCCCCACCATGGTGTCCCGATAGTCCGTAAACCCTTTGTACGGGCAGAACTTGCTCTGAAGCCTCACTTGTACAAAACCTAGCTTCATGCATCCTGGCAAGGATTTAGGCTCTCAGAACCTTCTTTAAACAAACAATTAATAAATAATAGCATTGCTACATGAAGCTCAAAATGATTTATTACTGTGTGTCATTTCTCTCTTTGTTAGTCTAAGGGAGAGATTCAGCTCTAATTTAGAGACATCTATGTGCTTAAATATAGGAAGAACCTGCAAGCCAAGTGTCTAAATTCCTGTGGCAGTCAGTAGAGAGCTGCCCACACAGGGGGGTGTCTAATGCCTTTTGGGATGTCGTGAGGTATCCAGTTGTTATTCCAGAAGACCATAGGGTAGCCTGTAGGTCCTACCTACTGACCTACTAGCCCCATGCTGATGTCTTCAGCACTCTGAGGCCTCTCAAATGGCACTGGACGTTGGTGCTGGGGGCTGGCAACAGCTTCTAGCTCACAGGTGGACACTTTCTTTCCGAGGGCTGAAGTCAGAAGTCTAGAATCCAGAGATGAATCCACCCAGGTACCTAAGAAAAGAGGAAAGACCTGCTCTGGAGCCTAGCTGAGTTACTCTCATCAAAACTCAGTAAGTGCTGAGCTTCTCTCTGAAAATTTTCACTCAAAATCCTACACTGAATCGACTGAATTGCAGAATACCTCTGTTAGCTTCACTCATTACACAAGTCTAAATTTAGACTGCAGGATGTATCCAGTGCTGGAAGAGAATCACATCTATGATTACACAAGATTTCAACTCCTGACACGCTGATTTCTCTAATTGTGAACCCAGAGCTGTAGCAAGGGCAGGGTGGAAGGCACCCTTGTCTCAGGCAGCCTCTGGCGGTTTCAGGAGTGTCGAAAGGGGGTCAGATGCCTGCATCCTTCCAGCTGTGGCTTGTATCAGCACCCAGAAAGAGGGGCTGCAGGTCAGGGGCAGTGACA
This sequence comes from Rhea pennata, assembly GCF_028389875.1. Taxonomy (NCBI): domain Eukaryota; kingdom Metazoa; phylum Chordata; class Aves; order Rheiformes; family Rheidae; genus Rhea; species Rhea pennata. The sequence goes on along the minus strand of NC_084664.1, from coordinate 145,784,667 downwards.
GGCAAACCTAGGGGCAAGTGAGGTTCAAGGAGGCCATACCAACACAGGGCTAATGGATGAGGGTGACCCTGGTGCCAAAGAGCATCTCCTCATCTTCATGTGTACCTCTGGAATCTCACATATGTTGATAACAGCAGTAAAGCTGTCCAGCTTTACTGAGCATTGAGAAATCCCGCTAACCTGTGACTGGCCCTGCTCCTGCTCACGGGTTAGCAAGGCCTCTCTCAGCCAGAGAGCCTAATGGTTAAACCAAAGGACAAAGGAGAGAGAGACATTTCTTTCTCAGTTGAGAGAAACATTTGTTTTGCTTAAAGATAGCAATTGCTGACTTCAGCTGTTTTCCCGCATTGTTTTTGCTTATCAAGCTCAAAAAGCAAAATCAAATCTAAACTATCAAGAAAAAGAGAATCTTTGCTACTATTACTTTGATTATGTGTGCATTTGGGATTCTGTCTGTATGAAATGCTCTTTCTGTAGGAACAATCACTTTTTTAATAACTCCCATTGATTTTGATTAAGTTTTAATTCAGGAAATTTTATTTAAAGCAGAATCATGGTCTGCTGTATATGAGTATTTTACTATCATCTCATCACTGTCATACTTGAGTGAATTCCTTTCATTAGCTTGTTAAGTGACACGACCGAAACCCATAACGTGTTCTCTGAAGCTTACTTCAGAGGAAAATTTATGTTTTCTGAGTAAATGCAGTGATTTGGAAAGGAAAAAAATTGTTTTATTTGAGCATGCTGCTCTAAAGTTTAGGTTAAAGCAAGAATTCCTAGGGTTTCTTCCTTTTATTTCTTTGCGCATGTGCAAGTGTGCGTGTGTGTGTGTGTGTGTGCGTGCTGGATGCCACCTTGGCCAAGCCACATGGCATTCTGAAACAGTTTGTTTTACTCCTGGCGAAGGTCATTTCCCTTGGACTGATATTTCTTAGGGGACTTCTCCCAGCTTCCAGTCGTTTGCAGCTCATGAGCTCTGTACACTTAGTAAACCCCAAAGGATTCCTCTTTCATGAAGCTGTCGAATCAGCCCCTGAATCCATATACATTGTTAACATCCATAACATCCTGTGGCAAAAGTTGCACATAAGCTTCTACTTTCAGAGTACCAAAAGGATAAAGTCATAAATTATCTCTACTTTCCTGGAATTTCTCATTTTTTTTAAGATGAGTCCAGCTGTAAGTGGGAAAACATTCTGAAATATCTGGTGCTAATCAAAGCTTCCTGAAGGCTGACAGGGTCTAGTAACTAGGTGGCCATCTGAAAATAAGAAAAAGCAGTTCTGCCATATCCTTAGCAGTTTGTTAATGCCGCTTATATCAAATAATAATTTGAGGCAGCTGAAAGTGTCCTCCCCTGAGAAAGTTTCTTCTGCTTTGGGAAATTAGGTCTCACCAACAGAAGCAGTTTATCGCGCAGAGGTTTGGTCATGGCATGCCACCATGATAGCTCTAACTAATGCACATGTCCTGTTCTCCCTACATCTGGGTGAAGGTCCTGGGGGTGAATTCCAGTGCTCCAGTAAGCAGTGTTCACTGCAATTACAAAGCTTTACTCCAACAACCTCTCCTTCACCTTTCTGACTGAAAATGAAGTAAATATGGAGAAGTAAAGCATAGCAAACAGGTAGAAAGTGGCACATATCATGTGAGAGAATGGAGCTAGAGAGAGAAAACTTGCTGAAGCTCCCCGTGCGAGCTCACTGCTTGACCAGCTAACACCAGGAAGCACCTACACCTATGGCAGAGAGCAGAAATAAGGTAAAACTTGTGAACAAACCCACTGTAGAAATACAACACTGCATCGCAACCTGACCACTTGTTTCAGACCATTAACACGGCTCTGTTTTGACAAAAGGAGTGCTTGTTGCAGGCACTGCTTTAACTCCCGCTGACTGTAAAATGTGTCACCAAATTCCTGAGTTACAAGGCTACTCTGTATTGCCTGGCCCCAGGTAGGTTTTGTGGAGGAGAATTATAAAACCAGGTTGTTCTTTTTAACCATGAGCACCAGAGCTGGAAAAGGTAGAGTCTAACACACTTACCTGAGCACTAAACCTGGCCACAGAAATGCAGCTGAAACATTTTCCTTCTTAGAAGTTGCTGATTGACCAAAATCCAAACATTTCACAAGATGATGAAAAAACCCTCTGACCTCTAAAACATTTTGTGGTAGAAAAATTATAAAGCAGGGCGAGCAGCGGCAGCCACAGTAGAGCAGTGTTCAGAGCAGGAGGTTTTGCATTATGAATCTCTGACGTCTTCCTGAGCAGCAAGGAACAAAATGTTTTAAAGGTAATGTAACAGAAATGTGTATGCAGAAGAATGCTTTAAAAGGATTTAAATATGTATGTAAACAGTAGGTTGACCTCTAATTTTCCACGAAAATTGCCACAGCTGTTTTCTCCAGAAGGCTTATTAAAATTGCATCTTTCTTGGAGAAAGATTATGTTTGTTCTTGTCTTGATCATATGATATCAGATGACGTAAATTGATATAAAATCCAATGCTTGGATCAATACTGTGATAATAATGCTGAGAGAACTGAAAAATGGATAAAAGCATCACTCTCCACAGAAATGTTGATTCACTGACCACTGAACTCTTTTTCTTCAGTTTCTGCTTTGCCACTTTAGCTTAGCATTAGACTAGTAGAGCCCATAAATTAAACAACTGAATCATAGTATAATTTTTGGCTATCCTGGTCTATTTTTTTAAGCTCTCAGCATTCGAAATGTGACATGCATTTCTTTTCAAATGGATAATGAACATGTGCCAAATCCTGCCTACTCATCTTAAGCATGAACACAGACAATCAAGAATTACAGTCTTGGTTGCTATTAGTCACCTAAACCGAAATAAGTGTTCTTCAGAGTTTAAATATGTGCATTAAATATGTTTCTTTATTTGCTTACCTGCATAGATGAACAATTTCTGACCAAAGACATATGCAACACACATGTAGGAAAGAAGTAGCAAGAAACAAATTCTCTAGCTATGCTAGAACATTGTGCCCATATTCTGCACTTACCCAGATACAGAAGCAAGAGAATCCATTAAGAACTTTATAATATTCCAATAAAAGGTTCTTTTTTATAGGCCATTAGGATTCCATTAGTCTCATCTATTTATTTCCAGGCTACCCTCAAACTGAAGAGCAAGTATCTAATTGGATGCTTTCATTTGATTAAAAAAATAGTAACTGTGATTTTAACAAGGCAAACATCGTGGATGGCTGCCCACTCATTTGAAAGACTGAGAACAAGCTCAGAGGAATGTTCATCCACATTTCAGATAAATTTATAGCACATGCCACATAGAAATACATTTTCAATAAACAAATACTGCAGTGATGTGACCAAGGCTATATAGTTGATTTTAGAGTAAAGATATTTTGATAACATATTTTATACGCTCATGGTTGGTACATGGAAACTATATTACCTAAATATTAGAGAGAGAAGTTCTTATTACTTTCTTAGAGGAAAGTACTACTTTTCACGTTAACTACTTAAATAACACCAGAAAACAGCCTAGACCAGATGCAAAATAAAAGATCAAAAGCCAGCTGCTGGAGACACAGAAGCCTGACATCCCAGTCCAGCAAGGAACACGGGCATAATATGACTTTCCTTTAGTCCTGCTTAAACCTCCTCGCTTTCCTCAAGCCCCGAGGCGGGAGCCCGCAGGAATCTGCCCGCTCCCGCGGCTCAGCGACTGCTTCCAGCCCCGTGTCTCGGAGCGCCGCGCTCCCCCAGCAGCCCCGCCGGGCCCCGCTCTCCGGCCCCCGCGCCACTCCCAGCTCGCAGCAGCCGGGTTTCGACAAGCTGCCTGTGCGCCGCTGCGTCCCCCCGTGCTGTGCGCTCCGAGAAGGAGGCTTAAAGGCGAACTCGTTAACAGGCGCAGAGCAGATTTTGTCTGCCATCAAAGTGTGACTCTGACCGCAGCAAGACATTGGAGAGCGAAAACGAAGAAAGAGAAGTAGGTAGCACACATACAGCCAACAGGAATATTTACTGCTCTGTGAGTCAGTGTGAAAAATGTTCTGGAAAGAATACAAACGCTATGTTTTAGGGCTCAACCAGTCTCACAGTACAACATTTTTGTGTAATAAACAAATTTCTCTCTTCAGACTTGTAGACGCTCTTACATCTGCTTTTGAAGCAGCAGGGCCTGACATGTGCAGCTCTGATCACCAGGCTGATTCCTGAGCACGGGCTAAACACTGAGCTACCGTGAGCAGGCCCAGAGATTGAACGCTGCTCTAACTCTACCGAGGTGGTGGTTGTAGGAGCAGGACATAGAGCAGGTGGGGACTTACGGGAAAATTAATGGAACATGTCAGTAGATGAGTAAGAAATTCAAAGTGAATAAACTTTAAGGATCCCACAGTCAAATAACATGAAAAAAAAAAAAAAAAAAAAAAAAAAAAAAAACAGAAACTAATGGTGCTTTCTTGGGGAAAAATAAGAATTATGATTCAACAACAGGAACAAAAAGCTTGGTGGTATTCAAGTAAAAAGCATTTAAAATCTTGCTTTAACGTGATACAGTATCTACGTTGAACTGCTAAACATTTTTGTTCCTACCTTTGGTAGACATAATAATTTATGTAATTTCCCTGTAAGGGTTTTCTGTATTTATGGTAGTATATATATGCCTCAATATGTTCTGTGTGTGTCTGCAGAACAGTAGGAATTTGGAAGAATTAGAAATAAAAAACTCAGACATCCAGAGAAGAGATAAAAACTGATGTGTTATTTCAAGATGTCAGACGTTATGAAACCAGCACTTGTAGATCCTGACATCTCGTGGCATACCTGGGTAACTGCAAAATTGTTTGATTTATTTTTATTTTATTTTACTTTGTTGGGGTTCTTTGCTTTGTTTTATTATTTTTCGTTTTTAAGAAGTGCTTGGAAGCAACGTGGATTTAAAGAATAAAATTTTATTGGAAATTGTTAAATGGGAAGACTTAAAAAATATATAAAGACTAAATGAACAGGTGAAAGTCATTCTGGGAAAGAAATATTAGGTATTTATCCTTGTAGATGCAGCACAAAGTATCTATAATTTCACTATAAAACACCTTAGTATTCCCAAATCATAAAATATCACAAACATAGCTCTCATATTTCCTAAATCCATAGCTTTTGATCATAAAAACTACAGTCTGCAAGTGGGAATCTGCATGATCTTCTGTGTGTTCGGTGGGTGGTATTTTAGTCCTGCAGATCTCCCAAATGCAGAGGGTATGTTGTATTTTGGAAGTTTCATAGCCAGTTCCCATCTTCATCTGGGACATTGAGGTTCTCAGTCCAGTAGGTCCACGTCCGTGACGGCCCCAGCCCCAGAGGAGCTCTGCTTGCACAGGCTCAGCCTCGGCTCTCCCACCTCCCTTTGGGCGCCAAGTTTTGGAGCCGTCACCAGCCTCACGCCAGGCTGCATTCGCCCACGGCCTTGCCGCACAGCCTCGCGCACCAGCCATACATCATGCTTAGTCATATTAGACCCTGCCTTTGGTTATCGGTGGATATGTTAGTCTCTATGGATACCAAGCCATTCTTCTGCCTACAGCCACCTAAATTTAATCCTGTGCTCTGCTTTAAGCTTGTGCTTAAATACTGTACTGAACTGGGACTTTGTATTCCTTGCTCTTGAAAATGTGAAAAGAGCAGAAGTAATTACTGCTTTTAGTACATCATAAACACATTTGTTCACAATTCCTCTAATTCCTAAAAGATTTTCAGTTTTCATTATTATTTATTGTTTCACTTGTTTTGTCTTTATTATCATCCATAAAACACAGTTCATGAGCATAACTGCTCTATGAAGGGAACTGTTTCTTCATTAGAAACAGTTCCTCAGAAATGCAAGGCTTTCATGCTTGTTTGAATTACTTGTATCTTTTCCCTTCCTGTTATGTTTCTGAAAGATTTCATTTTTTCTATTTATATTTATGAATATCCTTGTAAGCTCTGTGTTTCTAATCTGTAATGTATTTAGCTTTCAACTACATTAGCTGTTCATAAAAATGCAATGGCATAAAAGAGTTTATTTGTAGGCTTCATCCTCTGCTAGTGAATGCTAATCTATTAACTCTCTCCATTCCTTTGAGCAGAAATGAAAATACCTGTCCTGCTGCGCCACTGACCTGCCTCGGCCTCTGGCAGGTCTGACTTGCTTTATGCTTCTATGCTGACTTGCCTGATGCATTTCTTTTCTAATATGCCATTTAGATATAAATGAAACAAATGTTTTCCTGATCATAAAACCCCAATCTAACACTGACTGGAAACAGCTGACCTGAGGAAAAGAGCTTAGGGAATATTTCTAAGTGTATTTTTTTATTCTATCACTCATTTTGTATTTTTAAAGGTTCATTTCTGGAAGGAAGGAAGGAAGGAAGAAGTAAATGAAGGAAGGAAGGAAAGAAGGAAGGGCATTTCTAATGGGACAGATGGTTCAAAAATTATAAAATTATATAAAGTGGGGAGGACAGATTTGTTGAACCTTCCCTCTATAAGCAACTTACTCTTTGAAAGGAATCTAGGCACAACAACAACGGTTAAGAAAGCAATACAAGCCTTTTATTTCCACTGTAGACTCAGACTAAGGTAAAAGCAAAGCCCAGTGGGCCGACTTACAGGAAGAGCCTGCTTGCTGGATAGAAAGAGAGAAACCGTTGACATGGAAACCTCTAATTGCTATGTATTTCTATAACTAACAGATAAAATAGCAAGATAAGAAAGATCTCAAAGCTGTGATCAATTATATCTATGAGAGAGTTTTTAATTATCAAAATATCAGGGGTGAAAGGGAAAAATCAGTGACAAGAGAGGTGCTAAAACAATTTGTTTTACCAGGTTGGTGTTAGAGGGCTAAATGTGAAAGAGAGAAATGAAATAACTGTAATCTAATGCCAAAGCATGTTTCTGAATCAGTGCTCTTTTGTTTCTATAAAAAGTAACTTCATGTGGATTTCATCTTTGTGAATTTAAGACAGAATTGCTGCCCTGAAAATTTGCAATCAGAAGAGATGATTGAGAGGAGAAAAAAAGGCTAAAACTATATAAAGAGAGATGCAGAGAGATGTAGGATGCAGCTGCAATACAAATGCCAAGGCTGCACAACCACAGTTGCATCTCATAACATGGGAGGAAAAATAGTGGCAGTGTGGGAACAATCCTCAGGATAAGGACAGGGATGCGATGACAATCCTTCAGTTGTCGGATAAATTCATGCCTGAGGAGACCTAGGCCAAGCAAAGGCAATGAGACTGTTATCCATGAACGGACGGATTCTTTCCTCCCCCATGGTTCGTTCTTTCTTGGGCATTTCAGGATGCTTTTCCATACTGTGTGGGTTTCTAGTTCAGGTTTTGATAACACCTCTGCAGTAAACTTGATTTCATTATATAGAAAACTCTGCATAAGTATGTGGCCCATGCATCAGCCCATAGATAGAAAGACACAAATCACAAGAGCAAGCTAACATTTTTATATGCAGAAGTGAAAGGCTCAGCTCCTCAAAAGAGCAAACAAGGACTGCTGTTGCACTAGCATACTGTCTTTGTTTGATATTTGCTGTTAAAATAATTTCTGTCTCTGAATTCAGGTTCATTAATGGATCCGGGCATGCAACATCTTTACTGCTCCGGCAGATAGGCAAGCGCTGTTACTTGAGAGAGGACACAAGTCTAACTAACCTTTCTATGTCCAACCTGAACTGAGGAGGTGGGGTACACAACAAGCTTCGTGTATGGTAGCAAATGTTATCTGTAAAGTCATTTGTGCCCTTCTATTCCCTGAGGCTGGAAAAGGCCCAGGTTTCCACAATGAAATGCAAGAATTAAAAAATGACAATAATTCACTCATTTAAATAAAGTAAACGTGACAAAAAGCAAGCTCCGTTGCACAGCTTTTTCACACAGATTAAGTAATTGCATTAGGATAAGGTAACATCTCTTTGCACTTGATTGTTATTGGTCTATTCTCACTTTCTTAAAAGTCATTGCAAATACGAGATATTTTAAAACTTGCAATAATTTTTTTTCGTTGTGTAGTAGTATACGAATGAGAGTCAAGGGACAAGAAAAAGATATATGTTTAAGATCATCCTCAGTGTAATAAAAACCAAGAGTTCAATGACAAGCTTTTTTTTATTTCTGACTATTAAAAAGGTTTGGTTAAATCTTTTTAATAGTATCCTATTCCTATTTTGTAAAATACCAAAGGCCAGGAACTCCCTCAGCAGAAAAATGGCTGCAAGTTCCTTGTAACTGGATTACTGATAACTTCATCATTATTTTTATGATCCTTGGGAAATCGCAAGGAGATAAAACTGTGCAAAAAAGAGTAACTGCCTTCTTCACTGTCTGTGCACCTTCTGATCACCAGGAAAGAAAAATGGTTGTTTGCTGTATTTCTGATTCTGTTCCCTAACTCATTACAGACTCCCACCTGTGAGTCCCTATGCAAAAACGATGACAACTGCCTGGCTCTTCAAGTGTGGAGAGTGTTTTTAATATAACTCCTATGCCAAGAGAAGTTAAATGTAGAGGCCTAAATACATCATTCTTTTTCACATCATTTAAGCTAGCTGAATGCTTCCTAGTGCTCACTAAATAAAAAAATAAAAATACTTTTTTTTTTTTTTTTTTTGCGTAGCTGTAACATGTTTCAAAGAAGTATTGTTCTGTTTAAGATGAAAATCTTATGGATTTAGAAGTCCTCTACTGAAGACTGAAATCTCTGAGACAGAATCTGTTTAATGATATGTGAAACCTAATGACTTTTCTTTCTTGGAATTCAGCATTTTTCTCCTACTTGACAAGCTTTCTGATCATTCAGCTCAGTCTTTTGCTTGGGGTAGCTGTGGTTAGGTGAGGTGACCAAGGGATGATGAGGTGGAGTCGTGCAGCACAGCCTTGCTTTGTGCTTCACGCTGGTGTGATTAACCCACGGCCACTTGGACCTTCGCCCATCTCCCCGGGTGGCCCAGCCAGCTGGAGTTTCAAAAATGATTAGTCTGAGCTAGAGATGTCAATATAGGATGAGATTCATCCCAGTCAAAAGCCCAAGATATAGTTATATCTTCTGCAGCTAACATTAGTTTTATCTCCTGGAGTTCATACACCTTAGCCAATGACTGGCTCTTTTGGGAAGTTATGTGATGAGTTTGGGGAGATCAGTGGTGAGGGTAAAATATACTAAAATCAGTTTAAAATCTCTTTGGTTCTCTATGGAAATTTCAATGCAATAAATACCTTAGAGAAACATTCTTTATATTTTCCCTCTTACCTGAATAATTCTCTTTGGCCCTACCAGGGAATAATGCTGGAAAATATATTCAAAGCCCACGGTTACATTCTCTGTCCCTTTAATAGTCTTTTAATTAGGAAAAGCATGATTGTAGATGCCTTAGGAGCCAAATTCTGGTTATTGTCACTAATTTCTGAGCAGTATTACTGAATCACCTGCAGACCCCAAGGACGTCAGGGCCCCCTTGCAGTAGGTGCTGCTGAGCCTGATAACGCAGGCCCCGTTCCGAGCGGCTGCAAGTCTTTCCTCTTTGAAGTCAATGGGAGTTTTGTTATTCATTGCAGTGAGTCACAGATCTTTCCTATAAAAAGCTAAACGGACAGAGCATCCAAAAAAAGGACTGCCTCATCCAAGCACTTTTGGGCTTTGGCAAAAAGACATTATAATCTTCTCCTGATCCATCCAGTGCCATCCTCTGTCATATGTTTTTTCACCCACTTTTTTAACTGCCAGCCTGGATATGTATCACCAGCCCCCAGTGCAAACCTCCTTGTTTAGAATCAGACAAAAAATACTTTTCCTCAAATGGGTTATCTGAGGTGCATTTTCTCTTAAACGTCATTTTAGGACCTGCTTCAAAGAGTGTTTGCTTGTACAGAATTAGATTTTGGTGAGTTATTATCTAAGCAAGTCAGCAGATACGTTTCTCCCTTCTCTCAGCTGCTGCCATGCCATTTGGATTACGTTTCTCCATCCCTACTTTCTCGTTTTTGTCTAGTATTTCAGGATAATCAGGTTTGTTTGTTTGTTTGTTTATGTTTGTGCTGGTTTATGCAGAGCTCTGTAAGTCTCATTTCTGTGTTGGTGCAATATTGAACAGGTGCAGATGTGGCCCATCTGTGCAATGTGCAGTTTATACTGGGCAGAGGGAGAGAAAGAGAGGAAAAATAGTACTGTTTGCCTTCTTTCTAGGAGAAGGAGATGGGAAGAAAGAAGAGGAAAGCTACTGATGTAGCTGAGACTGAACATGGATTTGGGCAGGCCTCACCTTGAGCATGGGATAGCTTGGAGAATATTAATGTGATAACTTGAGCATGGCTGCGTGCCACAGACTCCCCAACTCTGCAGCCAGAAATTATCTTTAAAAAAAGCAAACCCTCCAAGTCAGAAACCAGTCCATTTCTAGTAGTTATAGAAAAAAAAAAAAAAAAAAAAAAAAAAGAATTTTACCATTCTAAGCTAGAGTGATCCTGCAGAGTGACAAAGAAAAAATGTATTGAAAACTGTATCAAAAACTCAGCTATTTTTGGTTGCCACAGAGAGTGAATATAGAGAGGCCTGAGTTCCCAAATAACCATGCGCTTTGAAAGTGCAAAGTACCTACTACATAACATTTTGTTCACTGTGAAAAAGTCAGAAAAAGGAAAGGGAAGAAAAAGCAGCTAAGGATAAAAGTTTGTTAATAGTAAGAGTCCAAATGTGCAGACTGTGGCCCTTTTTAGGAAGTACGTAGACAAAATTTGCTGCTATTTGTTCCCAGCAAGATCTTACGTGTGTGTTTTGCACATTTTATCCCAGAACATATATGGAAATGGGCTTGGGACTTTGCTCATCTGCAACTGATATGTCAGTTTACGATGTGAAGAAGCACAAGAGCACTTTAGCAGATGGGTGTAAGTATACCCATGCCAGAGAATCAGCATGTGAAATAAGTTTGAATAAGACAAGTATGTAATCTGAAGGCATATATGTGCCTCTCAGTACTCACGGCTCTATTAACATTGAAAGCAAAAGATGAGGTGTAAGACATGCTCCGTCCTCAGGTATCTAATGCAATTTAGCTATTCTAGTGCTACCAAGATAAACTCTTTAGGTATACTTTGTTTTTAACTTCCGTAAGTGTTTATTCAGTTCATAGTTAGGTAACATCTATATAACTTAAGCAATTTAGCAAACTCTTTTTGCAAACACAGGCTACTGTTTGGATTGTTGATTTTTTTTTTTTTTTTTGTATTTGTCCTAGTCATCAGAAGAGATGTAGCTAGATGCAAAACACTCTTGAGAGTTTAAGTAGTAAATGGACTCTGAAGAATCTAAAACCATTGAAAGACTGTCAGTTGAAAAGGGATAAACAACTTACCTAGCTACAGAAAATAATTTTTAGCTTTAGCAAATCTGTCTTGCTGTGTTTTTATAAGAAGAAAGTATTTTTTAACAATTTTGTATGATAAAAATGTTTCTCACCCCCCAAAAACCTTTAAAAGGGTAAAAAAACCCACCCCAAAACCCTCAAAAAACTAACTATAGCTTTTGCCTAAAGAAAGACATATATCATTTCTGCTAACTAAATCAATGAGTATCTCCACATTAATTCCTCTAGCTATGAAATGTTATCTTTCATTTCAGAGGATATCTTGATAGAGTTCCCCTCCCCCCCAAAAAAAACATTTTCATGTAGAAGAATAAAAAAGGAATGCTGGAACTCTTACAGGTTCCATTTGGAAATGAAAGTCAGTCAGTCATGCATTTGGATACCATACCATCGGTCTGAAGGTTTCCAGGAGAGAGGTTAAGAATATTCTCTTGGCATCAATGGCAATACATATAAATCATGTCTCATAGCTGACTTTGATAAAAGAATTTCACTACCAATTAATTCTATTAAGGTACGATCCCATTTTTTGTCAGTGAATTACATATTACTAACTTGAAGCCATTACACTTTTCAGGTAAAAACTATTTATAAGCATACATAAAGCTAATTAATTCAAAATGTAATTAAATAGAAGGCGGATTCTTAAATAAGTGGCAGATGCATATTCTCTAGATTAAATAAACTAAGTAGGCAATGCTTCTTACATACGTTTTCCAAATAGTCCCATATTTCTGTTTTGCCTTGACATTCAACACTGAAACTGCGTCATCCTCTGTCAAGAAGTAGTATTTCAGACCTACACAGGAGCGGAGAGTGCAGCGAATACAGCCCTGCTGCCGGGGGGGGCAGTGCCAATAGGTTTGATCGTGAGCTAGATGCCGCATAAAACAACTAAAGCTCTCATCCTGCAGTAACCTTGACGTAGAGAGAAACCTGTGCTTGTGCCCAGGCCTGCTGGACCCTGCATCGGCGCATGGACTCTGCAGAGATTTTCAGAGTAACTCTGTGGTCTGAGTCTCCTGTTCCCGCATCGGCTGGGAGTTCGCCCGGGCTCAGTCAGAGGATGAGACAACCGCCTGCATCTACGCAGCCCCCTGCATGGAAAGTGAACATTGGCCGAGGAAATGAGTCACATACAGCAAAAGTTTTAGCATAGAGGGTCAAAAGCCTTCTACCCCGTGTTGTCCTCCGGTTAGCCTTCCCTGTGAGTTCAGCAGAGGACTCAATTTCACATGTCTAAAATAACTGTAAATGTTAGAGCTTCCTGAGGAGGGACTTTGGGTAATAAACCTCATATCCAGGCACCAGCAGCAGTCTAGAGGTGGCAGCACGGCATTTGCACCAGACAGTCTGCTTTTTTGTCAGAGACCCTACTCTGGGTGCTGGTGTATGTGGACCTCCCCAGGAGGACCTCCCAGGGCTGAGCAGCACCATCTGACTTCTGCCATGCTGAGTTGGCTGCCTACAGCCTCAGCTGTGGCTGCCCATAGCATACCCAGGTCCCAACTGTGGCAGGATAATGAATGGTAATGTCATTTCTCAGCCTCCTTCATTATTTGCTCTATCTCGCAGTATCTTGATTGACCATATGCATATACTGAACACTTAATGAAATCAAAAGGCTATTTATGTGGAGAGTCAACTTTTTGAAATCAGTTGCCTTTAGCTGGCACCAAAGTCCATCACTAGCTACCTGATCAAGAGATCTGCCTTTCAGAAGTGCTCAGTCATATCAGCTCCTACTAACCTCAGGCCTATAAGTGGCAGTATTGTCAGAAAAGTCATACATCTCTCTCAAATCTCTGTAGAGAAGAAACCTTTCTGTAAATGGCATAGTGATATTGCAGAAAAAGCTACTAACTTTAGAACTGTAAATTGAGTCCGTAGAAACCAAGTTTATTGTTGCTGCAGCATGCCTGACTGAACAGCCCATGGTGTTCTCCAGCTGCCATGTCGCTGCAGAATATTTGGGCAGAAATTACATGAGTCACTGTGCAGGAGCTAAAAAGTGACATGATCATGTCATTTAACACCAGTGTAAGTGAATTTGTAAATGATGCCCCTTCTGATGTATGTATGTGTATTCACAAAGATGTGGAAACAATTGTAGCATATGTTCAAAATGGTGCTGTCATCTAAAATGTTGCTATATATTCAACTGGTTTGTTCTTTTGTTCTCCATATAAATGTATGCTAAACATTCCTTTTTCCTTGAGCTTGTCTGACACAAATTTCTTTCGCTGTCTCAGCCTAGTATTGAAAAGCGCTGTTGATTTCCTCTTCACTTCAGTTTCCCTCTCCTTGGCTCTGTCCCCTATATAAAGAGCAAAGAGAAACAGCACAATACAGGAGACCAAGGCTGCTAAACAAATTTTCTCCGCTCATTTGGCCAAAAGGCACTAAGCATCCTCAAGAGTAGGCAGAAGGCAAAGTGTGAGCAGAGCTCTGGCTGCCACAGAGGCACAGCGCTGAGTCCTGTCCTGCTCATGAAGCTGTCCTCAGGACCTGACAGGGTCTGAGGCTAGAGTCACTCACTGAAATCAAGTCTAGGCCCACCAAGCACCATCTGGACCTTAGAACTCAGATGAAGCTAGCTCAAATCCTCCCTAACTACCTGTGCCAGCTGTTTCTTGTTGATTCTTTACTATGTGATGCTACTAAATGGCAGGGGACAAGACGCTCAGAGCCTAGAACTGCATGTACTCAGGATCCTCAGCCCTTTAGTGAAGAAACAGTGTCTAATGTTACAATACAGAGCTGTTAGGAACGTGGCCCCAATGTCAGAGGTAGCATTCAGAAATACAACATACCAGTTTAGCACAACGAGCAGGCAGGCAAATGGTCTGCTCATTTTGCCAAAGCAATATCTTATTTTCTTGTGGTGTCTTGGATTGCTCTTCACAGTGTAGACATCATCCCTTTTTTAAGTTATGCACATGTTCTTATCACAACAAAATGCAAGATACTCTGTTACTGGTAGGCAATATCTCGTTCCAAGAAGACTTCATTTTGCACTTACCAGAAGCAAACATTTCAGTGGTATAAATGTTCAGCCAAAGGATAGATTTTGGAATTAGAAGAGAAGCTGAATGGTGGTAGCATTATCAAGACATTTTTATCACTCAAAGTGAATTTCAGCAGCACATGTTCAGTTTTCCATTCTGAACTCATTCAGAGCACCTAGTAACTGAAAAATAAAATCTTCCACTGTAAAAAATATACACATGTCATTGCTGAATTAGAAGCTGGCAATAACAACCCTAGCAGATGTTTTATTTTAAATGCCATTCTATCTTTTGCGTGATTAATTTGCCACCTAAAAAAATGTCAACATGAAATTTTCTGGATTAAAAAATATCACTCATTCCAACTCTAAACAGTAGCATTGACATATCCTCTTAAGTGGAATGACTTTTTTTTTTCAGATCATAGGCATAAATGTCATTGTAAAAGCTTAAAAAGGACAAGTTCATTAAAATCAAAGTTCATTGGAACCATTGGTTACTTAACGAATAGGAAATAGGCTGATATAACTCAGTGGTTGATGTGAAGCAACTCTGAATTTATATTAATACAGAAGTGGTAGACATGAATTGTAATTTGTCTGTTAGTCATTGATTTGGGGTTTTTTTTTCCTGATTTGTCTTCATTACACTAAATAAATTACAAATATAAATCCATACATTTATCAATAGATAGACAATCACAAAAGTGTAATTTGAAATTATTGTATCTGGGGTGGTCCTGGCATTGGGTTGATAACATTAAACTATGCACATATATTTAATTCTTTATTGTTTTGGAAGGGAGAAAAATAGAAGATGATCTTTTGGGAAATGCTTACAAGTCTGGAAGTCAAATGTAGGAAGGAACAAGCAGTGCTTGAGGGTCTGGGTAAGGGTGGAATGAACATCAAAGCTATAGTTCCTTTCCTCAACATATTGATCCTATCAGCAATCATAAGAATTGATTCCTTCTTCCCTTCTTAATCACTATCTCCTTTCTGCTGAACTGAGACGTCTTCAGCTAGCAGAATCTCAGTCATTGCCCTGGGTGATTTTCTGTACCATCAGTTAGGCTCAGGTGAGGTTTGAACATGGAGTTTTGGTTCTGGTGAATTACAATTGCCATAGGTCTGGTGACCTCTTTTCTCTTCCATAAGGGAAAGGGTTCTTACTATCTGTGTAAATCCAGGGGTGGACACTTCTCTGCAGCACATAAAGGTGCTCTTGGCTATTCAATGAACATTCTCCAGGTGGGGTTTTCTCTGGTTCTTTGCAAGCCAGCTGCTGCACAGGGAAATCTTCGTATCTGTCTTTTGCCTGACCTCAAAATCACATGTTATGCTAGAGAGCTGTGTTTTGTTATGCATAAAAAATACATTGCTTTTTCAGCTTAGGATTTATCGTCTATGAGAAGGCAGTCAGAATTAAGGTAGATATTTTGTGGAAATTTTTTTTAGCTTTAGCATAAGAGGCCAGCATGACAGTTTGCCGTATGACTTACGCTGCTAGTTCCTCTTTATTGGAAAATCAACTCGCTCCATTAAATAAGGTAGTATTTATTTATTCCAGCTTTAAAATTCCATGCTGCAGAATGCCCATTTAGTGCTCTAAATGCCCTTGACAAGAATTTAAAAGCATAATAAAGAAACTCTTCCTGCAAACAAAACAGCAGCAGCAGATTTTTCTTCATAATTATTCAAATTTTCAGCTACAACAGTTCTCCTCTTCTAGGTAAAATGCATTTGTATTTTATTACATCAACCCACCGGGTGGGTAAAAATCAATCAAGTGCAAGCTTTGCTTTCTCCCTATCCGATCAAGGAAATAATTCAGGAATCTTCAAGGAAAAAGATATATCTTTGCATTGAGATGAGGGTATGAGCTCACTCTGGCACTTGGTCAGAATGGCAGGGGATGCTATCGAGGCCTCAGGCATGTCTCAGACTCCTGCATCACTGGTTAAATTAATCTTTTGGTTTTACAGCCTCCAAATTTCCCCCAGCTATTCAGACAATGATAATCATTTTAACACTTGATTATAAGAATTTGTTTGGGGAGCACTTTTTACCTTGAGCTAAAGAGATCTTTACTATGAATATGATCTTTTAGCTACTTAAATCTGTTTTCTAAAATGATTGACTGATATATTTTAAGCAAATCAAGGTAAGCGCTTGGAGTGGGATTCAGTTACTTAGACATGGAGGTGTAGTGCCATTTTAGATGTTTTAGAATATTGTATCCGGTTGTTCTAGACAGTTGGTGTTCTGGTGTTGCATTTGTCAGTCTGACATGGATGTCTCACATGCTGTTGGGTATCTGAAACACTAGGTATCTCTATATAGATGCCTGAATGATTCATTCTGTCCTTTTCCCTAATACCATTTTTAAAAATATTTAAACAGAGAAGTTATTTTAGCTATGCCTCTCTGCATTATTATTCTCTTGCTTCTGGTCTGGATAGTATTATTTCACTTTCTTTTCAGAGTATCTCTCTGTGAAGAGCAAAAACTCGTTACGATTCTCCAGTGGAATTGTAACTAGAGGGCAGTTACAATTCCACTTTCTTACAAAAGGTGTCTTCCTTAACAATATAAAAACACAGGTATCCCTCCTTGGAAGAAACAAATTATTTTTAAACAACAAAAAAGCCCAATTAAAATCATTCTTTCAGTGTCCAAGATACTTGAAAGATTTATATAAGGGCTACACTCTTAGAATCTACCTAAATATATAATGATAATTCCTGAAAATTTCTATGGAAAATCACTGTTCCAACTATTCCTTAATTATTCCTCAAAATTCTCAACATCTCATATCACAGAAAATACTTTAAAAAGCATTGCCCAAAATGAAGAATTCAAGGGTAGTTGTTTAACTTTATATTGAAATTCTTTTCACTTTGCAATGCTAGAAATCCAGTCCTATCATGCATAAAGGCTGACTTTAACAAGTTACATCTCTTCAGACAATATTCACTTAACCCCGTGGACTCAAGATCAGCTTTACTTAGCAGCAGTTTTCCACAATGACAAATAAATTTATCCTCAGAAGAAGAAGGGATAAACATTATACAGAGTAGACTGTGTAGTGTCTTGGCTATCTCTTCTGTTATTTCATATTGTTTGTACAGTTAAATTCAATTGCTGGAAGTAAAGTTTATTTTCTTCAGTAAATGGTGTTAGAATGGGCTCCAGAAACAGAAGCTAAATCAAAGTGCTATTTTGCTGTGGCCAAAGTTTCAAACAGGACATATTAAAATGAGCAGGTATTTGGAGTTACCTCCAGACTAGTTGGAATAAGGCATTTACATTTCTAGAGATGCATAAATAACTCTTGTAATACCTGCATGTAAATGTATGTGTGCTTACCATGAACAGCAATATTAATGATTTAACATTAACTACAACAAACTACATTCATAATTCATACTTCCCAAGAATCATCTTCAACATTTTCTTACATATTCTTGACAGAAATAAGCTGCAAGATGAATGTATGTGTTCAGCATTTCTTGATTAAATCACCATTTATCCATAGCTATAGAAAATTTCAGAAAAAGCAGCAGTATGGTCTTGGAAGTAAGTAAGTTTTATAAGGTTTTATAAGGTACTGAAACATTATAATATATTTTTATAATTAAAAGGATCAATTTTCAATTTTAGCTATAGGAAAAAATCAAGGTCTAATGACATAAGTAGAAAAACTATCCTTAAACAGAGATACAATTTAGTACAGGACAAAATATTTCCTATAAAATTTAATTTCTAGGCCCATATCCAAAAGATACTTAAAAAATGTAAATACAGTGAGATTATACATATGCTAGCAGCTATACATGTGTTTGAAATCCTTGTCTAAAGGACAACCTCCACCACATCTCCAAAATTACCATTTTTATTATAACTGTAATAAGAAATTATGCAAATTCATAGTTTCATGCAACTTTGTGAGAGTATTGATCATAATTCTTATTAATTGCCTTCTTCATTCTGCAATATACAGAATAAGTCAGAGATCAGACTCATGAATATGAGTCTAGAGATCAAGGGAGTTAGGTAACTGCCCTCTTTAACCCATCCACTTACCCATCCTTTAAAGTGGGATGTGGACGATGAGGTGGGTCAGGAATATAAACCTGACAGTTGTCCTGAGGAGTTTATTAAAGTCTCCACAGATGGCAGTGGTCAGGACACAAGTCCTTGGTCAACAAAATATAATAAATATGAAGCTGTGAAACAGGTTTAATACTACTATTTCTTATCTTCACTTGAAGGATGCTTTAGGAGCTGACCCATACGCCTTTCACCACTGAGCTGGTCTCTTAATCAGAGCAACGCTTCAGATACTGCTTAAAACAGACAGAGTTCAGCAAAAAAAAAAAAAAAAAAAAAAAAAAAAAAAAATGTTTGTCTTGTAGTGGTGGCTCAAAGGAGAAATGAAAACATTCCTCTGTCTCAAGTCGCAGGTAGTATTCAACATATAAGGGAAAAGTGGAAGAAGCAAAGCAGAGAGAATAAGAAAAACCAATGAAGTAAGAGGAAGAGTTGACAAGATATGAGAGAGGAATAGAAATCTTCCCACCCTAGACCAGACATAGAGTTTTCAGAATCTTTCTGATAAGGAAACAGGCTAGTATCTTTTAAACAAGGATATTACTCTAAACCCACTGAGAATCAAAGATCAGTCACTTAAGGGTGGGATCAATCTAAATGCACCTGTTTACAGTGAAAATGCCAGTGTGTGCCAAAGCCAAACTGAACAACAATTACAGTCAATAGTGTAGTGCAAGATTTACCTTACCCTAAATGAAATGTTTACATTTGGTGATCTTAAACTCTTTAGACTGAATCAACTTGATAACAGCTCACAACTATGGGAACCAAGATGGATGGCTCAGATGTCCATGTCTATGTTGCTTATTTCTAGATATAGTTAATCCCAAACCTGACTCTGTTGGCTCCGCTTGAATAACTGAAGTGAAACAGATTACTTCTGATACTGAGTGTAAGAGCAATTCAGAGAAAATTACAGACTTAGGAACACCTGGTCAGAAATTTGGAGCAGGAAAAAGAAGACAGACTTAGCAACAGTGTTCTGAATAGAATGAAAATATCCAAGGAGAAACAACTGGAGGCCAGAGGAACATCTTGTACTAATCCATAGAATACATTTCATGGTTTTTAACATGCTAAGTAGACACAATGTCATTTTTCAGGCTCAAATAATGTTAGGAATAAAATTAGATTTTCTCCTGAACACTCATTGTCTCGACGCCTGAAGTACATTCCTAAATTTAGACTTCACCATAGATGTTGTACTTATTAAATTATTTAACTAATGATGTTTTTAGGCAGGGTAGAGTAAAGAAACAACTTTATAATAGCCTAAATATCTGAGGTAAGGCCTTTTTTTTTACTGCCCCAAGGAACTGGCCATTTTGGGGAGCAATTCACTTTAAGCACAGATGTTGCCTCATGTAGCAGTGTTACCATCGTTTACTCACGTTGAATGAGCTAACACCTGCTCACAACGGGAGACATATGTTCCATACGCCTTTGGTTTCACGCTTTAAGAATTATAGTTTGCTTCCTTCTCCTCCAGCATAAAAAGTGTGTCATTTCTGTTTAACTATGAGTTGTGCTTTTATAACAAGATCTCAACATCTATTAAAACATTAATAAAAATACTACAGAATTTGTGTTAAGAAGGGAAAGGATGAGATGAATTGTAGCAATGGACAGAGAACTTCATTCTAGAAGTGAAAAATACCCTGTCAAACTGAAACTGATAATATAAATTTCAGTAGACAAGAAGAATACACTGAAATTTGCCCAAGATAAATGCAATAAAATCTTTCATAATGACAAGGATCCATTGATTTCTTCTGTCACCAAAAAATGGGGATTTCAATGCTCCTGTTTTAAAAATATAACATGAAAAACAGATGACAAAAAGTAGATCAATCATTAAAAAAAGACATTATTTCTCAAAACTGCAAAATAATGGAGGTCAAATACTCTACATATACTTTCTCTTTCAACACTTCACCAGGCAAGCAGAGGACTCAGTCTTCAGTGTAATCGTATGTTTTGCTACCTTCTGTTGCTCAGATAGCAAAAGGGATGGTTACATTGCAAACAGGCAGCTAAATTCCTATATTACGTGCACTAAGACAGAAGGAGACTCATCTTTCTGTTTCGTCCTCCAGAGCGTTCCTGATTGTTTGATTAAAACGAATGAACTCCATCATTCAGCATACATACAAGTTTTTCTTCATTTGCTGTCACTATCCTTTCTTACTATCTCTATTTAAAAAAAAATCTAAATTAATAAAATTAAAAAATGTATAAGACTATCCATAGAATTGTTAAAATATTTCTTTCTCACTCTAAATTTATTTTTATAAATCTGTGGTAGATGTTCTATCTTAAGCCTTTAGAAGTATAACCATGTGTAAGTTCTTTTTCTTTTTTTTTTTCCTAGTAGGATTATGTCTACATAACGTGAATGTGAAGAAATTGCTCATCTCTCCTTTCATTTTTTATTTTCCATATTAATTAAAAACGTGTCCAGATGGCACTGTACAAATGTCTTTCATGTGGATTTCTGGCTTTGAAATGCAACTACCCACCTCAAAATTCAGCATTTCCGTCTGCTTGGGAAAATAGCTCTCCATGGTTCATTTTATGTATAGTATTGTGTGGGGGAGAGAGAAAGTCACTTGGAATAGGAGAAGGGAAGATTTCTCTGCAGATCTCCCACATTCCATGAAAATATCCAAAGAGCTATTTGTTTGTGAGTATGTTTTATACATATGGATAGATATCTCAGAAGAAAGGGCAACAGAATAATGCATATTATCCTAATATAATGTCTATATATAATATTTGGCTAAGTGATTAATGAGAGCTGAAAACAGTAGCACTAATGTATTTCACATCCCTAGGCAAATGATTAAACCAGTTTAAAACTCCACCCAAGAGGTGCAAGAAAATCAGATGCCCTTGGCCAGTCAGATTTCCCCACTCATGAAGACTCTGAGAAAGTGTGCAGATCTTTATTCAGAGAAAGAGAAAATGGCAATAACTTTAACGACACAGTAACAGTAAATTCCTTTCCCTTGCTCGCCTGCCCTTCAATGCCACCCATCCACGAGAATGGCTTCTCTTCTCTGCAGGTCTCTTGGTGTTTGCAGTGCCCAGCAAATGTGTGACCAGTCTGGCCACGAGCTGCGCCCTGTGCCCCCCAGGACAGTGACTCCTTCACAGAGGAGTCTGGGCCCTTGAATCACCACAGTCTTCTTGTGTGCAAGGTGGTTTAGTTGCTGTCCTCTGCACAACACTCACTAGAGGACTCCAGTGATGACTGCACTCATTAAGGCTATTGTATTGCTTGCTAAAGGACTTTTTTTGTGTGTCTTTGTCTCTTATATTGCAATCCTCATCCAAAAGGAAAGAGCATTCAGGACTATTTAGCGGCAATTTGCTTGCCTAGGAATGAGATCGTTGCCACAAGTAAAAATTGCCTTTTCAAGAGCCAGCCACCATGCAAAACCCAGCCTGCCTATGCTGAGTCTCCAACGGTTACCAGAGGAGCTGTTGGTAATTAGTTAATATAAATTAAGTCCTCTCTGGCCCTGCTTTCTGTTTTTCATCAGTAGATGGGACTGAGACTTCTTTGCTTCTTTGAATGGATGGAAGGATAGATAGATATGCAGTTATTACAAAAAAATATTGATTTTCCATAAATAATGTATTATGAGCTTTTCAGTTGCTCAAAGAAGCATGTGCTTTTCTTTGTATTGTGCCTACAGTCCTGTTAGTAAGCAGTAGATTTCATCATTATTGCGGTTTTACTGCATTCATAACATAGTAGCCAGATAAAAACAACACTAATGTGTCAGAGGAGAAAACTGTACAACATTTGCTTTAGCAGCATGTGAATCTCTAAGACTTCTTCCATTTGCCAAAGAGCTAATGCAGTGTGCTATGCCTGTCTGAACATACATTTTCAAAATACATAGCAATTAAAAACTATAGGAGATTTGGTTTAATATAGAGGATGACATCATACTTCATTACATGCTTCCTGACTAAAGAAAAACAAAACCATCAGGCCATTTTTTTTTTATTTTCCTCTATTGACCCCTGATATCTCTCCATTAAGCTCAATCATAAGAAGGGATGTTTTTGCCTCCTCTAAAGCTATCAAAGAAGGAGAGCAAGCAGGAAGTCCTTAGGAATGTGAATAGTGGCTATGTGACAAGAAAAAGAACGTTAACAGCCTTAACCATTTCTGATGCATTACATGTTTACTGCTGAGTGGGTGTTTTCTCTGCAGTGCCTACCACTGATTTCAATGGAAGTCTTGTTTAAAAACCTCAAGTTGCATTTTTCAAAGTTCAGGCAACATGCTGGACTTTAAAGGTTTGACTGTTCAAAAAGATGAAAAATTTTTCCTTCCACATTCATTCTGATCACACCCACTTGGAAACCAAACAGGAGCATTGGACTTCAGAGAGGAAAATCCCTAGAGAGATGGTCTAGTTTGTTCATGCAGTCTCATGAGGATTTCTCCTTGCAATATATTTTCTGGTACTTTGTTCAATCTAGTTTTCAATATTTGATCAAGAAATGCTGCCCTTTGTATACGTCTACCAGATCTCACCACCAGAGTCTGTATTACTGCAACTAGTCCTACATTTCCCCTTATTCCCCTTTTAGTCTGTTCTATCCCACGAAACAAATTTTTCTCATTCCTTGAAGGAAGCATCCTGTCACTGAAACTCATTGCTACCAAGAGACAGGGACTAAGGTAGTGGAAGGCAATCAGAAATCCTGGTCTATTTTCAAGTTGATTAGAAAAATCCTAGGATTTAGATGGGGCCAGGACTAGATACATGGGCAAGGCTTTGCTCAGCACAGAAATTCAGTGTGATATTCCGTGTAATAGACTAGGGGAAAGAGGAAGAGAAGAGAAGTGTAACTCTGCTTGGGGTCTTCTTAAATCCAGGCAGTTCTGGGGGTTGAAGAGGCCTAAAGTACAGAGATCAGCAGCAGCAGTCAGTCCTCTGAATCTCCACAGAGGTGCCTTCCTCGCGTATCTTGCTCTGATGCTGTGACTTATGAGATTAATACAGCTCTGTGGCTCCATTCGTGGTGCCTACAGTCCTCTCTCAGCTGGGTACGTAGATTTCAGTTACCTTGTAAGTCATGCCTTGTCCTTTTCAGTCTGCTACAGAGGGTGGAAGGAGGAATAGGGCTCTAGTTTCTATTTTCAGCCTTGATTTTGGTGCTAACGTTGTCTGTTGGCTTGTAATAAATTACACAAACTCCCCATATTTCAGTTTCTTCTTTAAAATGGAAATAATGGTCTTTGGTTTCCAAAGTACTTTGAAACGTGTGGAAAAAAACACTACCAAAAGAAAGCATTTTATTATTCTGATATTCCTTGTCCTGTTAAGGCTCATTCAATAAATTCTATCAGCATTACCTCCCAAATGTGAACAACTTTGTTGTTGTTAAAAGCACCCTTCAACACTTTGCTGGTAATATAGAGCCTCTGTGTACTATTCCTGATAATTTCTATAAAACCTCATTCTGTCACCAGCAATATATATTCTACTGAAGGCTACATGTCCTTGGCTTGTCAGAAACTGCAGCCTTCACTTTCTTCTTTCACCCATAGTTTTATATGTATTACAACAGGCATAAGTAATTTCTGTTTCCAGATCTAACATAAAGAAAAATCACCGGTTTATGGGAAAAGCTATTATTCCTCTTGTTATGTCCCACTCTCTTTTTTCTGCATTATTGGCTGTCATTTAAATCCCTTGCTTAAAAGTTCCTTGGTGTTTCCTTTATTTCTCTCCTAGGCAGCCCTCTTTTTCAGGTTGGCTCCCCTGCAGGCTAGTCTATCATCTTATTTCGCCTTTACATTCCTCCATTCCATGTTCTATATTTTGCAGTCTGTGCTGGACATCTGTTTCATTAAAAGTCCCAGATTTTATTTGTGATTATTGGAGGTGAATCACTGTTTTTCCATGTAACTGTGCAGGAAAGTGGCAAAGATAACCATCTGGGAGAGTGTCTGGAGAATGTAATCGCAGGAATCATTAGCGTGCACAACATCTGGCAGAGCGGGCACAGCGCACATGGGCCTCGTAGCACGTCTACACACAAGGCTGCAGGCCCCTCTTCTGTGGAGCCACCCAGATGCAAGTACATTCCTTATCCCTCTAGGTGTGACCGTGGGTGGAAATGAGTGGACATTTCAGCTCTCACCAGGATGAGTGACAGCACAGCATAGGGTCCCACTGAAGGCACCGTGCAGTGCAGCTCTCACCTGCACAGAGGCATGTGCAGAGCACAGGAGACTCCTCCACCACCCCAGGTGTCCAATGGGGTGTACACCCCTGGGCCAGGTGCCCAGCAATGTCCACGTCAGACATGCTAAGGCCCAGCTCAGCAACGGCTCTGCACCTCACCTGCACTAGGCTGCTGAGACTGATCTGCGAGGCAGTTGTGGGATAGTGAGGAATCTGAAAAAGCTCAGTTGGGGGGACTGCTAAGATGGGGATCATTGGGAGTGCAGGGACTGGAGACAGAAATTGCCAATAGGAACTAGCATGTGCTCTTAAAGGAAGAAAACAAGGAGGCTGGTGAGGGTGACTGGTGCCGACTGGGCTAGTTGGGCTCCATCAGGTTGCTGGCTCAAGATGTCACTGTGGGCAGAGCTGGTGGGAGATGGCAGCCCAGCAACACCCAGATCTGGTCCAGGAACCAATGAAGCTGGGTGTCCCCTCCCCACTGGTGCCCAGGAGGCCAGAGAAGGCTCCTCAGGTGCCACACTAGGGCGGTGAGCTTGGCCTGACAGTTTATCTTACCTTTCTGCAGGTTAGTCCAAAAGCAACTGCTTTAAGTTTCTAAGTTGTGTGTATGCTACTTGCAGAGTCTCTCTGCACATAGCTAAAGACGCCCAAGCAAACTGACCCAAAAAAGACACTGTAAAAACATAGCATGCTTTCCAAATGGTCTCCTGGTCCCCTCTTATGTCCTCCTCAACATTCCTAGTCATCCTTCTAAAACCAAGGAGGGACTTCTTTTATTCTTCTCCAGAAGGTCTACTTACCTAAACTATGATTTCACATACTCAGACATGGGAAGCAGAAACATTTTGCAAGGATTTAATCTTCATTTGACAATTCTAGCATGATTTGTCAAACATTTTCTTATTTTTCATCTCTCTGTAAATTTATTGTTTCTTTTATTAATGCAAAATGGATGTGCATTAGTAAGACAACCAGAGTAGAAATAAATTGCTTTTCTATGTACTTTTGCCTTTAAATCAATAGGTATGTGACAGTAATGTGTTTTAAACACATAACAATGCTAGATATTTCTTTTCATAGGGAGATGTCCAAATATTTGCTTGCTATCCTCAGAATACCTACAGTAGCTAAGCAAAAGATTATATCACTTTTTTCTTTTCCATTTTATATAACAGTATTGTTTTGCCTTTTCATTCACTTCTACTCTCCTTGTTATTTTTCATAGACCTGTAGACAGGTCCTTTTTTTTTTTTTTTTTTTTTTTTTTCCTGCAGCCCCTTGTTACTGGCTCCTTAGCCAATTTACAGTAATAAAGTGTGCTATGTATTACTATGTGCACAGTGAAATGAAATATATTTTAGTCTGGGCCACACTGGCCAGAGTGCACCTTATCTTCAAACCAATGCAGTCTTGGGTGTCTTCTATGCTTGCACAGAGACCGCTGGAAACTCGAGGCCCCATGACAGGCACAGGGCACAGAGCACAGGGCAAGGGACAGCAATTGAAGATTCTGAAAACACGAGAGCACTGAAACTCCATGTACATGCTATTAATCTGAAAGTTAAGAATAAAAAGAAGAAAAGTGGTTGAGGGAATGCTCCACTGAGAAACAAGAAAATTTCCTGAACTAGTAAGGGCAAGAAGAATAGTTAGACACCCCTCCTTCGTTAGCCCATGATGGGGTGCACCATTAAGAGAACTGCTTTATTCAGGGCTAGTCAGGCTTTCAGCAAGTTTGCAAATACGCAGGTGGTTAGATGGAGTGAAATCACTTTTAGAACCTCACAAGTTCCTACCAGTCTCATACCAAGCATAGCTCACCCAAAATGGAGATATCTTGTACATCTTGTACTTACACCTCTAGTTCAGATAGTTATTTACAACTGGGTCAACTGGAGGAAAGTTTCCAAGCAAGTCTAGAGCACAGTTCAGATTTATACGCAAACTGAGACACTTTAATCAGTCTACTGTCACATCTCGTACTATCACTGCATTGCTACCATACTCCTGCTCTGGCTATGAAAGGATTGTATGATGTGGTAGGCTGCAAGGACAAGACTCATCAACCTTGACAGTCTACTCCAGTCTTTTATCCCTGTCCCATTGTGTGCCCATCATTCCAGTTTTTAGTTCTTTGTAGCCATTTTTATTTTGACAAATGTTCTTACTTTCTGACCCTGCTGGATTAATCTTTTCACCAGCTGTATTTGTGTTTGCGGAGTATGTGTTGCTATGCATTTATCTTACCACCTCCACACCTCAAAGCTTTGGCAACAATCACTTATATTCTCTAAACAAAAATGCTGTTAACTATTTACATCCAAAGTAAGAAAAAGAAATATCAATATTATGGGTTGTGATTAAACCGTGATTTTGCACTGTGAAGTGCAAATCTGTCTGTGCACTGTAAGTGGAAAACAAGGGACAGCATCACCCGTGAAGAAATATGAGAAAGGACAATCTTTGACCTGACAGAGTCATTATTCCCTTTCTATTTACGCCTCTCTTTGTGGGACTGTAATTATTAGCATCAAATTAATATACATTCCCAACACAAGCTGGCACATAATGGCTGAGCGAGTGGGAGTCAGAGCAGCGAGATGTTTGTGTATGGGAAAATAACAAGTAACTAAGGTTTAGCAAGCATTCAAGAATATGTGCTTTAGCTCCTGGGTTTTGGAAAATCGGTGACACTTCCATTGATTGTGCCCCAACAACTTCCTGCCTTTGTGTGAGCTATTGGAAAGAAACATGTGTGCCTTGGTAGGGAGCGCTGACGTCCAGCAGAGGGGCTTGCCTTCTTCTGGGCTGCATGACTGGGGTTGAACATCAGGTTTTGTCCTGTCAGGTCCTTAACTGAGACTTGTCTACCAAATGTGGCAGGTGCAACTGGCAGTGTCAGCCAGCCAACAGCTGTATATTCCAGTCCTGCCACTCCCCAAGTGGAAAGGTACAGCTCTCTTATAAAGACCTTGCTTCTATGTTTGTTTTTGCATTGAGTCTTTGAAGAACTTACAAATAGGGGTGTGTGTTTCTTTGATTAGGTTTTATTTGTTTCTTTATATTTATATTCTATTTCAAAGAGCGCATTGTTATGAAAAGCTCCAAGGACAGTCTGTACTGTTTCCCCTAATCTGTATTTTTTCCTTACAAATTTTCTTCAAAGAATGAATAATACAGCACTCAAGGCATTGAAATTGTACTCTGCTAATGGAAACATTGCCTGGAGCTGTTTCCAGACTGGTCCAAACGAACCCATAGCATTGAGCAATCTGTGAGATGGGGACTAGGGAAAAGAATCTTCCATGGGAGTCCCCTGATATTGCTGTGTCCTGACAAGTAATTTTCATATTCATGGGAGTTAGCACCACAAAGACCTGAATCTTCTGTGATGGACCTTTCAGGTCTAAGCAGTAGCAGACTTCAAAAATTTGACATTTTTGGCTAGCATAGTGTTTCAGAACTGGTACAGAGTCAGTCATTGTACAGAATACTCCATTCCCTGATGCCAGGACTACTCCTTATCCTATCTGCCCTTCTCCCTTCTCCTCTTTGGTTCTCTCCAACTTTTGCTTTCAGCTTTGTATCACTGTTTTCTTATCTGATAGCCAGGCAGGCAGGTGCTGCCCACTTCAGCTCAGCATGGGCATCCTCTTTTCTATTCTACACTTACAGCTCTCTGCTCTTTGCCTCTGCCTCCTCAGTGCCCTTTTTTTTTTTTTTTTTTTTTTTTTTTCCCCTATATCCATCTGTAGTGGATATCTTCAGTTCCTCTTTACTGAACATTTTATTTTCATGTCCTAATTAATCACTTTAGAGAAAGCACTGGCAAGACAAGTCAGCAAAGGTTTCTACAAACTGGCAATCCAATTTATTATGCATTTTTGTCGACAGTATTTTTAACAGTCATTTATGCCTGTCACAGAAAGTGCACAAGCAAGCAAGAAGAGTCTGGAATCAACTTTTGAGATTTCCCTGCAAGTCTTGCGGTACTGAGCATGTGTCTCGCAGTCTGAGCTCGGGCAGCTCCGCGATCAGGTGCGGATTTCATTTTATTACTCCACGCAGTAAGTCGCCAGCTCTCGTGATTACGGGGGGAAGGCTCGGGTGGTGACCAAACTGAGCGGGGACGCCAGCCCAGCCCCACGAGGCTTCCTCCTTGCAGCTCACCCCTACAGCGCAGAGGGGGCGCGGCGCCTGCTAGGTCTGGAGCACCCCGCGCCGCGAGCGACGGGCTCCGGGGGCCGCGCGCGGAGCGGCGCGGAGGAGCCGCAGCCGCCGCAGCGGCGCCGCTGCCGGCCCGCTCCGGACTACAACTCCCAGCGTGCCGCCGCCCGCCGCCGCCGGCACGGCCCGCCCGGCGCGGCCCGGCGCGGCTCGGCTCGGCTCGGCTCGGCTCGGCTCGGCGCGGCTCGGCTCGGCTCGGCTCGGCGCGCGGAGGTAAGGGCGAGGTGCGCGCGGGTGGCTGCGCGGCGTATCCCGGGTGCGCGCGCAGGGGGGCTGCCCTGCGTGGCCGCGGGTGCCACCGCCGCGCGTGGGTGCGTGGGTCCGGCATCCCGGGAGGCAGCGGTGCGGTTTGCGTGATGTGTGTGCGCGCCCGCGCGGCTGCGTGTGTGCGGGGCGTTCGTCGGGCTGCGGACTTTGCTAATGACACAGGGTATTCGGCTGCGGTGTAGTAATGAATTAATTGCAGGTGAGAAGTAATGCCCGTCTTTGAGTCGCCGGTCTTTGAGGCATAATTTCATTCCAAAAGCTCTTAATTAAACTGGAGATCTGCTATAGGAAAGCACTGCTTTTCCCAAAGGATTATCAGATTTCCACTAGAGAATACAGATCCTGGATTACTGAGCTACATGAGATTTGCGTGTTGCTTTCTAATTAGTCTGTAAATCTGAGTTTAAAATTCTTAATTTGGGGTATAGAAAGTTACTTGTTTCTAAACGAATAGACAGCTCTGTTCTCTGACATTCTACGCAGTTATTCTGGTTCTCCTATACGCTGTAGATGCCTTACTGTCTTAATTGGATATTGGTGTCAAAGGTTGATTAGACTCCGTAATAGATTTTTGATCTGCAAGAGGATTGCAGCTTTAAGTGCATGGTTAAAACAATCGTATTTGCCATCTCCCCTTGAACAGTTGAGAGGAAGACTGATGTGTTAAATTTATGTTATCTCCTGGTTTATTTATGTATCATCATGAGGTTGTCAGGTTTGGTTTTTGTTGTTGGCTTTTTTTCCCCTTTTTCCTTTACAATTTCATTTGCAGACTGCAAAGAAATGAATGTCAGTGGGTATTTGTTTAATCGTTTAACAGCTGACACAAGCCATGTCCCTAACAAAACACTGGTGAATGAGTACAAGATTTCTGGGATACAGCGGTGCCTGCACCAGGATGCCAGTTCAGCGCATCGGGAGCGCCGTTTGCAGCGGGATGCTGTAGCCCGGCGCGGGGGCTTGCCGGGGAGCGTTTGATGGCGTGCATGGAGCTGCTCTACCTCGCCAAGGAGAGCAGGCAGGCCGCGCTGGGCACCGGCGGCAGCGGCTGGAGTTTGCGCCCCCCTCCCCGCGAGCCGCAGCAGCAGCAGCAGCAGTGCGACGGGGGCGACGTGAACACGCGAGCAGCCGCCGCCGGGGCAGCCCTGTGCTGCGAAAGGCAAGGCAAGTCCTCGTCCGGGGTGGCTGCGGCTGAGCCCACCCCGGCAGCCCTTCCCTCCCCTCCAGGCGCCTCTTCCCAGGAATACCCTACCACCCTCAGCAGCTCGCAGCCCTGCTACCAGCCTGATCGCTTGACTGGGGAGGAGGAAGCCGGGAAGAAGAAAGTCTGCTGCTGTGCCCAGGAACTCGAGACATCATTTACCTACGTGGATGAAAATGTGAATGTGGAGCATGCAAGAAGTCCCCCCTCTCCTCCAAGCAGCGGCTCCCAGGATCCCCCTCCCCAGCAGGACTCTTGCAGGGAGCTCCCGCCTGCATGGGGTCACGATTCCCCGTCCCTGGTCTCCGAGGAAGATGATGTTGCCTCAGAAGCAGCTTCGGGGAAATCCGTAGACTACGGGTTCATTAGTGCCATTTTGTTCCTGGTTAGCGGCATTTTGCTGGTGATTATTTCCTACGTAGTGCCCAGAGATGTGACTGTGGATCCCAACACGGTGGCTGCCAGGGAGATGGAGAGACTGGAGAACGAGAGCGCCAGGATTGGGGCTCACTTGGATCGATGCGTTATCGCCGGGTTGTGTCTCTTGACCCTGGGGGGAGTGGTGTTGTCCAGCCTGCTCATGATGTCCATGTGGAAAGGGGAGCTGTACCGGAGGAGCAGGTTTGCATCCTCCAAGGAGTCTGCAAAGCTGTATGGGTCTTTCAATTTCAGAATGAAGTCTGGTGCAAATGATAATATGTTAGAGCTATCATTAGTTGAGGAAGATGTGCTTGCTGTGGATAGTTAGTATGGTCATGACTTTTAAGGCAGCATTTCTACAGGAAAATACATTTCATTAAAGAAAACAGATACAGCTTAAGATAGCTGGTGATGCAGTTCATTTGTCTGACAAGAACAGGTTTTTTCTTAAGCTCTATAACCGAATGTTTGCAGTATATGAGCACTTGTTGTAAAGGGAAAACATGCCAGAGAAAATGCAGTCAATATAAAATGATGAAAACCACTGAATAAAAAGGGATTGGTGATAAGTAGGTTCCTCAGATGCTCCTTTATCAGAATATAAAATATTCCTTCAGTCTCTTGCCTGTATAATTTTCTTATTATTCCCATATAAAACAGGAACATCCTTGCCACTTTGGAAGCTGTTAATTGTTGCAGCCTGCAGAAGGTTTATTAACAGCCTACTTGGTTTCATGATAAGAAGCAGGACCAATAATCAAATAGCAAGACTGAGATTTAATTAAGACAATTAATTAATTTAGTTTAATTTTTAGCTGACCCCTTCTCCGCTATGAGTGAGATCTAAGAAAAAAAAAGTAAGAACATGACTTGGTCATCACTTAGGACAGATCTCCAATATTTTGAAACAACGGTACAATTAGTGATGATTATTTAAAATATAAAGTAAGGGTCAAAGGGCAGGGGACCATATGGCCCACTGTATTGGTAGGAGACAAAAGGCTCTTTCAGCTTGAGGTCAGTGGTTCCATTCCAGGTCAGATTAGTAATGACTGATAATCATTAACTTCTGATAGCTATGGTGGCCCACATAAAAGAAGTTTAGTTCCTAGTGGACAGGTGTCTTGGTATGAAAACTGCCATAACTTGAATTAACTGATCTCCTGTTCGGCATCTCAAAAAACTCAAGGACTGAAAAAGCAAAGGGCTGCAGACACTGAACATTTCTCCTTCAGTGCAGATGCCAAAAGAAATTCAAGCTCAGCTGCAGGGCTTTGCTTGTACCGGGGCCGTTTGCATCATCCTCGTCCCTTTGAAGCCTCGGTGCCGTCTCCCCGGGCTGTCAGCCGGCTCACAGCCCGGAGGGAAAGGCCAGAACAGAGCTTTTGGGCTGCTTCCTTAAAAAAAATAAAATAAAAATTAAAGTTAAGTGAAAATACATTCTGGGGAGGCAGCGAGGCCGCAGGCCAGGCAGCGGGCGGGCTGGGCCGGGGCGCGTGCTGCTCCCCGTCAGAGGTGCCTGGCGCCGTAGCCCAAATCCTCTGCCCCGGCAGCGCTTCCTGTGGTCTCAACCAGCCTCTGCGGAGTGGAAAAGCTGTGTTTTTGTGGTGCCGGGGGAAAGAGCAGGGGTTGCTGTACGCGGTGATGTAATTTCTCACTGGAAGGTGGTGGCTAATATATATACATATATTCGCGCGTGCCGGAGGAAGAGCTCTGCCTGCCGAGCCCTGCCTTCACAGAGGCGCCCGCTCCGCCGCCGCGCGGCCGCCGGTCCTGAGCTAAGCCTGCACTGCCGGGAAAACTGAGGCTCGTTCCCAGCCGCGAGGCTCCAGGTGCCTCTGCCCGGAGCCCCCAGCCAGCGCCTGCCGTCCCCCTCGGAGAGCTCCTGGATGTGCCGGCGGCAGCACGGGACTGAGACGCCCGTGCCGGCAGCCACGCCGCGGGCCGCGCCGGGCCGTGCTGCAGCAGGCCGCGCCGGGCCGGGCGGCGGGCGGGAGCGCCGACGCCGGGGCTGGCCGTGCGGGGAGCCGTTGTTTTTATTATTTTAACGATACGCGTGCAGAAAATTGGAGTACCTTCCGTAACTGCAGCAAGATGACAGCTAAAGCTGTAGAGATCACAGGCTTCGTGTAGGAACCACGGCATGCCTTAATGCTGGAAAAGAGGACGATCCCCAGACTGCCAGCATATTATTATTAAGTGAGAAGTTTCCTGATGCTCTGGGAAACGCCTGTTGCAGATCGTGGGCCTGCAACATTTAAATGAGCCCTCAGATGTTCCCTGAACATTTTAACGAAACCTAAGTCAACATAAGAGTATGCAGTGCAAAAGTGTGAGGAATATGAATTTTTAAGCAAGAGAACTAACACAGTTTCCTTGTTTTGGTGTTACCGTGCGCTACGGCAGAGGTGAAGGAAGGTTTGCCGAGGGAGGAACGCAGAAGCTGAGCAAACAGAAAACTCTCAGGGCGTTTCTCCGATCACCAAACAATATACCTTTACAAATTATAGGACTGTATGGGTTGGTGAGGTGATACAAAACCACCGAACTCTCAGGTTTTAATCATGTACAGTGTGACAGAAACCAAAACAGTTGTCCAGTGGTTGATTGTGGAAAATGAATGTATTAGTCCACCACCTGGTGGATGAGTATTGGCAGCATTTCAGTCACAAAAGGCAGTACCAAAGGCTGAGGCCAAGGGAAATTAATTGCCCCCTCATACACTTCAGCAATTTGATTTCCTCTGCCCAAACTTTAAATGCTTTAAGGGTGCAAATGTGAGCAAAGTTGTTTTTTCGTTGCCTGTGCTAACCTTGTTGCACAGACCGATGGAGAGCTTTCTCCTGCGGGGAGGTCAATTTGTGGGTGTAGCGGGTGGGTTTTAGGTACCTCTTGTGGTAACTTGGAGACATGTTGTGCCAGAGGAGGAACAGCTCATACCGACTGACCCAAACAGCAAAACCTGACAGTTTTCCGCTTTCTACCTCATGATGTGTCAACTGGCCAACCGGGCGCCAGGCTGTGGAGCCCCAGCTCTACCTTACCATCCTCTGTCCTTCCCTCAACTCAGCCAGCCTCGGGGCACGGGTGGCCCAGCCAGGCGGCAGGAGTTGCCTGCTCCTTCTCGGTGCCACAGCCTGGCCCAGGGGCGAGTACTGGCCCCAAAGAGCCGCAGGCAGAAATTAGCATCAGCCCCGACTGTTAAAATAGCTCCATGCTGACTGTGGTCGTCACAGTTTATTTTCCTTGACTGGAAACTGGTGACCAAAGCTGGCCATTTGGAAACTCCTTAAAGCCTGCTGTGGATATCGCCAAAAACCAGGCCCATCACGACACACCCCATAGACCCGTTGTGGCTGTTGGCATCCAGCCTGTGTCTCCAGGGACAGCCAGCCTTATTTTCTCACTGCCATACTCTGAAGACAGATTTGCAGCAGAAAAATATAAAACTCTCTCCTAGGAAGCTATGCTGGGTTGTTGCTGTTTTTAATATGTTTACAGTTTTTTTAATCTTTGTAATTCTTTGGAAATCTGTCTGTAATGAATATAATGTTTACCAACTGGAAAGTAACTGATTTAATCTTGCAAATCTCCTTTTTGACCTATTAAAGGGCAAAATGTAATGTAACGGTTCATTGTGAGCTTTTCAATAGTGCATTTGATGCCTTATTATAATAGTAATAGCATTCTGTACAGGTAAAAAATAAATATCTATAAAGCTGAGTTCTGCAGTCATGGCTGTCTTTTCTCTTTGCTGAGCTGCTTATTGTAAGAGTTTTCTCTTCCCTTCACATATCGATACCTGTCTGGTTCATGTATCATTACTTATCTGGTTACATATCAGCTTCTCCTCTTTACAGAGGACATGATCTTTCATTATTCAAGTTGCAAGGAGTTGTGTCCAAGCCTTTGCTGAACCAGGGCTGAATTCAGAGCAGAGACTACGGTTGCAACTGGACGTTGACTTGGAAGTTGCCCCTTAGCTTGCCTAGTTATTTACCCCCACATCCCTGGTGGCTATTATTGCCCCATGTTTGTGATTCTTTCCCAATCAGAAAGTGAAGAATAACTCCACCAAACCCAGGATATTAGAAGAAAACAAAAAAGTCCCCTCCCCTCCCTATTTGGCAGGTATAAGAGGAGGTGCTGTGGTGGGGAGATGGGTGATGGACACCTGTTCATGGTGGCCATCAACATTATGACTGCATTGCCCCATCCTTACCCCTTACCTGGCTTAGCCACAGTGTGGCCATGGGAGAGAGGCATCTGGGAATGGCATTTGCTGTGCAGAGCCGTCTCAGCTCACCATTTGGAAATGTCTGGAAAAGACATGGAAGGAGAACACTCCTCTTCCAGTGACATGTTTGGTGCTGCTCCTTTCAAGCGCAGGTAAGAGAGCAAAGCGCTGGACCCAGGGCAGCAAAGGAGAGCTGCTAGATGTGCACCTGCCCACTGGGTGCTCATCGCTGAATCAGGGCCTCAGGGGACTCAGGAAAGGACCACGTAGTCTGAAACCTCCTCGAGGTAACATATGAGCCATGTTACAGCCTCCCTGGGCCTGTGTGTATCAGGCAGCAGCAATCTGGAGGCTTACATCCTGACCAACTTTGATGATCCAAATGTGATAGGAGTATATGTGATAAAGTTTATGCCTTGTAATGGTGCATTTTATACTGTCTATGACCTGATCAGACCTTGTCCTGCTGCCTTGATGTTAATCAAATCGTGTGTAGGAGTGCCATTGATTAATTTGGATTCACGTTGGCGCAGGGACTGTCCTCCTTTCTTATTAGTTTCTACAATACCTGGTAAAATAGGGCCCCGATTCTCAATTTAGGTTTCAAGCTATTACTCTATGGCAATAATAAATGTGTCCCTAAGGTAACTAAATTGACTGCAGGAAAATTGCACTAGTGCCAGATATAGCTATGGTGTACATCCAATGGTTATTAAGAGGTTAAGAGAGTAGGTATATTTATAGATAAGACTATCTGTCAGCTTAAAGACCTAGAAGGCTTTCTAACTAAAAGCAAACACTGAATTCATTTTTACTGTTTTTTACAGGATTCTTTTTGATCTTATCTTTTTTACATTTTGAAGAACTCATCATAATGTATTATAGTTACAGGGCCTTTTTTTCACATGTGCATAAGTCCTGACAAGGTCAAGGATCTTGCAGGCTGCAGGGAGGCAAGACTTCTCCGATTCTCTTATCAGTTTAAATGAAATTGTGGCGGTTAAAAATTAGCATAAGATCAGACAAGACAAGAATCTCTTCTCTGAAATGAACCTAGTTAATATTTATTTGTATAAATGAAAATGTGGTACTTAATCTAGAAACTCAGCCAAATAATGCACATTTTTAATAGATTTTTGATACAAATCCACAATTAAGATATTTTTGCAGCCTTCCTGTATTAAAAGACTTGCAAGCAGTTTTCTGCTCATTTATATGCAGATTTTTCTGCCTTTACCTTTATTAAGCAGAACCTATTCTGAGGTTATTGCTATTAATTAAGTTGCTTTTCATATGTGTTTGCTCATCATTGTGAATAAAGGCATTGCAATCTAAGAGAATATATATTTTTTAATCTGCAGACCAGTATCTGCTGTACTAATAACCAGTGCTTCCATCTGAATGTACATAACTACTCAAGTGAAATACCATGTGGCGTGATGTATCATGTTTACATAAAGCCTCCTGCACTTAAGATATCAAAGCACTTTATAGGACATACTGCCCTCATTTTACAGATGAAATGGCTTGGCTCCATTGCCTACTAGGAGAGCTGAGAACAGAAACCAAGGCCTGTAAGTCACAGCCCAGCACTGTAGGAAAAGCTTAATCATTACAGTGCCTCTAAAAGAAATTAATCCAAAAGGAATAGCAACTGCTCAAAACTCTTTTTTTCTGAAAGGATACCACTTAAGTTTAATTTCTGGTACAAAATAACTTAAAAATTTCCTAGCAAGTCAAGTCAAATTAAATTTTGCTAATATTTGCAGGAGTTTTAGGAAGGATTTGCACTTCTAAGGCATTTGTGTTATAGTAAGCTTTTTTTAATGTTTGAAAAAATCAATAGGCTTTTTTTTTGAATAACAAAACCCTTATCTTTATATCAGCACAAAAGCTTCTCTTTTCCAATAATAGTCTGCTTTGACAGATTTGTATGCAGGGAAATCTAACTATTGTTGAATAAAACATTTCCAGAAGCTAAATTGATTAAGTCCCTTTTGTAGAAGAAAAAAAAAAAAATCAATTCCTCCCATTAGAAGCTTCTAAAAGATGTTGATCATCTAGAAATGTAAATAAAGTCCTTTAATCACTATTCTCCCACTGCAGTGTATCCATCTAATGGAGATTGGGTTTTGACTCTTTCCAGCTTAAAATAAATTTGGTCCAAATCTAACAAAGCAACTTTCTAACATAAAGCAGCTTCTGACAAACTAGCCAGAGAACTGCACTTGAATGTAAATAATATCAAGTAGCTATCCTGACATTCTGATTTTGCTTTTCTCAAGAACTAACTGTTCATCAAATAAATGTATGTTTGATAACAATATATCCAAGTTGGAAACAACTATATATTCACTGAGAAGCAGGGTAGTAAAAAGCATGTGACTATTTTCAATTTCTTTGTTTTATCTTTCTGCTTTCATGCAAAAAGAAAACATTTTCAAGATCTCTGGATCTGTAAGGGCTGTTAAGGGTCACTGAGGACTATCAACAGAAAGATGCACTGTCTCTAGCTCTGTAAGTCTCTAAGCTTCTGATGGCTAAAGAGTTGAGAGACCATGCCAGTGCATGCTTGCCTGTTTTAGATACAGCAGTATCTGCTGCCAGCTACAGTTTTGTGACAGATGGACCTTTGTTTTGATCCAGTCTGACCCAGTGTTCTCCAGACTTTGTGCTTCTCCTATAAGAAGAATACCAAGTAGTTGCTTTGCGTTTGTGGCTTTCTGAAGAAGGAACTATGAATCAATAAGTCATAGTCTTCCCTTTGTTTTTATTTCCCTACAGGAAGGTAAATATGGCTGGGAGAGATCCTGAGAGGTCATTTTCCAGTCTTGTGGAACTTCGTTCACCCTCCATCTGTCCTCAAAGATAATTGCACATGGCTGTGAAATTGCTTAACTCAATTCCCTGGGCACTCCAGGGTGAATTTTATCAGGCTCGCATGATTTGAAACCATAATGCATCTGTATAGCCTCTTTTTTCTATTCTAGCAAAAGTTCTAAATAAGCTCTGAAGTCTATGTATAGTCAGAATAATTTTAGCCCTTTTAATGAAGAAAAAAGTACTCTAAGCACTTCAGCCTTCAGTGCATCCTTTTTCTGTGTTCCTACCTCCCTCCCCACAGAGAAGACCAGTTCTTCCCTTGTCTTTTTTCCTTCTAGTGTAAGTATGAACCACTTCCTGACCACCTTTTTTTTCCTTCTAGCGAGATCTCATTTGCTTTCCTTGCTTGCTGTCCCTACTAACATTGCAAACATTGCACAATACTTCCATAACCATTATTAATCATTTGTCCTAACTTCCACAGTGGGAAAATTTCTTTCTTAAGTTTCAAGTCACTGGTCCATGATTAGTTAAATCAATGTTGTTGTGCTTAATTTTTTTCACATTTTCACAATTCACGTTTGATCTTGTGTCCTTATTTTTGGTTAACATTTAGTTAAGATTTTTTTGGTTAAGATTTTCCCCTAAATTTCCCCATTTTTTGTCTTTTAGACTTCAATTTCATGGGAGTGTAACTACTCGTTCTTTGAATTTACTGAAGTTTCTTGAGGCTCCTTGTCTCCAGGCCAGAATAATCTGCTGTACTGGCTCTATACTGTGGTCTTGAACAAGTTCAGCTTGGTGACCAGCCCGGTGACTGGGTTCTGCATGCCATCACACTTCCATTCATTCCTCACACAGTCTTTCTCTGTTTCATGTAGGCAGCAATGATGCTCGTTGGAGATTTTGTGGCACTCTTGCTCTTTGAACTTCCAAACCATGTTACTAAGAAAAGTACTACTGGCTTACTTATGGTATCAAGTGGCAATACAGAACTATTGAGATTGGAAATGTCTTCAGTTAAACTTCAAAGGATATTGAAATGAGTCTTATCAACAAGGCGAGTTAGACACAAAAATCAATATTGGACAGTGCTGAAATGCCTCTGTTCAGCTGTACAAACCTTTCAAATTATGTTGCCAAAAATGGAGGAAATACAGCTTTTAAAAAGTCAGAGAATTATTAATAGTGTGTTTGACCTGCAGACCTGCAGAGTCTACCAAATGAGCGCCATTTGTCATATGCTGCTGCCTTATGCCTAATTCTGCAGCCTCCATGGGGAAACCCTTGCTCGTAGAAGTGCTTTGAAAGAGTGAGGGTCAAAGAATTATAGCTGCAGTGGGCTGTGGGAAGGAAGGAGAGAAGGGACGGCTCACTGTCATCCCCTGGATGAAAAGGGAGGGACACAGAAACCACTCACCTCGTACTTCATTCACACACTAATGGTATTTCTTGTCCTGGTGTGTAGAAAGAAGAGCGCTAACTGTGCTATTTACACGGCTACCCAGGAGGAATAGAAAAGTGTGGAGAAACACAAATGTCAGATGTCTTCATGAGGAAATAAATGAATGCTGCTGCAGCAGCTGTCCTCAGCATCTCACGAGCTTGCTGGTACCCAGCACCTCCGATTGGGCTCGGTCTGTTGTGCAGCATCTGCACCATGAAGAAGCAGCCTCAACCATTACTGACTTCAACAAATCTAACTAACTTAAAGTTATTGCTGTTATTAAGTCAGTTTTGAACAATGTCCTATCAACTGTGGGAAAAAGAAGAGTGCATGTAATACAAACAGCAAGCTTCAAGGTAAAATTAGTCTGTCTCAGAAGGGCAGAAGAATGTCACTTACTGGGCTGGACAAATCTTTGCACTGATTTCTGGTTTCAGAGTTCTGGAGACCACAAATGCATATCTTTACTTAGTGCTCTGATTCAAAGAAGTGTTAAATTTTCTGTATCCACACAACTCCCTGTTGACTTTGCATCTAGGGTGGCCCAGGGCCATAAATTATTTCTAATACCTCGTTTTTGGCTGTCCTACATATTGTCAGGTTCTGGATCCAATGCATAGGAATCAAAAGGCCTTTATTTTATATATCACATGTAGTTCAGATGGGATTAAGCCTTCCTTTCAGCTGGGTGGCTGAGGTAGCCTGAGATAAAATTGAAGGCAAGGTTACTGCCCCTGCAGTAACCAAGATGAAAGGAGAGGAGTTGTGACTCAGAGAGATAAACAGCTCCTGGGGTATGCTCTACAGCACAGCATTAATAACTCAAGACTGTAACTCAAAATCACGGCCTAAACTACA
This sequence comes from Rhea pennata, assembly GCF_028389875.1. NCBI lineage: Eukaryota > Metazoa > Chordata > Aves > Rheiformes > Rheidae > Rhea > Rhea pennata. The sequence goes on along the minus strand of NC_084664.1, from coordinate 145,744,431 downwards.
GTAAACAATTTTTAGTGAAGTTTTTTTGTAAGACCGAAAAGTAGAATCCAAGCTGTGGAGGACTTCCATGGAAAGTTTGTACAATATTTAAGAATCTTTCATGGAAAATATCCCACATCTTATTCAAAAGTGCTACAGTATTCAACAAGAAAGAGTAACATAGATAACCATAGATATCCATAGATAACATAGATAGTTTGTTTATATGCAGTATGAGCCAAGTTAAGAGGTCTGAATCCAGACTCTGCAGGATGTGAATCTGTTGCAGCTCCTAGGGAGAGATCAGCTTCCTTTAGCTTGTGCTGGGAAACAATCTTTCACATTGTTTCCTCAAGCTAATAATTACATTCATCCAGGGTTTTCAACTATCATTTATATAGCACATTGTTTGGGTTAGCTCTGTTTTAATCAAGCTATTTTAAGCATATAAATTACCGTATTATTTTTACCTCGAAGGGGGAAAAAATCAAAGAATAAGAAAAATACTTTTCATCATTCTATCAGAAGAAAGTATATGGAACTAACAAGAAGAAATTGTGAGGGAGGATGAATATCTTGTCAGCAAATTATCAAGCAGGTAAGAATATGGATTTCATAATGTAGGTAGCTACAATCAATAATTATTGGGTGAATAGATACCACATTTCATACAGAATTAAATTTAGTCTGTTTGACTGATGTTGTAATACTGGAGGCCAATAAAGAATATAAGTCAAAAATAAAAATAAAAACGAACACCAGCTTTACACACTAATACAAAAGTAATGGCATAGTTCAGTGGTATTCGAATTCTTTCAAGTCACAATATGTCTATTTAGAAAAATCATGGATTAGTCATTCTTTATGCCAATAAACTGAATTATAATTGATAATAAAAATCCAGATTTTGAAATCAATAGCACCTCTCATAAAATATTTTGTCTAGGTATGTACAATGTGTTGAAAGTTCCCTATCCATTTCTATATTAACAGAGTATAGTGATCTGCAGGCAGCTTATTAGGCTACAAAATATGGGCCCAATTATGTTTCTAGTGAGGCTAATGGCAAAGATTTCTTTGAACTTAATTGCTTGGGACAGACCTTAAATTGTCTCTCACATCATTCTGTCATCTTTCAGAATAAAAGTTGATTTTTCTATTAATTTAAGGACACTCTCTACATTTTGCAGGTTTCCCTAAGGGCACAAATCACCTCAAAACCTTAGGCAGTGGCTCCATGAACAGCTGAACAGATCTAACAGTTTTCTGATAGTCTGAAGGGTAGATCTGGTTTCTCCTCCTTTTTCTCTCTCTCCTACTCCCTCCTCACCTCTCCTGGCCGTACGGTCCCTGTGTACTAACTCTGACACTTGTCGGGCCCATTCACAAGCCAATTCTAGACCCACAAGCCAATTCTAGACCCAGATTATTAGGGACAATTTTTATTTCTCTTTTTCATTTTCCTATGTCCCACTTGCTTTACTTTATAATCTCCTCTCTCATGTATTTCAGTTTCTGCCGATTGCATGCTCACCTTTAACCAGTAATAGACTGACGAGGGCCTTGGGAAGAAACCAAGACTGCTCCTGCCTTCAGCACACTGGAAACTTGCATTGCTTCCTGGGGACGTAGCTCTGAGGGTGGGCACAGACAGACCCTTGCTTGCTTGCTGCACGAACTCTTGCTTGCTTGCTACATGAACCCTTGAGCTAACAGGCCACAGAGCCAGCTCTGGGCCCAAGTACAGCGGAGCAGCCGCAGCATGGCACTGTGCCCAAGCAATATACTTTGCCTCTCAGCATTAACACAACTCCGTGGTTTGTGGAGTGGAAGTGCCTCATGCATGGTTAATCCAGGCTTGGGCAAAGGGAGTTTGGCTTGAACACAACTGCCTGTGTAGGCTTGCGTCCTGAGCCTTGTCCATCTTCCCGTCGGTTGTCCTGGCTGCGCTGCCAGCTCTGCTTGCGTTCGCACCTCTCCTCCTTCGGCTTCTCCTCTCTAGTTAATTCGATATATCTTTTGTTCTCCCAGTCTCTCTGCTATCATGAGCTGCATGCAAATTCTGTGCTTATTGTTCTGCATAACGCATTTTTACTATCTCGATGAAATACATATATTCCTTTCTGTTTATTAGCTGGTTAAACTAATCTCTAGGAAAATTTGTTTTTCTAGAGACAATATTTTTACAAGTTCCAAAGGATTTCAAAATAATAGTCTGAAAGTTAGATTCAGAAATTCAAGAACCTTTAGCTGCGTGATTTGCAATTAGAGAAGCATATGACAGTACAGGACAGTATACGTATGATCTTAATCCTCAAACTGACAAATAAATAATTGTGTAGAAATTAGGAAATAACTTTCTTTGCTCAGAAACATGTTCTGAGAGGTATTTATTTCCTTTGAATGGATCACTGGATGGTCCTCAGTGTGTCAGTCGGCTTTTCAGGTTCGGTAAATCTATTGGTAGAGAAGAAGCCACTTCACATAATCACAGAACAGTTGAGGTTGGAAGGCACCTCATGGAGACTGTCTAGTCCATCCTCCTGCTCAAGCAGAGTCACCTAAAGCAGGTTGCCTAGAACCACATCCAGTTGAGTTTTGAATATCTCAAATGATGGAGATTCCATGACCTCTCTGAGCAACTCATTTCAGTGTTCAGTCACCCTCACAGTAAAAAAGTTCTTTACGATATTTGAATGTAATCATCTCATGTATTCCAGTTTGTGTCCATCACATGCTGACCTTTGACTGGGCACCACTGAGAAAGTCCGACTCTATCTTTTCCTCCTCCTGGCAGGTGTTTATACAAATTGACAAGACCCCTCTGAGCCTTCTCTTCTTCTCAAGGCTAAACAAACCCAGCCCTCTCAGCCCCTCCTCATGAGACATTTGATAATGACAAAGCCGGAGCATCATACTTTTAAGCATCCATGCACCAGGGAATACAGATTAGGAGACCTTCCAGCGATTATAACTTGTTGCACCTTCTGGCTAGAGATCTTTGTCTATAAACCTATACCTATAAACCTTCAACAGCAGACATTTCCTTCTGGGGAAAAATCTTAAATATACAGTATCCTTATTTCAGAGTGAAAATAAATCTTAGAACAGTATTTCACAAACCTTTTTTTTAGTAGACCTATACTATTTTACAGCCTCCTCTTGAATTCAAAAAGCTTTCAAAATTTCTATGTGCAACCAAATTTAAATGCTGAATTCTCTCTCCCCACTCACTTCATCTAAAACTAGTTATGAACTTCATTTTGATAAATTTACTTCTCATTACAGTACTACTGACCATCATTGTCTCAGTTTTAAATAAAAAAAAAACTGGCACATTTCTCTCTCCTCATTTTTGTGTGGGTTGATGCATGAACAGGAGAACTAAGATGCAGACAAAGGGCATTCTAACATTTTTTCAGGTGAAGAAAGCAGCTCTAAATTAACAGAGCTAAATATATAAAGCATATATCAATTCATGCTTCCCATCAACAAAAAACCTTTCATTATTTTGCCATTTGCTTAGCTCATAAAGGATATCATGCACTTATTCACTTTTTATAGTGCAGGAAGTGACTGCATGACAAAATCCTGCTCTCTTCTGGAAGTTTTAAGCTTTTTTTTTTTTTTTTTTTTTCCTGTCTCTTTTGCCAGAAGAGACTCTCAGACTTTTACAGATTTATAAGTTTTCCTGATCTAAGATAACAAAAACAGTAAATAATAAAAAACCTATATCCTCCAGCTGGATTTTTAGCATGAGTGACAAATACAAATTGCTCATCATTAAGTACAGTGTGCAAAGGGGTTTCTTCTTTATGATATTTATGGTATTTCTTCCTGAATCAGCAGGAGTTTTACCAAAAGCTGTGGTCCACATTCTGAAATATTCTCCAGAAGGAAGAAACGTTTCTTTCATAGCTATGAAAATAGGTATAGCACAAATGAAATTTGAGGTGTCTGCTGCAATTGATCTTACCTACATTCAACTCAACTTTTGCTTGCTTAGTACCAAAATGTTCCTACTGCAGCATGATTTCTGTGAGTCTCTGCTATTTCCTGGTCCCCTGTGGCAAAGCCTGGAAGGATTCACTGTGATAAGCGGTCCTCTGAACACCGAGACGAAACAAGTGCAGCTTCCAGTAGATTGATGTCTCGTCATTAATTGAAGCTTTTCCAAAGATACAATTACTATTTCTGCTTCTTTGTATTGTCTGGTGTCTGATAAGGTGTGAGCTGTTGCTACACTTTTCCCACAGCTGGAGCACTGAAAGACTTTTCAGTGTCTGCTCTGTCTCCTACCCAATTGCTAATTTTCACTGAATGTAACAATATATAATACATTTATCCCTCTCTCAAATTATATGAGGTTTGGATAATATGATCAAAATTTATGGAGCAGAGGCTGCCAATAGACATGTATATATGTACATAAATATAAATATAAATATATATATATAAATAAATACACACACACACACACACACACACACACACACACACTATAAGTGTACAAGCTTCATTTTGATACATGGAAGTGACCCTGTCTGTCACTAGGACAAATTGGGCTGGACTTTCTTTTTTTTCATGTTTTTGTGGTTTGGATATAGTCACAGTTCTAACAATTCTGTGTTTCAAGGATATTTTAGTAACAATTCTTGGTCTATGAATGTGATTGTAATATATAAGAACTTGATTTTTTATGTGCATGTTTTCAGCATTTCCCATTCTGATAGGATATTTGATTTGTTAATAAATCTTACACAGAGGTGAAACTATATCTTCCTATAGTAATTACCCATTACAAATATATCATTACAGGCAGGAAGAAAATAAAAACTAAACAAAGTCTCCACTGAAGGCACTTTGAAGACCAAATTTCTTGGGAAATGTCTGTTAATTATTGCCTTTTGCCTCTAAGTTCTTTTGCATTCTGCTGCATTCTACATATATCTATGTACAAAAACATACAGCATCTCTACATTATCCTACACAACCTAGTCAAGCAGGGCATATTGATATCCACCATTCAACAGAAAATGATATGTCCATCTTTGATAAGCACAGGACAAAAAGGAGGCAGTAAAGCAAGCCCTTACAAATTGGATCATATCAGCCCAAACTCTTTGTCAAGACAGAGTGAAGGCCTTCCTTCTATACTGTTAAACCACAGATAGACACACAAAAGTGTGGGATGTTCTGATTATACTCTATAAATACTGGGAATTTGATAGTGGAGGGCTTCTGAATTTAGCAGATGGATTTATAACATGATCAAGAGTTGGATGTTTGAGCAAGTGAGAGTAATTAACTACACAAACAATTTACTTTTGCATCCCTACAAGTTTTAAAATCAAAATAGATGGTTTTCCTAAAATAATAGCAACAACAATAATTACAGTTATAACAGATGTCCTATATATTGTGTCATACTGAAGATCAGATAGATGATTGCAGTCTCTTGTAACCTTAGTTGCAGCAATTCATTTTAATGTCTCTTTGTAGTGTTAGAAGAGTGGTTTGCTGGCCTTACTTAGAACTGGGAGCCACTGGACCATCTCGTGCAAATCATGTAACAAAGCTGCTTTGCTTCAATTCTCCACCTATATAATTTTTTTCACCTGATTTTCCTGTCTCACAGAGCAAGCAAGTGGACAGGAGTGGCTTGAGCATCCATTCTCTACTCCTATGCACCAGCCAAAGAAGCACAAGGAGTGGAGTAAGCCTTTCCCTCCAATTGGAGATGTATATTATATATATCCTTATTTCACAGAGGAAAAGGGAGAATATGATATTCTCCAAAGAGTTGCCTCTGAATATCAGTGTCTGCAGGTTAACTTGGAGCCAAAAATCTTATATATCACACTTCCTTGGGTCTATGGCTAGCGTGGCAAATTAGCCCTACATGAATAAAATATCTGTCAGGCAAAACAGAGCAGTGTACATTCCCTCTGAAATGCTTGCGTGTGAGAGTGCCAAGAAAGGCAATCTGCTGGTACTGAACATGCACTGAATGGGGTTACAAAAGGCTGATTCTTCGCTCAAGCAGGGCAGGAGGGTGCCGTGTCCCATAAAACAAATTGCTACTGTTCAGACTCCTGAGAAGAGGCAGAAGGAGAGGCTGCCATTGAGTGCTCCAACTATCTTACACTCTCTGAAGATAAATGACTGTTATAGAAAAGGCTGTTTCAGTATTTCTGGAATGCAGCAACATAGTAGATCGGGTTAGTGGGAACAGGTAAATGAACCTTATTTACTTGTATCAGAACGACCCTGCATTGTTAGATTTTGTTTTTCTTCCAGTGGGTGATCAGTTTTACAAGGTCAAGTGGCATTTCACTCCAAGCATTCAACCCATTAGGACTGGGCAGGAGTGACTTAGCCTACTATCAACTCAGGAAAAAATGCTTTTAATATAGATATCTTTTTGTATAGAAAGAAGATTTCTATTCTACTTCTGCTGTGGTTTCATATTGGTTATTTCTTAAATTCCCAGGAAATGAAGGACTTCAACTGACAGTTGTATCTCATTTTACTAAGTACAACTATTACAACACTTACTTATTCCTTCTTAGTTTACTTCTGTGATTATCATTTTCTGCATCACCTGAAAGGCGAGCCAGAGGCAGCACAGACCTCTTCTGATCTCTGTCATTCTACCACATGAGCTTTCCCTTGAAAAAGCTAAGCAAAAAGTAAGTGTTTTTCCATGTCCCTAGCACAAAACGCAGGAACAGAGGATAGGGGCTGGTGGCTGAGAAATATTAAAAACAGGTTATTGGATTCAGAGCTTGCTTGATTTAAAGATGATCCAGTTTCTAGCAGAGAGTTCAAATCTATGCCAATCTTCTAAGCAAGCACAGAGAAGCAGAAGCTTCTATTGAGCCTCTCAATTTCTTCTATGAGAGTTTTCTGCTGTAGCTCCTTTCCCCAGCCCACTACTGTACAAATGACTGCACCAAACCAAGGCCTGAGCTGGCTCATCCTGCACTACCCACCTTAGCTGCTTCCAAGGTTAAAATGAGCTTGTCTGCACAGATTCACACAGACACATCAAAAGTGACTTCTGAAATCCTTTTTTTTTAGAGCAGTAGGGAGTTTCCTGCTATTGTGCATGTGTAAGACTGATTAATTCGCTATGAGAAATGAGAAGCTGAAAGGTACTGCTTAGAGTAGCCTGAGAGACAAATTAGGAGTTGAGGATGGAAATTAGTGTAAAGGAATTCTCAATAGACTGGCAGGGAGTCACAAAATGCAGATATCTCTTATATGAGGAGTAGTCCCCCAAGGCAATTACGAGGAGTCTTAGCACTTAAGCTGCATGATATTAGACAAGAGACCTAAGAGAATGATTTTTCATAGGCAGAGGGAGAAAGATAATCAAATTCATCTTTTCAGCCCCAGTAGTTCTAATGCTATACATCATCTATATGGCAAGGGAATTTTTTTCACCTATTCAGGATACCATACTGGCGGATATATGACAAAGCCCTTGTAAAGCCCATTGTACTGTTTGTGGGATTTAAGTAGAGAGAGTACCATAGAGAACACTGCACTGAACACTTCAATAAATAAATAAATAAAGAAGTGCACTCATAATAAACAGAAGCATCTATGTATCAGAAGGAGGTGGTAGTAGTGAGTAGGGAGTTAGGTATTAAAGCATTTTCCATTAAATTGTTCATTCTGTGTTTAACACATACTATATTTTTTCTTAGATGTCCTCAGATAATTATAATCCAGTCCAAGAATGATTTTTCTAAAGGAATCAACTAAAGGACATGTTCCAAAAAAGAGTTAATCAACATGAAAATAATTAAATCCCACAGCTAGATTCATTACTCTTGCCTTTGTATCAGGTAAGGAAGAGGTCAGGCTCATAATGAACTGCAGTCTTGCACTTTGAACATTGAGAATGAATCAAAATAGTGGTTTTGAAGTGTTATCTAATCATGTATTCAGAAAGCAATGATCTTAGCAATGTGAGGAAAAAAAAAACAAGAAAGGAAAAAAATTAAGTAATTTGTGAAAGAGAGTGTCCTCTGTGAGCACTGTAACTTTCACAGCTTTACAGTTTTCCTTATGGCATCTATTAATTCACAGAACGCAGTTCATAATCTATGCAATCCACAAATGTGCTCATCCATTTATGAAGTCTGTTATTTAGTTTCTACAATTCTCTTTTTGCTCTTATAAGAGAACAAATACCTTAGATCATCTGCTATGCCTCCTCAAAAATGTAAGACGTCTCTCTGATACTTTTGCTAGTGTCATGTCCAGTCCATTTTTAGCAATATTCTCAACTGTTTAACAAATTTCATGATAGAGGGGGCTTTTTCTTGGACTTTCCTATCACCTAGCCAGCACTATCTGTGTCCTGCTATTGTTAATCTTGTCTCCAGAAATAACTGAAGATAATTCCTCTCCCTCCCTGATGTCTATCTCCTTTAAATATTTGTAGGTTCTTGTTTTGTCTTTCTAGTCTCATAGACTTCACAGATCATAGTCAGCTGTTTCCAAAGAAGCTGATCCGTAAGTTCCCCTTGAACACTGTGGCACTTTCTTCTGAGAGCTCTCTCCTTCTCTGCCAATATTTTTGTAGTTTATAAGAATATCTAAGGACCAGATCTATAAAGGGAAGGAAGATCCTGTTTAACCAATGTAATCTATAGGCTGTAAAATATAAGCTGAAGAAGAAAGAACTGAGCATCTTAGGCATGGGATTTTCAGAAGCCTCTCTTCTGATTCCCTTAAAACTGTCCTGTCAGCCTTTCCCGAGACATCACAACACAGCCCTTCTACTAAAACAAAGAATATTTCCAGGCCTCCATCTATCTCAGAGACTTGGACATTCTACAAAGAGGATGACTAAGGCAACTTCAGATACAGACATCACCATGGAGCCCATCTCCCTAATAACCAAGAGAGTCCTTATCCGGTACTCCATGGAAGTTGTACTTAGACCTTCACTTCTGAAAGAAATATTTACTGTGGTACTTCAGCCATAATGCACCCTCACACAGGACACGGGGTCCCTACCTGCCCTTTCAGGCCAGTGTCATCAGTAGTCAGCAGCCAGATCCAGACAGAAGACAGAATTCAAATCTGGAATCTACACAACTTTCATCAGTATACATGGGTAGTTACTCTTGTTTCAATCATGTGATTTGATATTACACAAGTTTAGGGTCTTTAGCTTGAGATTGTATTTTGAGTGCATTTTCCTCTGAGTCATGTTTCATTTAAGGAAAGCAATGCCTTTCTTCTGTCCCATGTTTCCGTGACAAGAAACTGTGGTGAGCACAAAACTTCGAAGGCATTCTTCCTTATTATTCATGACTGCTGCGGTCAGTAAGCGTTTGCACTGCTATAAAACATCTCCTTCTGAAGTCAATTCTTGATTTCTTCTATTCTTAGAAGTCAATGAAGGGCACTTCAGAGCCCAAATCTTGGTTGTTTCCTTCACTTTCCACTTTGATCGCTTTTTTCCTTACTTTTACCCCAAATTGATCCATCAGGTTATACTGGACCATATATATGCCTGGGTTATACTAAATATATCACAGAGTAATAGAATTATAGAATGATTTGGGTTAGTAGGGACGTCTGGAGGTTATTTGGGCCAAGACCCTCCTGAAAGCAGAGATGACTTCAAAGGTAGATTGGGTTGATGAGGATCCTGTTCAGCTGAGTTTAGACATCTCCAGAGATGGAGATTCCATAACCTCTCTGGGCAGCCAGTTCCAGTGTTTGACCATTGGACTACATATGAAGAATATTTTCTTTCCATCTAATCAGAATTTCCCATGTTGCAAATTGTGTCAGCTCTCTCTCTTCCAATAGCCTTCTCTATAATCACCCATTAGATACTTACAGACAGCAATTAGGTTCCTCCTCAGCCTTCTCTTCCATAGGTTGAACAAACCCGCTCCCTCACACCTCTCCTCTTCATCAGGTGCTCCAGTCCCCTAAGCATCATAAATACCTTCCTCTGGACTCACGTCCATCTATCAATGTTTTCCTTGCTGTCTGTCTTGCTGTGTTTGGCAACCTAGTGTCAAAGACAACCTGTGGGCAGATCCTGAAAAGCACGTAACAGGGCCAGTACAGGTTAAGGACCAGGAGCCAGAACATCTGGGGAACAGCTGTGAGCTGCATGGTTCATCTCCAATTCTGAGTTTGGCAGAAGCTTCTACATCTCACAGTGGAAAGGTATGGTCAGAAAAGTGATCTGTAACATCTTGCTCTCTCTAAGGGGCATCATCTCTCATGTCTACTGAATGCCTCAAACTCTAACCTGGAACTGAAAAATGCAGTTTATATACTTACAAACAATTGGCTATGTTGACTGAAAGTGTCTAGCTGTTTGGTGGTGGAACCTAAAACATATCAAAAATTTTAATGTGGCCATTAACAGTTATATCTTTTCGTTGTCTCAACTCCTACTAAAGCAGAGAAGCAACCACCTTACCTCAATAAGAATGCCTTATTTCATTGCTTCAGAAAATTCCATCCCATGCCATCTCTCATATTTTATAGTGAGTGATACTTGTAAGCATTCTCCTTCCTACTGTGAACATTAGTTCTGGACTCTTCTCATGCAACCCCACTGCTCTTCAAAAAAAACCCCATTTCTCTGGGGCATGTGTACTTTATTTGCATACTTTTTCATTTAGCTATGTTTTAGCTACTTCAGATGAAAACAGGAAATTATTCAGACTGAGAGGCATTGGTACCATATTAATAACTATCTTTTGCATATTGAGCATAACAATTTTATTGGGTAATTTTATTTAATACTGAGTTTTTAACATTCTACTTGACATTGCATCTTGTAAAACTGATTAAAATTGTAATTATTTTTCTGTTAAAATGTTAATTAAATGGCTAAACACAACAGAGAAAAATCAGAAAAAAATCACTGGCCTTGTCTATATTTCTGTCCTCAGTTATACTGAGATCATTTCTGTGTAAGTCAGTCAGTAATCATACCACATTCCTTTCTACCTTTTCATCTATAACAAACATTCACTTAAGAAAGATGCCAATGTACATTAACAAGGGAAACATTAAAATGTTCAGAGGTTGCACTGAAGGGTATTACACTAAGAACAAAATGCAAATAAAAACAAAGACATTAAACATGTAACATCATTGCTTGCCAGATGCAGAAATCCTATGTATTCTGTAGACACTGCACCCTCTAATGGAAAGTTGCATGTAGAATCTGTCTCATATAATCCATAAACTTCTGCAGATCCCTTTCTGGAGGATTAATGGCTTTGTTTACACTTGGAAAAGAAGATAAACAGAACGCGAAGGTATACATGGAGTCAGAATATGAACGCCATAGCAGGGGAAAAGCACTTGACAGAGCTGGATTCGGAGGGGGATGGTTCAGAGAAGACAAAGGTTACAAGTAGCTTGAACAGGAGAGACAGCTCTAGACAGCATCTACAGCTAATGGGAGTCTAGTGAAGAGGAGACAGCAGATGTGAGTGGCCACAGAGGTGGTTGTACAGGGATAAAGCTAAATTTCAGAGACAGAAGGTGAAAGAGAGAGAGAAGAGGAAGATGCTAAGGCTCAGTGTTTTGGAGTTTCAGTGTGCATTATCATGGTGATACACTGTATTTCAAGTTACAGATCAAATGGGATCCTGATGTATTCATCTAAAGTCCTTGGTTTTTCTTGGACTTCAGGAAAGAACATTAACTGAGGGGATTTGGTTTTGCTTGTTCCTCTAATTCTGTTTTTGCTGGGAAAGATCTTAATGCATCATTGGATCTCACCTCTGATTCATCCTTTCCAACCTGACCTCAGAGGAACCAGGGACTGAGACTCAATGAAAGAACTGTAACTTTGGCCTGAAAGTAATAACAATTATCACAATTACCATTGACTTCCCGCAAAACTGGAAAAACAGAACCTCAACTTTCTTCCATATTTCCTTGGCTGTCTTCCCTTTAACGTGGTATGTCTTGTCCAGGTTTCATTGCGGGAACTGACAGACAAAGCTTGCAGTTGGGAACATATTGGCTGCCACTCTGATATTCCATCACTTAAGAAAAGGGTTAAGTAATGAAATCAGTATTGTAGTTCACAGAGAAAGTGTGTTCCAGAGTTCTCTGCAGTCAGTGGAATGAATCCCACCAACGTCACCAAGTACTGGCTTGAGGCCTTAGTAAATATGGTGTTTATAAAGGAATCATTGTACATAGTGGGTGCAAAAAGATGTCTCAATAATTCAGAAACCACAACTGAGGAAGGAGTAGAGGCAAAGAAAGAGGCAATGATTGCTAGAGGTGAAGGCTGAGAAAACATGGATGTTAGACCAGAGAGAGGTATGGAAGGGAAGTTAAGAGACATGAAAGCTAGACTGAAGTTGCTAGAAGAAGACAAATAAGTTGATATATTCTGATGAGCCTTTTATTCCTTAAAGCACTGTTGCCTTTGCAGTTTTCTTTATCCTGTGCTGATTTTGTTCCTGACTGCAGCTGCACTGTATAGACTTTAACACATATAATCTACATGTGAATAGTTCTCCCAGTCCTATGGGTCCTTCACAGATAGAGACAGCTCTAAATATCCTGGCACCACAGCCCTTCTACTGTACAGTGCAACTGGCAGTGAAGAGACAAGGCAAGAGTACTGTGAGCACTAAGAAGTAGCATCCCCCAGTGCTGAGGGCTCTTTGACTCAGTTTAGTAAGGATTTCTCTGTACTCCATAAAATTATCTTAGCATACCATTAAAGGATACTGCCCCTATCACCTTATGTGAGCCCAGCCAAGTGAGCTGGAACATGTTCAGAATTTGGCCTAGTCCACGACAGATTTGAATGTCTCTTCTGCTTAAATTAGGGAGAACTATTCACATGTAGATTATATGTGTTAAGGTGTTAACACATGTAGAGTTTTGCATGATAGGCTTGTGAAACTAGCTCACCTGTTGTGAACGAGATGTATGATCTTGTTATGATCTGTCAGGTCTCCTCCCAGTGAGATCTAACATATAGGCCTTCAGGTGTCAAGGAGCATACTTTAGATGTCATAACTTTAGAGACCCAAGTTCAGAAATGCAGATAATGTTCATCAGTCATAAAAGAAACACTTCCTCTTTGCCTACTTCTTTGTGTGTATATGCCTCAGATATGAAATGCTCAGTGAACAGTTAGTTCATTTGTTTGAAGGATGTGGATTTTTATACACAAAATTAATAGGAACAGCTCTGCATTTTTAGGCATGTAAATACAACAGGTTTTACATGAGGTTAAAGAGTGGCTAACTGGTGGTCTTTGTATAGCTTCTCTCATTTCTGTGTTGCCAAGAGAGAAGCAGGACTTGATAGAAAGTTTGCAACAATACTTGTGGATATGTCATTGCAAAATGGTGGCCTTGCAGAACAGCAAGGTAGGGAAGGAGTACGGCAGCATTGCACTAACGTTGTTCAGTGGTGAGCTCACTCTTCAGGGGACAGCACCTGCAATTTTTTAATAGGTATTCACAGTTATTATCACTATCTTTTAATAAGAAAAACACCAGTCGACTGCAACATACTCGGAGTTTCCAGCAGGGAGCAGCATTTATTCATTTGTGAAGGACAGGGGACTCGAGCCTGAAAGGATCAGGCAACTGAAGCTGAAATAGAGACTCCAAAATCTCTTGCTTAAAGCAGAGTATTTGCAGATTAGTGGACAGTCAGCAGCATGAGGGATGTAAGAGGGACGAAAGGTTAAAGAACTGGCACCAGGCCTTCCTTGTCCTCTTCACTGGTGTGATGCCTCTCTAAGCATGATGTGGTGGTAGTTGGGACTAGAGGCCGCACCAGCAAATGAGCAGGATCCAAACATTCCCGTTTAGGGAAGCATTTTCATCAGACAATTCCGTGTTCTCCCTGATGCACAATTATTAGTCCAAGGACTGAAATTCCAGAGCAGGTTCTCACTAATAAAGTGTACATAATTTTACCCCCACCTAATAATACAGCACCTTAATAATAACATATTTTGTTGTTACGAGACTAACAAGATTCTTCATCTATCTAGGCCACTAGCTGCTTTAGAAAATACATTTCTAAGGAACTGTTTCTTACAATTAAATCTTAAATTTAACTCCAAAGTCTCTGCTAGTTCAATACTTCAGAATGTTGTATCTTGGAAATGCAACCTTCTACCAGGTCAAAATTTAAAATCAGAGAAAATCATGCTGTGAACGAGTGCAAAGGAGAATATTGTAGTTTTTGGAAAGTATAGTAAAAAATGCCCTCTCGTTCAAAAAAATTTGTATTAAAATACACTTTTATAATATTTTTGCCAAACATTAGTTCAAGAAGTTACTTTCTAGCTATTTCTTCCTCCAGTTAGTTCTAACACACTTTATTTTTTGCTTTCCTCATCTTAAAGCAGGTCTGGATGAAATCTCAATAGTAAATAGTGACAGCCATTCCTTTTGCATGTTACAAAAATTACGTACGTCATCAGAGAGTACTTGTGGTAACATTACATTGTTCCTGCCCACCCTGACGCCCTGTCAATCTGCCCCTGCTATGCACTGCAGCCTCCGGTTGCTGTCATTCCCCCGGTGAAGTGGCTGCATCGCGGCCGTGGAGTAGCAAAGTCGGTGAATCATTCCATACAGACACTGTAGATAATTACTATAATCTAGGTAGACAGACCCAAACTGTCTTTAATCCATCAGGCTAGATCACATGAGCAGTGAAGCTAAAGCAGCATGTGCTTGAGCGAGGGCTCTCCAAGTTCCTGGGACCCTCAGTATATATTAATAGGTAAAGCCTCTGCAGGTGATACTCCAGTCATTTAACTCCCAGTTGGATGAAAGCAAGCTTGATCCTTTCTCTAACTCTAACATTACATAACTTTTTAGTACCTTGACCTTCCCTGCAGTCAGAAGTGTACACAGTAACAAATTAGATTATACTGACTTTTACAGACATCACTTTCATCATACTTTCTCTTCATGTTGGAGCTAAAGGTTTGGTACATGATTGCTATAATCATTCAGTTTGTCTTAAATATGTATTCCCACACCTTAATTTCCCTAGATTTATTTTTTAAGTACAAATTTACTTTGCACAACCTTAGCTTTGAATATCCAAAATTCATAATGCTTTGTTCTGAGATAATAGCAACGTTCCTGTAGTATTTTTTATCCTCAGATTACTATATTTCTTTAGTTGTAATGCCAGAGTAATGTAGCTTTGTTTCCTAGTATCTCTTAACTGTTTTTAAAATATTAAAATTGCACATATATTCTCTGCATGAGAAACCCAAAGACTGCACCAAAAGTGATTTTCCACTGATTTGAAAATTGGTAGTCTTAGTATTAAATCTCATTTAAAATTTCAACTTTAAGGAGTAGATTTATCAGTACAAAAGAGCCTCACAAAGCATCAGTCCACAGAACTCAAATAGCAACTGTCCAGCGCTGGCATTATGTGATCAATGTTTTCCTTTGGTGAAACTATTTCTTCATTTGCAGTTTGGAGACCACATGCATACACATGAATTGACTTAGGAGCTTGTCAATAAAAGTAGTATGTAGCTTGAAAGAGGGTAGGTGCAAGATGCCCATCCAGAAGAACTGGGGAATTCTGGCAGAGGACAGAGAGTCTAGCTCTGTGCCTTATCTCTGTTAGCCACCTAAAGCAAATGGCTAGGGAAGAGCATTGGAGCAGGGGGAGGCTCTGGGGATACATCCGTGAAGACTTTCACAGCATCCAGCACCTCACAGCTTGGGGACTTTCTGGTTAAGGAGCACTGTCTTCATATCCAGTCTTCTCAGTGAACTTTGTCTTCAATGTCTTCAACTTCTCCTTCAAATCACGGGACCGTGTTGCTGCAGTGTCCTGTGGCAGGGAGTCCCACAGCTCGCTCACTCTGAGCAATGAATTGCCTCCCTTCGTTTGTTCTGAACCCATCACATGCTAGCTTCCTTCCTTTGGCCCCCAATTCTTGTACTGGGAAAGATGACACCCATTTTATAAATTTCTACCATACCCACCTCAACTATCTCCTTCCCATGCTGAAGACACCAAGCTGTTCCTTCATGCAAGTCAGTCCATGCAGTGACCTCTGAAAATAGTCACTAAGGGAAGTGCAGCTAAGGACACCAACTTCACTTGGGGCTACTGCAGCCATCAGCACTTCAACCATGCAGAGTACCTGAGGATCTGCACACATGTAAAGTGGAGCCAAACCATCAACCAGGAACCTTTCAAGCACTGCTGTTCAAGCTGCACAAAACCCCACATTTCTTTGTCTATAGCACATGCCGCAGTGTGGTGTAGTAATAGCTGAATTCAATTTAAATGAACTACTGCCTAACCACAGCAACACGGAGCTCCACAGAGAGTAATTTACCCTGCCGCTTAACAGGAATCCTTGAAGAGTCATGACAGGTCCAAGTAATCTATCAGAGAGATGCCTGACAAGCCAACAAGCTCTCTCCAGAAGCTAATACGTTATGAACAATAGACTCATTATATGCAAATTAACTGGAGAAGTAGTGATTGGCTGTAATACCTACAGCAACAACTACTCCATTTAGAAGTTAGCTGAGATGTTTTCTTGAACTATCCTGGAATCTACAAGCTTAAAAGACTTAGACATCAGTCTGCATCTTTGTTTAAAAACAACCTGATTTCTGCAAACAGACTTCATGAATGCTGCCTATATGGAAAGCTGGAAATAGTGTTTAGTGACTGAAATCTATGGGGAAAATAACAATAACAAATTGATTCATACACTGAATTTCTTAAACAGTCCTGTTTTTAATTAATTTTAATTCCCAGCTCCATTACAGATTTACTAGTTAAATGTCAGAAAATCCATTTGAATCCAAGGAGTAAGCTCTGTATTTGTGCAACATATATACTGGAAATTTGTACACATTGCACAGAACCTTTTCTTATATGTGATTATACTGAACCTTAAGACTGCAACTGGACACTTCATGATAACTAAAGCAGGTTCCCACCTTGGTTCAAAGTTAAACACAGTCAACTGCTTACTGTTTTGTCCAGTGATATTTGATTGTGGGAAGGTTATGAGTTTTCTGATGCCAGTTTGCAAAGCTGATCTTAATTAAAATATTCCATTGAAAACGTTTCATAAGATAGGAATACAAGACTGACGCCAGTCTGTCACAATTCACTAGACCATTTGAAATCTGGAATCAGTCTGGCAGGTCAGGAGCTGCTGTTGCTGTACCAGGGCCAAATGGAGTCCCATACAGAAGTTTTGGCTTCTAGGGAATTTTCTTTTTTCTGACTTTTTTTTAAATGTACACCATTAAATGTACGGAGAAGTCCGTAGGTTCTTAAGGACCTCTGATTTGCCCATAGTAACAACATATAGGCTATTAACTTCCATAGACACTGCAGTAGATAGAGCATTTTTAAAATGCTTTTATAGATGGATCTAGGTATCCAAATATACCCATCTATTTCTGAAAAACTCATCCAGAATTCAGTAGAAGTCAACTCTCTAACTTACCTCTCTCTGTTTATAGCTCAAAATCTCATTTTCAGTTTCAGCTTCAGTTCATAGAAGCAATCAATCTGACATGCTTGAGCCCACTAAAGCACAGTTAATTTCCTATGCATGTAGATGGATAAAGCCAAAAAAATTGAAGCTCATGTGAAGCTGTGGTTGTCTGTTTTAGCAGATATGGTGTGCTTCAGGAGTGCTAGGGAGCTGCTCATTTTCATTCTGCATCCTACACCAGATGTGTTTGCAACCGGTACCTTTTAAATGTCATCAGTTTAAAGAGAAAAAAAAAATCACATCTGTGAAATAATCTGCATGACTGGCAAACTCAAGGCACCAGATGTATGTACTGGTAAATATGAGGTTCACCTGCATCCCTGTTGCATTCCCATTTTTGAGGTTTGTTCATGAGAAAGCACTCAGCACATAAGACCTCGAGTACAAGCGCTCTTACATCAATGATGATCATACCATACAGCACAAAGAACACTTTGCAGGTTTTTCCTAATTAAAGCTAATACTAAACAGCTATTTCAGCTGTACACATAACATAGGAGAATGTGACTCAGTCTACATTAAAAAAAAACTTTGCACTTGCATTGTACTCTGCATCCATGTATTTTAGTGTGCTTTCCAAAAAAACTAATTTAGCCTCACGGTATCCCTGTGTGCTTACTGAAGGAACAATTTCCCCACACTTACTGACGGAAACATTGGCAAGTAGGTTGTAGGCCAAATTGTCAGATGTTTTAAGTGCAGACATATGTGTGCAAAATGCAGGCATATTAATGAAAACAGCTCTTAATTTCACTAACTGCACATGCAGATGACCAGCCAAACATATGAATGGTCACTTTTATCCACATCCAGCTCTTGTCTGCCCAAGATAGACTTAAAATGTATGTATATATGTGTAACCCCTAAACCCCTAAACTTCAAACTTTAACATCCAGAAGTAAATCTGTAGCTTTACTGGGTGTTGCCTTGCATATAGCTTCACTGTCTCTGCCTGTTTTGTTACTAAAATACATTTCCCTCTTGACTAAAGCCACGAATGTTCTCAAGTCTACTGAAGCAAACCTTTGACAGAGATCTTTTGTCATGGTGCTACTGATGAGTGCAGCAAGGATCTTTGTAAAGAGCAGGAAGCATACGCATTGAGGAGTATCACACTCTGGAGGACCCATTTCACATGTAGAGAAAAGCAGGAGTTGGAAAGACAAATGTCTTTTTTCTTTGCAAAGTTTTGCAGAAGAAAGTATTTTTCCCATGATGCAAATGGCTCTCTTTCTCCCCCCCCCCCGCTCATTTTTTATTATATTCTGAGTAATTTCCCATCTAAAATACTTTTTCTTCCCTCCACAGGCCACCATCCCCAAAAGTATCATATTCAGCCTTCCTCTGACTGGATTTTTGAATGATTATTTTGGAGTCTGGCTTTATCTCCCCTGAGTCTCATATCTAGGGATCAGCAAACTGGCTCATATAACTTACAGACTGACCTGAACCATAATTCAGAATGGAGGAAATGTTTTGAGGTTAAAAAAAAAAGAAAAAGAAAAAAAAAAGTCCGTGTACATTTCACATTCATACACCTCTCTACTTCCTCGTCCTGGAATCAGCTGAAATGCCAAGTGATGGCAGGTTAGCTGATACTTCAGAACTTTGGATTTGGTTTTGAAAGTCCCTAGGGTTTATAAAGCATCTGATTTCATGGATCCCTGTATCGACACTGAACTGCCAATTATTATTGACTGTTGTGGAGGCTTTTTTCCCCCCCTTTTCTTTCATTCAGTTGTGCAATAAGGTCTAATTCCATTTGTGTTTGGAACCATATGAATCAGGGGCTGCTTACAAGAGGCCAATCAGAAGGGAATATGAAACCCCCAAAAAATAAATGAAAAGAATAACTCTGTGCTAGTTCTTGACCTTCAAACCAAAAAAATCAAATACTCTTGCAGCCCTCACTGTGTCTTTTATCCCAGACAAGGAATTTTGCATTGCTTTCTGCTCTGGCCTCCTAACACAAACATGTAAAGATATGCAATCCACTACATCTTTTATTGAGACCGCACCTACAAGTAAACACAGTCCAAATGCTCTCTGTACATGCATTCTGACTTCACTCTCATACTAGGTGGAACTAAGCTGCCCCCATGCCGGTGGCAGCGCCACACCTCTGAGAAGCCTTGCAGAATGAGTGGCTGGGTTTTGCCATCCTGCCACTTGTTTTGTCTGATTTACCTGGCACTTCTGTAGGGGAAAACTGTGTACACATATTGGCTCCTTCTCCAAAGGTGAAGTGAGATAGTGGAGAATCAGCAAAGTAGTTTTATGGATTTTGTTAGTTCAGAAAATAGCAGATGGCATTTCATGGCACCACTAAAATTTTGTCATTAAATTATATAAGTCTTTCATGATATAGAGTGCTGTTTCTTAAACAGAGGACACTTGTAGGCATAGTTTCATCAAGATAAAAAGAATTAACTGATGCTGTAAATTCCTAGCATGCAAGTTATTTCTGCTTTCACTGAAAGGAACAGGATTTTTGCTACTGATTTCCAAGGAAGTAGTCTCAGGCCCTCAGCTACCACAACAGTTTTAATGTCTATTGTCATGACTATTTTTTTTAATGGAAGTGTACCAGTTTGCATGTCAGATGGTATACACCTAAGTTAAGAAGGTTTATTTGGAACTTTCTGCCCGACTGATGTGATATTGTTGAAATACTACATGTTCCTGTGGTTGAACTAGACATCTAAGGTGATATAAACAAAGCTCATTTGTCAGCTGCATCTTGATGCAAACGGTAGTCTAAGAAAATACTACATTGCTGCCTGTCCTTCCTCAGAATTTACTTTACAGTCACAATAAAAAACTCAGAAAAATATCAACTGATGTCCAATGACTACAAATTATTCTTTGAAAAATCCCTCCTGCTTTAACTATTCGTCCAACTCAACATGCCTGCTATGGTACCCATCAGCTCTCTTAAAATGCCCTGCTTTCTATACTATCTGCCTTCAGGTAACTACTCGGAGAAGGTCTTTAGTAACACTTCTATGGGTATTGATCAAACCTATAGGGCATGACTTTGTCAACAGGTATAAGACTAATACTAAAAGACTGCTCACCTAAACTGAGGTACTCATATTAGCAACATTTTTTAAGAATTAGAGGTCCAAGATTTGGTTCAATGGAATATTCATTCAATGTGACAGTTTTATTAGCATTTTAGCTCCACATATTGTAGGTAAGTGAAGCATTTTTTTACATATTAAAATGTGCTGTTTGGTTCTGGCTTTGATATTTGAGGAAAAATAGGGAATTTCACATATTTAATAAATGTAAGACTGAAGTGTTTTCCAGGGGAACTCACCCACATGTCCTCCTACATTTCAGCAGTGTTAATTCAATTAGTCTGAAAATAATTCAAAGAGACTATTATTGTCCACAGTGGGAGAAGTCCTAGGATCTTCCTTTGAAAGTATTTTATCCCCACAAAAACTGAATGCCAAAAGCTAACTTAAATTTTCCTGCTGCACTTTAAGGAGCCTGATCCAATTCCCATTGAAGTTAACAGAGCCATTTCAATTACTCCTCCAGTAGAACAATTTATTATGACAATCCCATTCTTTTTTGACCTCTATTCAATTTATTTTCAGCGATAATGCCCACACTCCCAATTTCTCCATTCATCTACTACTGAACCAATTTCTCTCTCTTCTCCTATTTTTATCTATTTAATGATTTCATAAATTCTTCTCTTTCAAATTACTTCACACTGGTCCTTGCTGGATCCCCCTGATTTATGTCAACTCTACTTGCCAAGATGCAAGTTCTACAGTTGATTGGATTTTCAGTTCTCCCAGATTTGCTTCACCCGCAAACTGAAGACTGTTATTGTCAGCAAGGCAAATATTGGGACTTTATGTTGCTGGCAAATGAAGTAGAAAAATGTGCATGCTCCTAGGGTTTTGGAACACTGGGAACTTATTTTCTAGCATCTTTGCTTTGTGGATGGTAGGAATCATGTAAGAAGAAACTCGGAGCCACTTTGTCATTCATGCTGTTGGCATTTCTTTGCTTTGGAAAAACAGCTGCTACTGCCAAACATTTCTGTTGCCAGTGAGTATCATGAAGAGAATTACCAGAGGGTCAGGATGTAGGAGAACAATAGATACTCTATTTCTGTATGGCAAGTGATACTGTTTTATTGGCAATTAACTAATGACTACCAAAGAAAATACCTTGGAATGATTATTTAGTACACATTAGGTGCCACAGAAGACACTCAGCATTAATTCTACCATAAATTGGAGGGAGTTTTAATGGCTAGAAGCCTATTATGACTAGCATTAACACAGAATTTTATACACTGAAAGTGCTGGACAAACAAATTTTTAGCTTAAAGTTGCCTATAAGTCTGCTTCAATATAGTTTCATGGATATCACTATCAGTGAAATGATCTGCTGCGTACATATCCTGTGTTCATTTTGAGAATACTGAAGATTCACATTCACAATTAAGGTGTTGCAGCTGAAGGTGTTTGAAGAGGTCAGACGGACAGGGCTAGCAGTGCTGCTAGTTTCCTTGTGGTGGTCTAGAAGAGCTGCCAGACCCTGGCAACAGCCAGTGACTAACGCCTACAAGAGTCTAAAGGTAGGTCAAGCATATAGTAATGATTCCCCAATTTCCTTTTCCAATTTCTAATAGTCTGTAGCTCAGAGACTTCCTTTCCAGGAGTGGGATCTGTGTATTCAATAGCCCTTGAATGATTTCTTTCCCACAAATTTGGCTACTCCTGTTTGAAGCCATGAAAAGCCTTTTGGGATCTACTCGACCGGCTGACGATGTGTTCCACAGCCTCAGTAGCAATGTATGAAGAAATACCAAATTCTCTTTAAACTATCACACAGTCATTTAATTTGGTGTTCTCTACTTCTAGTGTTGAGAGAGAGACTGTGAACCACCACTTCCTATTCACATTCCTTATGCCACTCGTGGTTTTATAAACCTCTATCCTATCTGCCTTCACTTATATCTTTTCCAAGCTGCAGAGTCCTAGATTATCTGCTTCTGACATTGAAGTTATTTCGCACATTTGACTATCAGCTTTGTTGTTCTCTCTCTTTTGTGTGTGTGTGTGTGTGTGTAATCTTATATCCTTTTGAGAGGGGGGCACCTGAACTGCATAAGTACTCCATTTGTGGATGTGCCACAGACTAGCACTTTGAAGAAAATATGTTTTTTTCTTTTTTTTATGTTTTCCTAACATTTGATTTGAAAGCACCCAGGCTATGCGTCTCTTGCTTTTAGCTGGAGCCCTTCTAGTCTTACTCAACATTTTAAATATTATTTACATTTGAAATTATTTTATTAATTTTGACTAGCTGGCTTTAAAACAGTAGTGAGAATAAGATTTCAGCTCCTACTGACAGCTTGAGTTTGTCCTCGGGCATTCCTGTAGTCTTTAACTTGAGTCCCTGACCTAAATTGCCTTTTTTTTCATTTTCATTTTAAGGTAGCCTAAAGTTTGCCACTAAAAATACAGAATGTGTGCTTTTCACCATGCGTATTCCACCAGGTTCAAACATTTTTGGTTTTTGTTTCCTCACTTCAAAAGGCAGCAATATTGATCAAGAGTTTTTTTTTAAATATAGTGTTTTAAATTAAAAGCTAAACCATGTTTTAGAGGCACAGAGATGTTAAAATAACAAGCAGTTGACATACTTAATTAGTCTCATTATTTTGTGTTTCACAATGTAATTTTAATGTTTTACACCCCCAACATTTTAGCTAGGAAGAATATTTTTTTTCAGCAGAGTTTGGCTAGTAGACACTCTACTATAGACTATATTAATCTATTCAGTCCTGGAATAAATTATGCTAACTATTTCAAGGCTGGATTAAACTATACCAAAGCAAGCATTTTTATGTAATTGGGCATACTTACACCCTCATCAGAGGGCTTTTGCTTCAACTAAACCACACTCATCACTCAGATCAAGAACAAAAACAGATTCTATAGGTGAAAGAACCCAAGTATAACACATTCCAAGTAAGAGTGTCACTAAGCAAATGAAAACAACACCCAAAACAGCTGTGGATTTTGAATGATGCTGAGGTGAGTCCCAGTAGAGTTCAAACCTGAGTGTCATCTGTACGTTAAAGACAACACAGTGCAGCATTTCTCAACAGCCTGAACATGAAAAAATGACAGAGGGAACAATGTTGATGCATGACAGTGAACCTTCGAAGTTGATAAATTTTACAATAGAAGTATCTGGTCATCTTGTTGAGAAAAGAATGCAATCATTCTGCTTCTGCTCCACACAGAAAAATGCAGGCTCTGGTTTTGAAATGGACTGATGACATGCAGAAAGGTGAGGAGATGCTTCACCCCCACCTTTTCCAGGTTCTCTTTGAAAAGATGATTCTCTGAAAGGATGATTCTGAAAGGGTATTCAGGCTACCACATTTCCAAGTTCAGTTTTATTAACTAATCAAGATATGTTTCCATTCTCAGCTAGTGGTTTGAATCTCCCAAAGGATACAGAACTTCAGCAGGTAGCATAGGCCCACATTATGTGGAAGACATCACTTTTGTCATCAATAAAGGAGTTAAGCAGGGCTCCAGATCTGAAAGCATTTCACCTCAATGTAGAATGAATATTCCCTCCTAACAACAAATATTCAACTCTTCCTCCAGGTATGAAGCATTATAAATAAACAAATATATAAATACATATATATACACACACCATTGATGGAGATATGACTGTGAATGTAGAATAATATTCTAAAAAGATAACAAAAATGAAATACATGAATGCAAAGTCAAAGTCACTCTATCATCACAACTGCCATTTCCTTATCCCGTATTCGGCAGCTCTAGGCAGCTATCAGTCTTGATGGCAGCCATCTGCGCTGGTCAGCCAAAAGGTCCCTGATGTTTCAAGAAGCAGAAACACAAAGCCAACATCTCCCCAGTGCTAACTGTTTTCTTGGGGAATGTCTTCTTGCTCAGATTTGGCATTGGTTCTTTGTTTTTCTACTACAAGAATTACATGAGTGAAGCAGAGTGGAAAACATCAGATCACCAAGGTCATGTGATGAATGAGGCAATTAGAGCAATTAGATTAAAAGTTACTGAGCTTTATCTGTTTTGCTCATAAAATATAATTTTAAGTAGGCTCATCTATCTCACTATACCTGATTACTCTGGAGGTCACACTTGCAGAAAATGTTTAGGATATTAATGGCATGAAAACGGTATATATGGGCATTGGATTATTTGTAAACACGCTTTGCCTCATCTATATAAGAGAAGATTGCAAGGACAGAACCTAACTGCAGTAAGGGTAAAATTTATTTTACCAAGGAAAATCTATTAAACGATTAGGAGTTCGGTCCAAGCCAATTTTCTAGGCTCATTCTGTAACCAAAAGAGCCAGACCCCTCCAACAAGACATCATTCCCTCATAAAATAAGGCTCTAAAATAGGTGAGAAGAATAACTCTCTGTAGATTTCTCTCACTCTGTTACATATAGAGCAACCACAGATGTTCAACTCAGACTAGATGCCTAACATTTTGATGGCTGAAATTATCCCTCTCTCAGTGACTGAGCAATGGTGCTTGGAATTTCATGTTTATTCACATAAAGCAATTCACACTGGAAGACAGGAGTGCAACCATATTGAATGAGCTCTACATTAACTACATCCATCCTAAGAAAGGATCCAGGCTTCATATTGCATACCTCTATGGACTTTTTGCTTACAGTAAAGCTCTTGCAGTGAGGAAAGCCAAATGCATACTAAGCTCTATTAGCACAAGTGCAGCCAGCAGGTCCAGGGAGGTGTTTATTCCCATCTGTTCTGAAGAGGAAACACATCTTAAGTGCTGTGTCAGTTCTGGGTTCCCCAGTACAAGGAACACATTGACAAACTGGAGCAACTTCATCAAATCTAGCAAAAGGTTATGAAGGTGATTAAGGCTAGAGCAAGGAGGGACATACAAGGAGAGGCTGAGAGAACTGGGATTTTTCAGTCTTGCAAAGACCTTATTGCTGTTTGCAACTATCTAATGAAAGGATATAAAGAAGACGAGCCAGACTCTTCTCCGTGGTGCACAGGGAAAGGATGAGACACAATGGACACAAATTACAGCAAGGGAAATTCAAAACCAATATAAGGAAAAAAATCTTCATGATGAGAGCAGCTGCCAAGCACTGGCATAGGCTTTCTGGAGATGCTGAGGAGTTCTCCATCCTTGGAGATATTCAGAAGCTAGCTGGGCCATGCTCTGGGCAACCTGGCCTAAATTGGCCCTGCTTTGAGTGGGAGGCTGAGCTAGACATTTTACAGTTCTATGATTCTATGTAACATTATGGTTTATAAAGAACAATATAGAAAGAGATACTGAAAAAAATGGATGACACTGATTCACTTTTGGTCACACAGATAGGACTGATTCATCTAACTTTAGCTATCCAAAATACAGGTATGCAGTCTCATAAAGGAGACTATGTTTCCCTCTGAAATTAAAAACAGGCAGATAGACAGATCTCTAGGATGTGAATTGTCTGAGCTACAAACACACCTCTTACAGTGCAGTGAGATTCCGGATGACAGACTTGCTATCAAGATGATCTTGGATGATCTTCCATAGATCTTGGACTACTTTTTAGATAGTCATTGAGGAGATAACCCAGTCACTGGGATAACCCAGTCTTCATTCAATTCTGTCAAGCAGCAGAAATATCAATATATTCAAAGAAATATAGAAATCAGTGACAAAAATTACTAAAAAGAAAAGCAATTTGGAGAGAGAGGAAAGTCAAAGCAACAAATAGAAAGGGACATAAATGAATATCCCAGGTCTTTCCACTGTGCAACAGGCTTTCAACAAAATCAAAACTTAAGATTCAAGATTAGTGAAGAGATATCTCATCTACCCAGAGTGTATAATGCAGTGGAATTCACTGCTAACAGGCCCCAACAAGTCAAAGAGGAAAGATAAATTTCAAACAGAATTAAATATTAACAACATCTTTTATTTTCTGAAATTATATATTCTTAAAATTATCCCAAGTAAAATTACTTTGGAAATACCAAAGTTAAGAAAAAAATAACATCTAGTCATACGCATATTGTTATAATTAACTATCTAAAGTTACTTTCTGGGACATTAGCACAAAACAATCAATTTAAGATCACGTATTTTCACTAATAAATAAATAAAACGAGAAGAGGTCCCAGATGAGGCCCCAGAACTTCCACTCAGCCTCTTCTCAACTGTCATATCAAATCAACAACAGACTGTCAGTTACATTAAATTAAAAGGAAAAAGAAAAAAAATGTAATCATCACAACACAAATGACTTACTGATATAAGCTAGGAAATTCCTTACATTATCCCATATACAGTCTGCTCTCCAAAACAGCTTTTTCTGACCACCATACCATTAAACCTAGATCTTAAATTGAGTGGCCCCTAGTCTGATCTAGTATGGAAATTTTTATGTTTCTGTGTATAAATCCGTTTACAAAAACTTAACTCAGTATTTTAGAACTCTCTTATTTCACTTAAATATCTGTTTTTGTCATAGAATCATAGAATCATGTCTCCTTCCATTTTTTTTCCTATTTAATCTAATCATTTTTCATATGTACTATGTATTTTGTTAATTGTCTAGATACTTCAAGTCAGATACACCATTATGATAATCTAATCTGCAATCTAGTTAAAAAGCTTAAAGTTGTCCCTCAGAAGGTACGGTCTACATGGACTAACTCTAGTCTGCCTGATTCATATACCAGCAATCTGATTCCTGTTGCCAGCCTGTTGCCCAGAGGGTTACTCTTGTGTCATGCAACCAAAAACATATTCAAGTGAAATACAGGCAAGTCACCCGAATAGAGACCTCTTGCCTGTTGCACGGTGGGGGAACACTGCTTTGTCAGTGCGCCAGAAGATTTAAGTCCACCATAACCTAAGACATGTAGGCAGCCTTCAGCTGCATGGCTCATGCGCGTTCTTCGTGCGGCTGGAAGTGCACTCACAGCACGATGGAGGCACCTGGATTTCGTTAGTGTGAGCAGTACCAGTCCTGTGAGCGTTAATATAAACTTACTGCCAGCTTGCACTTTGCTAACTTCAGGTTCCAGGCCCTGGATCTTAAGACTTCCACCTGCTGTCTGCATTTTCTACCTACAGGATTGTTTACACAACATTATTTGGCTTCCCCTAAACCTTCTTTTTTGGTAGGCTGAATATATGCAACCATCTTACCATCCAGCTGTAGGAATTCTTTTTTAAACCAGTGTCTTCTTTGTAGTTCTTCAAACTATTTCCAGTTTTTCAGCACCCTTTCCAAAGTGTGAATGCTAGTACAGTACATGCCGTTTCGTCTGGTTGCTGGTCTTGTTACCTATTGAATAGTTTCATTTCCCCTGTCCTACCTGCATGTCCGATTTTGCTATCAATTTACCCAAGCATTGTATCAGCTCTCTCTGTCACGGTGTCACCCTGGGATCACACAGTAAACACCTTTTCAGGATGCCTTGCCTTTTCAGGATGCTTTTCCAAAACACTGCTTTCCCTAATGCAGCCTCCTGCCCTAAAAGTTTGGCATTAGATCCCTTTTCCTCATCAGGCTGTCGCCTTCTTCTATTAAAGCACAGTAGCTGGACTTCCCACAGTTTACAACATAAACCACACTGGCCATTGGCCTCGACATTATTTTTCCCTTAAGCATCTTTGTGCTGCCCAAAGAAAGATTTTAGCAAACATTTTGCCTATTCTAAACTCCCATTTATAATCTTAAATAATATTGCTCCCAAAACAAGCTCCTGCAGGACTTCAGTAAAAGCAACCCAAGTTGATATTTTCCATTAATAATTCTGTACTACTGCAGTTATTCATACTGCACATTAAAATAACTAAGTTGCTGGGTTTTGACATCAGTTACTGCAGTTCACGTAAGTACAAGCCTGCATTTCCTACAGAGTCCATAGAAAAAGCTGGGCAACTCCACAGATGAGCAGGAATCTAGATGCAACACAGAATTCTGCATCACCTATTTCCACTAGATTTGTGGCTATTTTCCCCCAGCCTCTCCAAGGCCCAGTGTTGGTCAGTAGCATGTTGCCGTACTCTTGTAAACTTTCATTGTAAGAGAATATTTCAAAGTTAGACAAAGCAAAACAAAGTTTCAGCAGTAATAATTTTCTGTATAAGGCATGCTTAACAGCCTTAAGGAAGTGGAAGAAAAGTTAACTCATCATTCTCTACTAAAAACACTATGATAAACCCTTCATGGATTTAAGATTATTCCTATCAGTTGTTTTAGGTAACACTTATGCCTGGAGCAGCCTTCTCATTCACTGTAGCCCTGAAAACCTTCAGTACCTTATTTTTTGTAGCTGCATCTGCTGTTTCCTCCTGATTTGTACCAAATGAAGAAGCAACAGTGAGTAAAAAATAAATGATGCCTGGGATGACACATTGTCTGACATGATATTAATGTAATTTTGATTTTTATTTTAATAAAAATGACAGTTAATCTATTGTGGCATTTGCTTCACATCAGAGAATATAAGAGAATTGCTTATAAAAAACCCAGATAATATTTCCTAATTCTACTAGTTGCTGCAATTCACACAGCAGGTTGACTGCTCTGTGATCTTCTTGGATATTTTTAAATATATGACTGTATGTTCTTTTAAGTCCTCCGGCATGATAGGCATGCTGGAGGAATTTTGCAAAGCCAAATTGGCAGATTGAGTTACAGCTCAATATATTATATCTGATGTATAATTCACAGGTTCTATTAGTTCTCTTCCCATACCACTAAGTATTTCAAAAATACATATTTTACAATCCTTCTGTGACTAATAAAGCATCCATAGTTTATGGAATCTTAAAGATTGTCCCCATACAAGCGCCACTTGGATTCAATTTGTGTAGCCTGCATTGATTCATTGGCTCGGGTGGCACTGATTCCTTCTACAGACAAAACCGTATGAGAACATACCTCTGGTCCTATTTGTCAACATTTAACCATTTCAAGTTGCATTATTTGTCTGAGTTCTTTTTTTTAATGTTGTTTCAAATTAAAATTACTAAAAATAAACTGAAAAGATTGGAAAAAATCAAAAAACTTCCTGTACTTCATTTTTCAACTAGTTGGTTGAAATGTTTGCTATAACAAAATCTGATATGTCAGATTTTGAAAAATTAGGGAGCTTTTGCTAATATTTAAAAAAAATAAAAATGTAAAAAATAACTCTGTATTATAAAAATAACTCTGTAAATAATTGACAATGAACTGCTAGGACCAGTAATCATTTACAAATTAGAAAACAACATGTGTGACTACAGGATGTATCAGAAGAAATGTATCCAAGTGATACAGAAAGACATTGATGCCATTATATTCCTGTGAGACCTTACCCAAAAACAAGCCATATTCTACCATCCATATTCAGAAATGATCAATGAAAGCCATAGCAAATAATGAATGTATCTAGGATACATGCAGGATAGTGAAAAAAAAATGGAGACTATATCTTACAATAAAAAATAAATATTTATTTTAGTAGGGTAAGTAAACCAAGAATATGATTTGTTTATGGGGATACAATTGCTATTTAGAAGCTCTTTAAGAGAGGGAAAAACAGGCAGAGGAAAATCTTTGATACAAGGTAATGTTGACATGAAAACAAGAATTGTAAACTTGCCATGAATACATTCTGAAAAAAAAATCCAGGATATACAGTCTTATTCTGTAGTCCCATGAAATTGTTTGTACTCAGAAAACTGCACTGCTTCTGCATTATTTTGAAAACTAAATACCGTTCAATTATTTCTCATTACTTTTGCAAGAGACAATATCATTTTAATGGGAAAAATATGGTACATAAATACCCTGATCACAGAGTCCATCCTGAACAAAATGGGTTTTTTGTGTTCATTTGTGCTGCAGTTCTTACAATTGTTCTACAATTTCATATTAGTGCAGTATGACTATCATCTTTACTCAACTAAGTATTATGAAATTCCTTGAGTTATAGTCTTAATGTGGAAAAGTACAAAATTGTCACCAGGGAATTTGTATAGCTCTTCTGGAAAAGGCCAGGATTTCAAATATGTGCAGGTAGAGCCATTAGATGCAATTAAAAGGTCTAGCCCGTCTGCCTGGGATCCCTGGGCATTAATACTAACAGGTTAAACCCAGTGTAGTTGGGAATGATTCCTGGACAGTCCTATGCCTGACTGCATACACCAATGAAGGTAAAAGAGGTAAAAGAAGAGATCAATAATGAAATAATGTTTATAGCTAAGAGAAAAACACAGAAAGCTCATTCCTTGATGGTTTGACCTTGGCAGGTCAAAGAAACCCTGACAGGGCTAACGCGGGGGTAGAGAAAAAACCTTTTGCTAGACCAGGAGAGCTAGCTGGATGAAACAGAGAGGCTTCATCAGATCTGAAACTGGAGAGAAAACTTCTAGTTGCATATTGGTTGAAGACCTGGCAGGAGAAACAGACTCATGTCCACTAATAGTAAGACTTCAAAAACAAAGCACATGCGTACAGTCATGTATATCTGGCAAACAAACAAAGGGACCAGCCTTTCAACAGCGGTATCTAGTGGAGGCTGAGCCTTTGGGGAACATGGTTTTAAATCATTTATTTGGAGAAGACAAGATTCTGATCTTGTTAGATTGGTGAAAATCCAAAGTAATTCCAATAAGTTCTAGACTGGGGTTCAAAAACCTTAATATCAGGAAAGAAAGAAAAGATCTCCTCTTTCAATAATATTGACATAAGAATTCTGTTTGATCTTTGTGGGTATATGCTTCAAATATTGTTTCCTTTTATTAAATAGAAAGCTTTTTTTTCTATTTTTTAAAGGATTGTCTTTACTACTTCTTCACTATTGCTGCCTCACAATTATCTGGTGTTTTGCATTTTTTGGTTCCACCCCTGTCAATACTTTTATAACAAAGTCCACCGTGTACAAAGATCAAAGCATTCATCCTTAATGCAGCATTATTTTTCTTTCAGACAAGAAAAATAATATAGAAAAACAAATATAGAGGCTTCTTGAAATGGGAGGTTGCTGCAGAAGATGGAGACCTATTTTCCAGTTTGAAGCTGCCTTTGCATTAGGGAATAATGGTCTCCACTGAGTTACGTCAAGTGTATGTTTTTCCAGAACCTCTGAAGATGTCACAAGCAACGCTCCAGATTCCTCTCTATCATCCCTTTAGTCACATCGGCCACTTCCTTCCAACCCTGCTCTGAAAGCCCAGAGTGTGTAGACTTTATGCCTGGAAGCAATGGCATTGGCCTCCCCGAAATTATTCACATGCATGACCGTAGGTACCGCGTGCGTGTACAAGTCAGAGCCGGGCTCCGCTTGCTACCAGCTCTTCACCTACGTGACCAGTACAAAGTGCGTTTTGCCAGCCAGGCCTGAGGCAAGCGCCAGGCTGACCCAGCACTGTCCCTAGCAGCACCGCACAAGGCTGGGCCATGCAAACCTCCTCTCTAGGCTACCTGCACAGCCCAGGAAGTACAGGCAAGGCTTTGGACACCAAGACCTTTTTGCAGGCAAAAATCCCGCTGTGTCTGTGACCAGCTACTTCAAAATGAGACAGCCGTCTCTAAAAGCTCGCCCTCTGGTTCTAATGGATGATTGATTGCTTTTAAACTAGTGCGTTGTATATTTTGGGAAAGAATTTATGATTTACCAAAAAATTTCCTGCTGACATAAAGCCAAACGGAGACTTGTCTGGGCCAAGTTGCTCAATGTTCATGAACAAGAACATGTTTTTCTTCCTTTCTTGTTTTATGCATGTTTCTGGACTCATTTCATCAGCTGTCAGTAGTTAAATACCATTTCTGAAAAGGGTTTATTATTGTAATTTCCTCAATTATTCTGTTTGTTTCTGCTACAGTTTCTTGAAGCAAAATCAGTCAGCTAATGTAGTAATAAAACATTTTCCCCTGCTGCTCCTTGCTAAGGGCCCAGGCCTTCAAGGTGCTGTATTTCCTGTGCTGTTTAGCACCTCAGAGAGCCTGATCTTAAATGAGTGCCTTTTTCTGTATGCTGTATACACTCGGAGGGATGTCGCGGACGTCACTTCGCAGTCAGCTCTTGTCTTCAGATCAGACTCAATGACACGGCAACCAGGAAAAAAAATATGTGGAAGCAAAAGTGAAAGCAAGAGCCCATTTTCATCACACTGATGACGAAGAAAAACACGAATAGATACAGCAAGTGGTGAAAGTAATCTAGCTTAAATATATAGCTAAATAATGGATTATCTTCAGCAAATTTATGAGCTCATTTAACACATTTTAAATGTGCATTAAGATATTTTGAAATGTCTATTTCTAAAAGTCTATTTATTATAGGAGAGCAAAGCAATTATTTTCCATATAAGGACTAAGCAGACTAGAAGCCAGTCTTTGGAAAATGGGGCTTCCTCTGTGTTTAGGGCCTGCTGTAACATCGCAGAAAGCAGTGGACCGACCAAAGCGGAGCAACGCGTGACAAAGATGCAGCGTGAGGGAGCCAACAAATCATGAGCCTCAGATGCTTAGACCATTACATCTGCTTCTGGCTCAAGCAGTTCTTATGCTGAATTCAGTTTCCCTTCCTCCAAGACACCCAGCAGCAGATAGCCTCAATTTATCAGTTCCCATATCTAGCATCATTTGTCTGAGATAAAAGCTGAGATGTTTTGGCACATAATGGAAATGCAACTATTTAAAAATAAAAGCTAAGCTAAATAAATAGACTAACATCTATTTACAGCTTTACAATTTCCCTGTGAATCATGAATAACTAGGCCAATTCTTCCAGTGTCAGACATTCAGAATTATGAATCAAGCCTTGAAACAAGCAACTGGCTTTAAGAGTTCAGATTTTTAAAAATATTAAATGCCATATTTTGTAATGTTTTCTGCATTTTTAACTTTTGGCATTCATACTTCTGCAGTTATTGTAAATCTGCAAAATGGTACTAAGAGTCTCCCATATTCACATGATTCCAGGAGATGGGACTTAAAAGGAGTCTAACAATAAACTCCTGAGACTAGTGAGTGTGTTCAATACTACACATGGGCAGATTAAGCAGGTATCAAATATAATTACTTGTATTATAAAAAGATTGTGTTGTCTCAGCTCAGTGTTCCACTGTTGCAATGTTTCAGTACACATCTCACATATACAAAATTTTGCTATCAGCTGGAGAGAGATTAATCAAGCATCTATCGAATGATCAGGAATCTTTCACTGTTTCTCAAGAGTTTGTACCATTCACATATTCTGCTTGAACTTAATATTTAAAAAATAATAAAACCCAAAATTTTACACTTTTACTGGAAAAACAAATAGAGAACTGTATAATTAACAGAACATTTGTAAATCAACACCTATGCACTCTGTTTGCACGGTGCGACCCTCCCTCATTTCCTTTGCAGATGGTAAATTCACTGAGGCAGGCAAAGCTGCCTGTGCCCTTATGTTTGTACAGCGTCTGGCACCAAGGGGATCCAATGTGGCTGTGCTTGCTCCACCACTTTTAATTTGCTCTCACCTCTGTACTCCATGGTTGTAGCAGGCAATAAAAGCAGACGTGCCAAAATATTGCAAGTCTGCATATTCCCACTTAATTTCTAGCCTACCTGGAAGCAGAAGTACCAGGGAATTTGTGGATTCGTGTGAGACTTTGAACAGCCCTACTCAGTCCAGACTAGATAAGCCGCAGATAAACATCTGAACACCCGGATTTTTATCTACATGAAATCAGACCTTTTGAAGTTCTTCTGTTATGACTCTAACTACTATTATCTGCTGCTTTGAGATCCAGCATCCATCCCTATCAAAGTTATGTAAGCGCCCTATGATGCTCATGAACAGCCTTCCTATCAATTCCAAAAATGCCTTCTCCCATTAAACGCATGTGGCTTCAGCATTTGCTGCATATAGTATTTTATTGGCTTTTTCTCAGAAATACACATTTATTTTATCATATGATACTTCAAATAACTGTTGTAAATAAATAAAGAAAAAATGTGTACTACAGAAAAAAATAATACCATACAAAAGCTTTAGCTATGCCAAGATTGCTTAATTCTGATTAGCAATGACCATTAAGCAATCATTTATGGATTTACTGTGAGTGTTCATAGATACTAATGGGTTTTAGAATTCCTTGGGAATCCTTAAAGGTCAAAGGAAGAAAATGAACTATGAAGTGATAAAAAATGTATTAGGTGACTAATGGACAGGTTGTATATAGAATGGTTCCAGCAGAAAACGTTGAATTTTACCGCTTAGATTTAAGCAAAAGTAAATCTTGGGAGCAATGGTCCTTCCCCACTGAAGTAAGCAATAAAGAGGAAATAAAAATGCGTTCTACTTTATGGGACGCAGTATACAGTATGTTTTATCCTGTTGCTAAGAATATATAGAATATGTCAAGGTCACTGATAATACATTAAAATGTTTTAGATTTTTTTAGAGAAATAATTTCTTGCTATTTATTTAGCATGCTTGTTTTTAACCATGTATTTAGATTTTCTTGAATGCTTTTGCATGGCTGTATTCTACGCAATTCAGGATTCAAAGTTCTGGCCAACTTTCCTGAATTTGTCTTTACATTACTTCAACTAACAGTGTGGTCCCTACCTTAAAGAGCACAAAAAGGAGTAGGAAAGGCTAGAAGGAACTGTGTGCCTCGCTGAATAGGATCGAAGTCCAAGCTTGCGCTTCAGCCCTGGGCACCTCCCTCACCTTTGTCAGCCACGGAGCTGAGCAGAACCTGCACAGTAAATCCAATTCCAGGGGCCCTCCGACGAGCTTAAAACTGTTAAGGCTGCATGAGTTGAAATGTTCAACCAAGACAAACTCATTTTGCCTGGTCAAATATATTCAAAAAAATTTGAAAGGGTGAATTTGTCTCTGCAGACTTTGGGCCAGATCAGATACCGTCTGCTAAGGCCGCTAGGAGTAAGCGCCAGCTCCGCGTTACTTCGTCTTCCCACAGCTGGCGTAAAGCCAGAAGCCGGCATAAAGCCTGCACAAACAGTGTAGCTTGTGCTCTGGGTAACTTGACAGAAATGCAGGCCTGGTCCGCAGCAAATTTATACGGGTGGGTCATTCAGTTGTGCACAGAGAGTTTATTAATGAACGTGGAACCATGTGCGGAGCTTGCAAGTGGCCCCCACGGTTTATTCAGCCCTCCCCCGGCTTAAGTCACCTCAGCCATGAAGCCGCCTTCCCGGTACCATCGTTCAAATAGTGATGACAAATCCAAAGGGCTTTTCTGGAGAAAATGTAGTGCGTTTTTGCATAGTGACATGCAATGTCACTATGCAATAAAATATATTTGGATTCTTGCTTGAGATATTTTCATTCAGTGTAGAAGAAACAAACCAGTAGTAAGTACAATATGTTATGTGATTGATGCATAAATTACCCACATGAATTCTCAGGATAGATACTGCACTATATAATTTTAAAGTTATGATATTATATGAATTAATTCTCATTCTATTTTTTCAAGCCCTGATTCAACCAGGTGCATAAATGCAGGCCTAACTTTTAGCTTGTCAACAACTTACTACAAAAAATAGGTTTGACCATGTATAAAGACAACTGTTATTTTTTGGTTCACAGTTGTTTATTTTCCACAAAATCATTGTTCTATTGGGCTCAATTAATTTATAAATTTAAGGTTAGATATATACATATGCACATATATGGAAAGAAGGGAAGGGAAGGGAAGGGAAGGGAAGGGAAGGGAAGGGAAGGGAAGGGAAGGGAAGGGAAGGGAAGGGAGAATGAAAATGTTGATCTCAACTTTTCCAAATCTGCTATTTTGATTTCAGAGGCTGAATTCACTAGAACGGTGGAAGTATGTGGTGTTGCCAGCTTCCCCTTTCTTTTTGCTTGTACTGTCCAGCCCAGTAGTTAATAATATGCACATGGGTTGTGAGAGATCCAAGTTCCCATCCTCCTGCTGCCTGATTCAGCACAAAGATTAATCCAAGGTCTCCCACTGTCCACATGGGTGTCCTACCTGCTGCTCTGTGAAGGATGCAGAGAAGGAGCTCTTCTTCTGAATCTATTCCTCTCTGAACTGCTTAAACATTGCCTGAATAAGAAAGAAAAAGCCATGATAGATAGTGGCTGAGGAGAAGGATGAGATATTCAAAATTTTAAATGGCTACAAAAATGCTAAATTATTTATGCAAATGAGAATACTCTCATCTAGATGGATTAAGACAACCAGCTGGTAAAACATTGTAATGTGGTATCAAGACCTGGTGCTAGAAAACAGAGAAAAGATTCTGAGTTATACATTTTAAATACTGAACCATATATAGGAAGAATGTTCTCTACCACTGGCTTTATGAATGCAATATTTTGATTTTATGAAGAATGCCTAAAAACTACTTGAAGATATTTATTTGGTGAATAAAAATGAACTATTTCAATTCTCTGGAAAAAATGAGTGAATATTGAGTTATTTGCTTATTATTTTTAAATTCATACAAAGAAGAGGCAGAAGGAAAGAAATACTGACTAAGTGAATGGTCTAACACAGACCAAATCAGCCAAGAATTTACCACAGATAATATTGTAGGTATAAGTACTTCTTTTGCAAGAAAAAGATCACGCTAGAGGAGCCAGTTTGCTAGACATCAGTGTATGCAGGACAGGGAAAACTTTTAACCAGTTCTAATAGTTAAGAAAATAATCCAGGTGTTTATTTTCTTTAATCTTGGTCAATAGCAATTAATAATGTATCACTGTAAATGGCCCAAGGAGTCATGGTACTGGATGTTCATATTTGGAAGGAGAATGGAGTGCAACGGATCAATGGTCATCTCCATCAAGATGTATTTAGCTGTTTTTTTCCCTTCCAAATCATAGTGTCTGAAGCTAGTAAAAGTTGAAAGGAGGATGGGTATCTGCAAGGATAATCTTTAAGGTGTGTGTACTGTTTTCACAGCTATTAGATCAAAGCCCTTAACTGAACTATTTTATTATCAGACTTATAAATCAGACTCAGTTCATTTTACAGACATTAGTGCTGCCATCAATTATATGCATTTAGAACTAATGGTTTTACAGGAATGTTAATAGTGCAACATTATTTCCTGAAAACCAGCACTGAAGGCTATTAAAAGGCTATTAATTGCTGTATGTAACATGCAGTATTATTTGTTTCTGGTTTTAAACAATCAGTGAGCTGGCATGTAAGTACATTTCTAACCAGTTAAACTTCATGGATATGAAATTTGATAAAAGCATAACCATTTATAAACTATCTTTGTCCAGCCTTTCTTCATTGCTTTGGGCTTTGGCACAGTTTAGTCAGACCATGGACATTGCTGCTGCTGCCCTTTAAAGCTCCTAAGGTCCAGACGCTGTCACTGTTCCTGCAAGGTTGCAATCATGGGGGACATCGTTCCCAAGCAGAAGACATTTTATCAGGTGGGGAAAACTGTCTACTCACAGCCCATATGCTCAGATACCAGAGTGATTGGTGAGCCCTGAGCACAGCCCAAATAGCACAAGCAGACACCTGAGGGGAGAGGCATTTACGTAAGAGAAATTGTTTTCCAGCTAGCCCTTAGGCTCTGTTTCATCCCATGCCTCAGAAGTTATGGAGCATCTTCTACATTTCCACATCTCTCTTCCATTTCTCTACCAAGTCCTTTACTAATGTAGGTTACTAATATAGGATCTCCTCTTCAGATGTTCAGATTTTGCTTCAAAGGTACAAAATACAAATTCCTAAACAAGATGTTCCACATTTTGTGCCGAAATCCACTCCCTCTCCATCCCAACCTACCTCTAGTCCCTCTTTATTACTCTAGTTCTGTTCCTGATATACTAATTAATAAAAAAAAGAAAATGTGGTTCAAAATGTCAATGTTACACGAGTTCCTCTTATCTCCTCTGCTCTTCTAACTGTTTCATGAATCTGCAATCTTTATTTATTTATTCAGTTTAAGAGGCTATTTACACATATGAAGAAGAGGAGAAGACAGATCCTTTGAAGCACATGGAGCTACATGGATTTCCACCAGTTGAAGAGACAGTCCCAAAAGAACAGTTAAGTAAGCTTTAATGAACTACCAGGCAAAGTGAAAATCAGATTTCACGTCTCAAAGATTGAGCTCTACTAAGTTTCCATTACATCAAATACTTATGATTAACTCAAATGTCTGCAAAGCAGAAATAGAAAATTTCCAAGAAAAATAACTATCTTTCATAACCCTTCTATAAGATATTCACTCCAGCTTTGTAAAACAACTGATATAAACTGTTTAGTAAACCATCTTAGTAAACCATCCTGGTTAAAGGAATTTCAGTAAGTTGTAGCTACCATTTTATGGCTAAATCTTAATGTCAATCCTTCATTCCATAGTGGTTCAACATTGCAGTGACCTTCACATCCCCCTTCAAATTGAATCTGTTACCCTCAGTGAATATAAAGGCTATAAAGAAGCACCTGATCATAAAATCCATTTGGAATGCTTTCTTAAACCTCTAGCAATTATCCATTAAAAATTCTGCTTTTTTACAGGCTTATTCTCCTAATGAAAACTGAGTAATAGTATGTTTTCTGAAACTCTTTCTAGTTGTCTTGACAACTTGAAACAATCATTGATTGATGTAACTAAATAAAATGATCTGAGTACTGATATAAATAATAAGAGGCATTAACTATTGCTTTATAAGCAAGGATCTGATCTAAAAGAAAATGTGTGGACGGCCTGACAATCACCTCTCTAAATCAGGCATCAGAGACACTTGGAAAAGGAATATAATTGATCTGATATTGGTAATATAGAGAAGAGCAGAAATCAAAAAACAGATTTCTTTCAGAGGAGACTGATGTGCCTCAGCATTAGTTCATCAATGGGAAGTCTTTTAATTTGCAAGGAAAGGCCCTGGACAAGCTCTTAACTCTGTAAGGAAAAACACATAAGAGGCAGTTGCAGCACAATTTCCAGTGAGTCATTCTGAGAAAGCCCAGCATAACCAGGAGTGGTAAGACCTTGGCAGGCTTAAACAAGCCCAAGTCAGGAAGCTGGACCATGAGGAAAAAGCAGCAGAGGAGAAAGATTTTAATGCAATGCTGTAGCCTTCCTTTAAAATAGACAAAATAACGATTTTTTTTGGTTTATCAATTTCACATGCTTCTTTCCCCTTGCAATAAAGTGAGAGTTAATCTCTCTCTTTGAAAAAACGCTCTTTGACTTCACTTGATTCTGCAGTTATCACCTCATCACCTTTTCATCTCAAGGTTCATTGACATCTCTGCTCTCAGTCACTCTCTGTAGTTGTTTTTTTTTTTTTTTTCTAATTTTGCTGTAACTGCCTTGAGTACAGCTTCTGTCCTTGTTATCTACTGACACCATTCTCACAAATGTCTGTAATGACTTCTTTCAGAGAAATCTCTGACCTTTTACTCTTTCACCATCTTCTTCAACTTATCTCAAACTTTAGCACAGCTGACCACGATCCTTTTCTCATAATGTTGGCCTCTCCCACATGCCCTTTTGGTTTAACCTCTCAACCCTGACGTAGAGAGAAAAAAACTCCAAGGTAGGATTCGCAGATTCATCCCCTATGGTTTTCTCAACTTGCTCCAAAGTGAAAGAAGGCTGCAGATCATGCTTTTTGGTCTGACTGTACGTCATATCTCCTTGTTAATATCTCATCTGTGGACCTTCCTCTCAAAGTTTTCTCTCGAGTAGCTTCAAACAGGTAACAAAAGCACTCATAACTAACTAAATATAGAGAGTGCGACAAGCCAAACCACACAGCCCCTTAGTTGCAACCTCTTTTCTGGTCCTCTCACACAATTATCTATTTCTCTTTCATTAATGCATTAATTTATCTACTAATAATTTAATTTGTGCTATGGAAACGTATGTTTTGTAAAAGGAGATCTCAATATGAAAATTACATCTTTGGAGTACATATATTTGCACTTCACCCTTTATTATCCAAAGATGGCCACATTCATGTATCTCCATTACTACATACATAATATCACACCCATACTTGAATATATATGAAGTTACTACAGAACAGACAACCAGAGAATTAATTATGCCTGATGGTTTCAGAAAAGTCAAGACAAAAAAAGGCAATCTGAAGAATTTCCGTTAGTCACACAGACTCCATGATTAGTTCTACTTAAATCACAGGCTAAATACCTAGGAAGCAAAGTGAAATTCTCAAACCTTTCCTTCAACTGCCACATATTGCAGGAGGCAATGACATTTTATAGACACTTCAGTTTTCAAAGGGCTGCAGGTTTGCTGCAGAGTGGCCGACAGCTCTGCAGTCCTCCTCACAAGCACTAAGGCCTTGTGCTCATGCTGAAGTGCACCAGGACAGGCCACTTCTGTAGCCTCCCTG
This sequence comes from Rhea pennata, assembly GCF_028389875.1. Lineage (NCBI taxonomy): Eukaryota > Metazoa > Chordata > Aves > Rheiformes > Rheidae > Rhea > Rhea pennata. The sequence goes on along the minus strand of NC_084664.1, from coordinate 145,703,475 downwards.
TCAGGCAACATCTGCTTTTTTCACTGATTATATAATAAGTTGCTCACTCAGCCAGGATGCAGCAGACCAGAGTTCAGCTCCTTGTTTTAAACCTTTAATTGCAACAGGTTAAAGAAACAGCTATATTTTGAAAGAAAGGTATTGATTTCTGAATGAGTTGCAAGCCTGGCTTTTGGATGAGAGTCGAAAGCTCTGTGCAGGAGATAGACAGAGTATACTTCATAAAATAGGGTAAAGTAAGTGATCTGGGTATATGTCCTTGTCCTTAGTATAGTCCACTGAGAGAGATAGGTTTCTTCTCAAAGCAATACTATCATTTTTGCAGATGCCTATCCTTGTTCCAAGCTATATATGGAAAATATATAGACATAGATATAGAAGATTTATAAATTATAGATATAGATTTGGTTTATAGATTTGATTATAGGATCTTATTATGAAGATCAAGGTCTCTAGTAGAGTTTAGAGCAAAAATAATCAAGTTCAAAAGGCTCACAAAGCCTGTGCAGGGTCAAATACTTTCCTTAGCCAGGACCATCCAAACTATAAGGTTTTCTTTTCCAAGTCATTACCACAGCAAACAATTTTTTTTTTTTTTTTTTTTTTTTTTTTTGGTCTAGGAGCTTTTAAAAGGAGAGCTGACAGCTGAGAGACAAAAGATATTAATTTTGAGACTATTTTTTTCAGGACTGTGATGACTACTGAAATTGCCTGAACAGGCTCTGAAATGTTGGTGCTGCCCTAGGAGCCGTGAGAATGACAGCAGAGAGAGCAGATACAGGCCCTGTCCAGACCACAAATCCCACATGTGCACATCCCCAGGTCCACTGGGCTCTCTTAAAACAGCTGATATGATTTGCCAGCTTTTTAAATCATCTCAGTTTTTCTGAGCTGACATAAATCTAGACAGTGATCTAAGCCTGGAGACAGGAGAAACATATCCAGCTCTCAAATTCCCCACTGAATGCCGTGATGGGACTGGAATTGGCCAGAGGTTTGAAGTGTAGCTGCTCCAGACTTTTTGCAAAGCCAGCATACCAGAAGACCTCCAATTCCTAAAGCGTGTTTTATTACAGAACAAAATAATGAACTAAACATTAAATTCAGTAAATACAGGAAAACTTGGAACTTCTGGATGAGCCAGAACAAGTAAACTCTGGCAGTTTTCAGAGCCATGACCGCTCACCTTGTCACTTCTGAGACAGGTCCGCTCGTTCAGGATCCTCCAGAATCCTCCAACAGCAGGATGGGGGGCTGCCGTCGGCCCCATAGACAGCAGCAGGGCAGGGTCATCCCAACCATTGGGTTGGGAGGCCTTGCCTTCATGGAAAAACAGCAGCTCAGGTCTGCTAGGTTCCTCTAGCAAACAGATGATTTTGCACATACATGACAGGGAGATGGCAGAACATGGTCACTGTTATCCTGGTACCTACACACCCCAGTTGCAGCCATTGCTGCCCCTGGCAGCAGCTTCCCCTGCCAGCAGAGAGCATCCACGCTGCAGGAAGGTGCAGGGGCCAGCAGGCAGACGCTAGGGTCACCAGCAGCTTCTGCAGCACCGTGGCTTGCTCTGACGTCCCATCCATGGGCTGCAGCCCAAGCAGCTGCTCAGGGCTTGCAGCAGCAAAGGGGGAGAGTTCAGGTTTCACAGCATCAGGCCTCAAGTCCTAGCACCAACATCTGCTTAATCCAGAAGCAGAAAATGTGTAGTAAAAGAGTATAGATTAATCCTCACCCCACAGAAAAATACTAGATGACTTCCACATTCTCTAGGTATTCACGGGAATGAAGAAAATCCTTCAGATATTCACCTTCTCCTCAAAGAAAAAAAAAAGAAAAAAAAAAGTAGTAAGGAAGGGGAGGAGCCCTGTGCCTTTTATATGCGATGGTAATGTTGTTGGTGTTCTCACTCTGAAATCAGGAGAGAACTTCAAGTCCATCTTATGATTTTATTTGTGTTCTGGGAAGAGTCTCAGTCAGATGAAGTTGGAGGGAGCAAAGCAAAAGAAAAAGAGGAATGGTTTTAGTCTTAGCAGAGAGAGTTGTACTTGAATATAAAGTCTCCAGCACTTAGTGCTGATAAATATTCAGTAATATGACAGAAACATGGGATAGGAACAACATGGAGAGAAAATACTGAAAAAGAGGTGCCCCAGAATACCAGATATATATTAGATAGGAAAGTCTGATCTGAAGAGGTAGGAAAGTCTGGGAAATCCAGTCAAGCCGACAGATTTGCGCTTTAGATGCCCTTGTGCCAGGCGATATCCTGTCCATGGGATCCAAAAGGTGGGACCAGAGGGAAGGACCTCGTGGGTGGAGAGAGAATGAAGTTTCTTAGAATAGTGAAGTACAAGCAGGAGAGGTCCTAAAATATCCAGTTTGTGAATCTCACCAGTGCCTGGATATAAGAGAGGCTTCCTGCAGCTCGGCACAGCACACACAAAGCAGCAACGCTTTAGGCGCCTACTAGCTACAGCTGGCAGAAGTGCCAGTGAGTCCAGATGACTCCCAGCAGGATTTTAAGGAATTAAATTTTGGCCTTTAGGTCAAGTAGCTAGTATGAACTAACTGAAAGGCTACAGAGAACTACTACTATAGCTCCAGTTTGTCTTGGAAAGGTCTTTGTGAAACTACTCCTCCTGTGATCCTTTAAGCTTCGCTCAGTACAGTTGTAAGTTTACATATAATACACTGAATAACAGATCTATACTCTTCCGTTGGCTGATGATGGCTGAGGAAGATAAATATGTGTGTATTCATCTGGCCTCCATGTGTTTATATGCCATATTGAGCAAACTTAATTCAGCTCTTGTGAGTTTCAAATACAGATAGCACACAGGCCACAACCAAATTAAATCCTCTGTAACAAGTGCAAACACTTCAAGAATTTGGTCTGGTGATGTTAATTAATGATTGAACAGTAAGTGTTTTGGAACACATTTCAGGATTACCTGAAGGAGGATTAGTTATTTCCACAGCTCACAAACATCAAACATTTGGCTCCTAATGGATCCCTTAGCAAAGTAATTTCCATGACCCTTGATTTCTACATTTAGTATGGATGTGCTATCCCACCAGAATATTCAGTTCTTTCCAAGCATTATCCAGAACATAGCCCATCCCTAAAATAGGGATTCACATAGTTGCGTCTTTTCAGTATTTCAATAATTTTCGAAAGCTTTATGTTGTTTTTTAAATATACAGGATTCAAGAAAAATAAGCTGTGAGTATTCACCATGTGACTTTTGCTCAGTTTGGTATGATGGGCCTTCACAGAGCAGCTCAGAACTGTCTGAGGCCGTGAGCTGTCCTGACTTGGAGAGGAATGAGACCTTGCTGCTACTCATGGAATCTCCATATTGACTGAAGAATCCAATGTCTTTCAGAGAAAAAAATATATATATTTATCATGCCAGTACAGAGACCTCCGAATAGTTTCATCCTTATCTCTTTTTTTAAAAAAAATCAAAATTGGCTGGTTTTGCATGCAATTCATAGAATTATAGAATCAGTAAGGTTGGAAGGGACCTCTGGAGATCATCTAGTCCAACCTCCCTGCTCAGCAGGGTCACCTGCAGCATGGTACACAGGGTTGCATCCAGAGAAGGAGACTCCACAACCTCTCTGGGCAACCTGTGCCAGTGCTCCGTCACTCTCACAGTGAAGAAATTCCCCCTCACATTCAGGTGGAACTTCCTGTGCTTCAATTTCTGCCCATTGCCTCTTGTCCTGTCACACGGGACAACTGAAAAGAGTCTGGCCCCGTCCCCCCGACACCCTCCCTTCAGGTACTTGTACACATTGATAAGATTCCCCCTCAGTCTTCTCTTCCCCAGGCTGAAGAGGCCCAGCTCTCGCAGCCGTTCCTCATAGGGCAGGTGCTCCAGCCCTCTGATCATCTTCATAGCCCTCTCCAGCAGCTCCATGTCTCTCTTGGACTGGGGAGCCCAGAACTGGACACAGGACTTGAGATGAGGCCTCACCAGGGCTGAGTGGAGGGGCAGGATCACCTCCCTCGACCTCCTGGCAATACTCTTCCTAATGCACCCCAGGAGACCATTGGCCTTCTTGACCACAAGGGCACATTGCTGGCTCATGGTCAATTTGTCATCCACCAGCACTTGCAAGTCTTTCTCTGCAGAGCTGCTCTCCAGCAGGTCAGCCCCAAGCTTGTACTGGTGCCTGGGGTTATTTTTCCCTAGGTGCAGGACTCTGCACTTGCCCTTGTTGAACCTCATGAGGTTCCTCTCTGCCCAGCTCTCCATCCTGTACAGGTCTCTCTGAATGGCAGCACAGCCCTCAGGTGTGTCAGCCACTCCTCCCAGCTTGGTGTCATCAGCAAACTTGCTGAGGAGGCACTCTGTCCCCTCATCCAGGTCATTGATGAAAAAGTTGGACAGGATGGGACCCAGTACTGATCCCTGGGGATGCCACTAGCCACAGGCTAGTGGACTTATTCCTGGAGTATGTAGATGTGGGGACCACAATCAAACTCTTCAGCTACAAGGGCTATATGAATGTTTTCTTCTTTAAGAAGTTTGGTTCTAGATCTTAATGATAACAGGGGGAGAGTCTAGCTTCTAGATTGCAGTTTCATCTGCAGAATATGTCATAGTTCATGATTAACTACATGTGCCATGGGCTAAACAGTTTGCAAATGCATAGATACTATTTACTCCAGGATACAGAGCAGAGTCTGAATATCAGATCCTGTTTCAGCCTTTTCCTGTGAATGTTGATATGATACAAATAAAAATATTAATCTAAATGTTTGTAGTTTATGCACTGCTAGCGTACTATCATTGCTGTCACATCAAAGCTATAACTCTGCTAAAATGAGCTGCAGTGATGAATTAATTATCTTCTGCTATGTGAAGAACTGGGAATCACATCTGTGCAGGATGTTTATGATACAAAGAAAGATTTCAAGAGTTTGGGCCACTTACCACATCCTAACAATGACACTTAAGAGAGACAGGCAACGCAGTCGTTTTCCACGGGCTCAGCTGTGAGCTTCTGTCTTGCACCTATGCAGGGCGGTGAGAGAGCATCACCAGAAAAGGTGACATGAAGGAGCAACGGCTTCGATTTACCATCCTCAACGCTTCAGCCAACACAGCTGAGCAGGTAATAAACTGCGCCAGGAAAATAGGTGGTGGCAACCTTGTTCCTTCCCGCAGGAGTAATAGGGAGCAGGAACTGAATTGTGATTTTCATTGGCAATTTGATCTTTGCTATGTTCCTGAGGCAGTGAGACCATGCCCTGCCCCTCACCTTAGTGTGAATTGCAAATTCAGTGCTAAAGGAGATAACCAGCTGTAGGTCTTTCAGAGGTCCTGAATTTAATCCCCCCAGTGAGAGCATTCAGTTATGTATTTAGAAAGGAAAAGGTTTCTACACGGTATAAATCCTTGCTTGATAATCCCAAAGCTAATGGGGAAGGCATTCAGTAGTAAACTACAGTTCTCGGACAAAGACATCTGTAACCAGACCGGAGCTCTATGATTAAACTCAAATTCACAGATTGGTTACATGCAGCTAATTTTATTCACTGCGAATACGTGACCCCCCTAAGCGGATGTTTAAATTAAATAATATTGATGACAAATGTTCAAAATGTAAGACAGATGCCTGCAACTTTTGGCATGAAATTTGGAACTGCCAAGAGGTTTGGGAATACTACTCTGGGGTCATTAGGAATTTGGATATCCAAAATGTTCCCCAGCTGCTGATCTCTTTAGAGGCTGCTATACTTGGTCCTGGAAAAATATAAAATTAATGCAGTAAGTAATGCCATATTCATAGCTGGGCTGGTAGAATGCATAAGCAATTAAAGAAACTTTTCCTCCTTTGTAGGAAAAACTGTACTGAAGAGATGACTGCTGATCTGAGTTTGGGTTTAAATAATCAGTATAATTAAAAAAAAAAAAAAACACTTGATTCTTTAACAAATAAAGGTTTTAATTATCTGGAGCTGGTCTTTCTCATCGCTTCCCAGCCTAGGTGTGATCCTTGGGAGTTCACTCACATGTTGCATTACTGTTTCCCACGGGTGCATACAGTCCTTTTCTACTACCACCAATGTCACCACTACTCTTGCTCTCTCCTGCCCCTTGCTGCTCATCTGGTACATGCACAAGGCTCTTTCTCAACAAAATGAACAGAATGAAAATAGAAAATGGAATGAAGGTTTAGTGTTTACTCCACAACAGACACAAGGTAGAAATCCCCAGTGCAGGGGTCCAATCTGATGCCCAGAAAGTCAAGGGAAAGAATCTCATGTTATCTAAAATAGCTTCACACCAGGCTCATTGTTATAAATAAAGTAGATAACACTTTCCATGGATCAGACAGTACATCAAAGTTGGGAATAGACTCTACATTTCCTGACCCAACTCCTAACCACTAGGCAATACCATTTTTCCAGGGCTAACTCCCACAATTCCTTTACCTAGGGATTTGATGGGAGCTCCAGATTTTCCATAACCAAGCCAAACTGCCATAGGTGAGGCCTTCAAGCCCAATGGAATATGCACCACTGGTTGCCTAACTGACCTGGGAAAATCTTGCTTCAGCTTATGAAGTTGTGTGATCCAGCTATCCTAGAGCTGGGAATTCTAGAAGATTGAGGTGTTCGATGTCTCATTTTCTTGCCAATAGCCAGAACAATTTATCCACTCATAACTCTTTCATTGCTAGACTGATAATTGTGGACAAAAATGATGTGTGTTACTAATACAGTGCTTTCCCTTAGTTTGGATGAATACATGCCAGAATTACAGAAAAAAAGTTCTGAATTTCATTTTCAAAAAGAGGCTAAGTGTCTCTTCCCTAAACTACTAGGAAGTCTAGTTTTCTGCGATGGCCACTGGCAGTTTTCTCAGCGATTCATTTTAATAGTACACACTTTCTGGCAATAAAAAGGAGAAAGCAACTAATATAATTAGGTCTGCAAAACAGCCTTTAAACTGAAATGTGTCTCCCGACAGAACAAGCATAGGATTGTTCATTACAGTGCTCTCCAGGAATAACAAAAACAATTCCCAAAAATGCATTATTAATGGACATTCCCAGAATTAATGATAAAACAAACCAGATGTTCTCTTACTTTTGTCTCATAAATGCGAAGTCAATATGCCAAATCTAAAACCCATCTTTGGAAAGCTATAGGCAATTTATGAAGGCACTTTAACTGTATTTTGCTTTACTATAACAGATAAAATTACTTATCTATAGTTTAAGACAACCTAGCTATGATTTTACATCTATTAATAAACAGAGGTTCCTTAACAAGAGGAAATGAAGGTGAAATTTATTATTTTACACTGCCTGCATTTACTATAAATTTGTCCATTTCATATTATACACACACATTTTTATTCGAGAGAAAAATATAGTATTCTTACATGAAGGAAACTATAGATACAATCACAACTCCCTAGTATAACAAGTCTGCATGAAATATGGCTTAACACTAAAGAAAACTTCACCAAATAATTTTGTCCATTTTAGTAGGTAATAGTTTGGTATTTATCCTTTACAGAATAGGATTAGTCATCAAGGATGGATTTTATTCCCATGAATAAAAGTTGCAAAAGCCCACTGAGACTGATAGAAAACAAATATTACTCTTAAAGAAAAGGACAAAGCAAGTTAGATATATGCAAATACCTTAATGTAATAATTTCAAACATGGTGGGCCATCTGGTGTAAATCAGCATAGCTCTGATGCAGTCAGTGGACCTGGAGCAATTTACATCAGCTGAGGACTCAGAATGACGTACAATATTTCTTAAGGAAAAAAAATTAAGAAAGATTTATTAAGAAAGATTTCTTATGAAATGTTATTAGTATATGCGTTAGCAATAAAGAGTGAACAGCAATTAAACACATCATTAACAGAAACTGAGTATTTTTAGTTAGTAAATAACATTAGAAGAATACAAAAGATTTTCAAAAGGACAATAACTTCCTATTTTATATAAATACTTAAGTCAAACTACTGTTATTATTAATTATTTATCAGTAAGTGGCTTAAGGTTTCATTACTAACATTTTCTGCTGCCAAATGACATACAGAAAGAAATCAAAGCATTTATGCTGAAGGACTTTGTAATGACAGACACTGCAATGCAGTGTGCTTAGAGAAGCAGAGGTAAAGCCACTGGTGAAAAGGTAAAGGTAATTCTTCGCTTTGTGGACTTCATTAATGTGACTTGAGTTATTGCTGATTTTTTAAATATCATCATGGAAATCTCTGCTCTGTAGTGATCAACAGATATTATGAAGATCTTATCAAACTATTGAGAGACTTTCCAAATCCTTTTCTGGGCTTCTTGCAAAGCAGTGACGCTTGCGGACGTCCTCTGCCGTACGGCTCCATCTGCCTGGGTGTATGCACCCTTGGCATGTTGCAGTTACCCGGCCTGAATAACACTGCAAACTCTCCTTATCATTATCCCTCCTCCACTTGTCAGGGTTATGGGCTGAATAGTTATCTTCACCTGATACCAATCTTTCCTAGCACTGTACCAATCCTGCATTACTCTATTGCACCTCAGCAGAGGGGAACAGGCTTCCTGACCTTGTAGGGCCATATATGGCCACCTGCATAAGATACATTTTGCAGATCTTGGAGAGCTGAATAGTTTGGAGCTCCAGGACAGCTGAAAAATGTGCTTTCAGCTGAAGTCTGGACACTGCCCTACCAATTTGGGGGTCTCAGACTAAGGAGGGTTCACCTTAGCTCCTTCCAAATCCACATCCAGCTTTCCTTCCTGCAAAACCACCACATGAGGGGCTCCAGTGCATGCTTGGGTCTTACCCTGATTTGAAGCTGACACACTGCAGATGCATACTGGACCTAGATATGCAGACGGTCCCATGTTCATGTATTTAAGTATGGACTATTCCTCCTGAGACAGCCAGTCCCTCCATTGCATTTGTCCCTTAGCTAGATAGGCTAAGGGACAAATGCTGAATTTAGGAACAGCCACTCGTACTGCCTTGTTTGCCCTCCAAAGCAGGGGTTCGGGCAAGCCCGCAGCCCATCGGTCATGGGACGCAGCCTGGGCATGGGAGGAGCAAACTCGAGAGCTGCCCTGCTTTCCAGCGGTGCTCTGGGCAGGTAAGACCTAACCACCCCCAAGACTCTCTGAAACCTTCGCCAGTCTGGCCTTAGAAATAACAGAAGACTCAACCGCAAGAACGATGTCCAGTTGTGGGGATGGCGGTAAGATCCCCTTGACCCCTGAGTGGATGATGAACAGCAGCTTTCCTGATGAAATACAGGAAGGTCATCTTTGACCCTTCATCTCCTGAATACCACAGAGTGCAGTTAATAAATACACACATGACCTTTCTTCACATGAGTCGGAGCTAGGATGGGAAGACACTTTGCCTGGCACCTGTTAGTCCCAATATCTCCAACAGGAGATCAAATATGATAGAAATCATTAAAGCAGAAAAGACTGATTAAAAGTATGTACCACTTTGATTTGTATATTTAAAATCAGTCATGAAAAGCAGAAAGCAGAGGTGGATGCGTATCTTATATGGATATATATTAATTTAAAATATTAAATAAAAGCAATTTAAATTATTAAATTAAAGAAAGAATAAAATCATATTTCTCCATTTCACAGCTAATGATTACTGTTCAATCACAATTAAGGCTGGAAGGATGTGTGAAAATCACCTTGTCCAAAACCCTGCTCAGAGCTGGGATGATGTAATAGGAAACATTCTGCATAGTTAGGGAAGATAAGCATTTTTAAGCAACCTAGCAAAATATTTAATTATACTAGGAAGTTGTGTTGTATTAGAAAAATCTGCATGCCACAGTAAAGCATCAAGAATTAAGCCCATTTTAAAAATTCACTTTCACTTCTACCTAACACTGCAGGAAAATTGCCTGGTATTTGTTTTGCAGACTAGTCCATTCAACTTCCATAAATCATCTCCTTCACAGAGATTTTACATTCTACTTCTCATGTATTAAAAATTTTGTTAGGAAAATCATAAGAAATACATTCAAATAAATTTACTTCAGTAATGCTTTTGCAGGGGGAGGAGTTGTCCACCGTAAACATCAAAGCAGTAAGTTCTGGCTAACCTAAATAGTCAAATTAGCAGAAAGCAGGTTTCTAACTCAAATGGAGAAACACATCTTTAAAACAAAATTTTAACTGATGCTTAACCAAATATTGAAAACAAAGCCTTGGAATTTGACAGTCAGTTGTAACAAAGTGACACAAATTTTAAATATTCAAGAATTATCCACAGGAGTAAAGGAGTTGAAATGAAACTGAGCAATGAATACATATAAGGAAAGTGAGTGTCTACTTAAAAGGAAAGTGAAACACTGTGGTGAAACATTTGTCAGCTATTGGAGCTAATATACAACATGCTTAAAATCAATTAGTCTTGTAGGTTATTTAAACAAATTTCCTAAAATCCAGTTAGCAAGATCTCTCACAGTTTGGGTAGCGCAGCAGCAAGGGAATAACTGACTGGAGGCGATTTTTAACATGATGCTGTCATAATTCTTTCTCTTTCCCTCGCATGCCAAGTACCGACTTTGAAAAGCACTCGGGTTCACGTGCACGATCTTACAACTCAGAGAGGCTTCCTAAATGTTTTTGGTGATTTCCTAGTGGCACCAAGAACATACAGTGTACGTGATGGTGTGTTACTCAGGTCACACACATAACTGATCTGTGGAAAAATCACAGCAGCTGAAAATGCTCCTTTCTCTCTATACCCCCGTCAGCTTTAAAAGCTACCTTTGGAAAATGAGTTGGCTTTGCTACCTCTTCAGTGGGCAGCAGCCGCTGCTCGGTTATTTTATCAGTACCATCCCTACCAAAAATGTTTTGTAAAAGAAAGTGCATGTTTATAAAACCATTGCAGGCATCGGAAATCTCAAAGATTTCAGTGACTCACAATAAGTGATCAGATATTACATATTTTTTGCTCCCTCTGTTTATAAATGCTCAACTTTTTGTGTGGGAGAGAATTTAAAAAGCAAGGCATCTTCCTCAGGGAGGTGTTGAGGGTGGCGGTAGGTTTTATTTATTTGGTTGATGCGTTTGGATTTTTTTAATTATTAAGAATTTACCTTTTCGTCTTCAGCTCTACTTCCCCATGTACAATTCCTACACAACACCCTGCAGTATTTCAGTGTTACTGTTGCATAAGGGATTTGATCTGAGGAAATCTTATGCACATCAGTGTAAATATCGAATTACTCAGTGATGAATCAGGACTATGTGTACTTATGAAGAGACTGGGATCAATAAGGCCATCATATGGAAATTTCCAGGATGAAAGGTCCAGTAGAATTATAAGTTTATATCAAAACACATTAACATATTTTACACACTGTATTAACTTAATTTCTGTTCTATTAGCTGCATCCCATGCAAAGTTACTCTCTGATCCTTTCTCTCACATGCGGACATTAATTCAATGTTTTCACATGAATCCCCCAGGCCTAGAGATAATTAAGAACAAATTATTTGGCAGAAGCCCAACATCTGTAATTAGATCTATTAAAGCTTTGATTTTTCTTAATTATTCTTTATTGAAAAACGTGCAGTCAAAATATTTTTAGCCAAAGAAATTTATTGTTCTCTTCAAAAACCTTCATGAAATATTTACCCTAATGTGCAACCAACAAGAGGTGAGCTGAAGTCTTCCACTAAGCATTAAATAAGAAACCAGTTCTCTTCTGGAGAAAGAGAGGAGCAACAGATAAAATTCAGACAACAAGAAAATATTGTTGTAACAGCAGCAGCAGCAGCCGCCAGAGCCTGCCTTGATCTACCCCCTGCATAACCCCCTCGGTCTCAGCGGGAATGCACAGGGCCTAATTTAACCCATATGATGTATTAGCTTCTGTGCACTCCTGTTTGCTTGTTTGCTGCTCGCTAGCCTCAGATATCCATCCAGTGCCTATTAATTTTAAGATAAAGCAACACATGTAATAACTTGTTTTTCATGTGTCATTTCTATCTGTAATTTACAGGCACGAGGAGCTGCAGAACGAAGTCGTGAGTTATCGTTTGCACCGATGAGCAGCTCCCGAGGGCTCCCTGTGCCGGGCCCTTCGCAAACCTCTTCCAGAAGACAGGCCTTGCCCTCCTAGGTGGAGGCGTCTCTGGCCACGCGTTTGTGTCTGGCTCCAGCCCGTCTCACCCTGCACTGGCTGTCAGCAAGGAGGGCCAGGGCCCTTTTCTGCAGTCCTTCCTGATGTACCACTAGTTCAAGCCCCAAACTAGAAGCCTGGGAACTAAAATAGGTTGTTTCTCAGACCTGCCTGAGAGAATTTCCCTGCTTGCAAGCGATGCCTTAAACGACAGGACTCAGTGATACAGACACTTATTGCAAGATGAAGGAGAAAGAGAAGCCGTCCGAGCCACCTTGGGGCTGTAGCCGTCCTCTGAACGGCACATCGGCTCCACGGCAGCCCCACAGCAAGAGGCAGACTGCCGAGCCGGAGCTTCTCCTTTTCTTCCAAAACAGTTTCAAAACCACTTTACCTAATTTCTTTCACTTCACGGCTAGGAAATGCTTGAGGAGTGCTTGTGTGTGTCTTTTACCCAACATATTGAGTTACCCATGCTTTTCTTAGCTAAATTATAATGTGCTTATTCCCTCGCGTGGTGAGACACACCAGAAGGTTTTGAGAGAAATGACAACCAAAATTTCCAGATACGCATAGGTCAAGCTCATCCAGGTCCACTCAATCTCCCTTTGCTTTCCAGTAGATCCTGATAAATGTCTTCAGTGCCCACAGCCCCAGTCACCTGGGAGATTTCAGGGGATGCTCTTCTCCCTCTGGCTTCTGGCATCCACCTCCACACCACTCCAAAAGGCTTGGCTGGACACCTTGGGCTTACCAGACCTCAGCATCCTCACTTTAGACACTCCCCACTTGTACAGAAAAGTTGCTCATATGTTAAGTTTTGGCATGGTCCGTTCATAGATACCGATCCAAATTTAAGAGAATGTAAGAGCCAGGTCCAATCTAGACACCTGCCCAGTTTCACTGTGTTAGACTTTGACAGAAAGTCCTCTCCCGAGGTATTGTCTTTTTTCTCACAGTTAGGCGTTATTAATTATTATTGCCAATGTTAGCTATCATATTTTGGATTATGGTGTGATAGCCAGAAAAATTATATGTATCAGTTTGCATCTAGCTGTTTTTGTGGAGCAACTTTTTTATGACCAGAATTAAATTGGTTTTCTGGTTGTGGCCTGCTAGCTTTGTAAATACTTTTAATAGACATGAATATTGAAAGTATTTCAGTTCTGAGGTTAACTGTTGCTATTCTCTGTAATGTGCAAAACAGGCACAATGTTTAACAAATATAGTCTTATGGACATTTTCTTACCATTGGCCTATCTCCTTCCCCACTGGAGTCACAGACGGTCACCACTGACTGCAGGAGGAGCTGAATTAGGGTAACTTGAAAGTGATTTTTCCCAGATAACATCTTATTCCTGAATAGTTTTGTAAGAGGATTTTGAGGGAATATTTCATCACATTTTTTCCTCTTCCCATGCCTTTTACCAAAACACCACCAAGGTCCTCTTTTAGGGGGATTGTTATTTAGGAAATATTATACATCCAAAACAGATGACTGTTATATTTAAAATCCTTCTGTTAGTAGTTGTTCACCATCAAATTAAAAAGGAGGATATGATACAGTTTTTTGTTAAAAATTAAAGAAATATTTGTCAATAGAAGTTTTAGCAATTAAATAGGGATTACAAATGTATAATTCCTCTATGTTTTATACAGACTTCCCCATTTTATCATTGCTGCATATATATGACATTGACACTGTCATGTATATAACATTTCCTCTGTTCTAACACATCAGAGATAATTTCTCAGTTGCAATAGTATGAACATATTGCATAGCCCTGGACTTTGCAGGCTTGATAAGAATAATCTCCATTCTTGTCCAAATATTTGGGAACTCTGTCAGCAAGCAGAGAGAAGATCATTACAGCTAGCAGCACCCAACCCTTAGGCATAAGCTGAAGGTATACCTTTACCCAGAGCAACAGAGCTTTAGGATCATGGTGTTTGGTGGTGGTGCCTGGCTCTCCATTAGCCATTCCCTCTAGCCGCTTGGAAAGCTTCACTGCCCTGTTCTCCCCGCAGTGGGGACGGAAGAATTGGCGGCTCCTGGCCACTGACACCGCGTGTTGATTTCTTTCTGGAGGCATACAAGGACAAGGGACATTCAAAGAAACATCTATGGCTCATTAGTACTGCTTCTCTTCCCTTTTTCTTCTGATGCCAAAGGGGTGGGGGGCTGAGGAAGTAGAGAGAAAATACAGGAATTCCATTTGTAATATCGGTGCTTGATCATGCAGTTACTCACTCAAGTCCAGGATTTGTTGCTGGTCAAAAACTGTCAGTAGAACTATGTATTTGTTTGCAAAGCAGGACAAGACTTAGAGGAGACGTGAGCAATGCAGACTGACTATTGCCAGAAAATGAATAGACAAGAGAAATGCAGAGTAAAAACAAAAATGATATCACTTTGGTGGCTAGAGAGCTCTTCACACTGCTGCAAATTTTATTTAGTCTTTTAGGCATCCTAAAGTCTTCAACTAGTTCATGATACAGAATTCCAGAACAGAAAGTAATTATGCCTAATATGCTGACCTGGATGAGGAGCTTTCTACTAAACATAATCAAGGAGGGTGATTGATAGCATGCTGAATACTAAACTGAGCTCTGCAGGGGAAGAGTGCTCCTGGAACCTGTGGAACCCAGGAGTGATCTAGATCTTACACTCTTAAAATTATTTTTGAATGTCTTTAACTCTTCCAGATTCTTGTAATGAAATCTCACACTGCAAAAGTAAGCGTTTCCTGCAGCCTGCCCTACACTAACAAGAATCACATTTGTCAGTGCTTTGTGATGAAAATTAGCACTAGAGCAACAAGAAGGAAAGCATCTTAAAGTACAAAACCTTCTATTTCAGTAAACTGCCAAGAAAAAAAGTAACAAATATTGGCTTAAATGTTCTCCTCTAGAAGCAAATAGAGGTACTTTGGAAAACACCATCAAAATGCTTCATTCAATGTGCAATTCAAATTTGTGCAGGTGAGATTCAATTCTCATCTAGCTAAATTAAGCCATAGTTGATTCCCAGCATTTTTGTTGGACTGGGCTTTTCCTACACAGTGGCCTAGCTACCAAGCACATAGAAATGCAACTCCATCTGCAAAGGGAGGGCGAGCTGGAGTAAAATAGTACAGCAGTGGGCTTTGGCCTTAAAACCGTAAAGAGAAGCCTAATTCTCTGAACGACGGCCTGTGACAGACGTGCTCCTCAGGGGCTGAGCTGAGCAGTGCACAAACAGCTAGGGCACGAGCGCGGAGTTTGTCAGATCCTCTTCCTGCACGTGAGCGTTGTATGTTATGCCTTCGCCACAGTTTCAGCGACCGTTCCCTGGCGCAGAAGGCGGTGGGCGCCGAGCAGCCCCCACTGTTACGTTCTCGGCCCCTCACCCCCAGGAAGGCAGGCGGCATCCAGGCTGCACGTGGGGAGCAACCCCTGCCCCAGGGTGACTCCTCACCCTCGCTAGCCGGCCCAGGCCCAAGCTATTTGAAGGGACCACTCTAAAAATTTCGTGATATAGGCACCCTCGTTCCAGCGCCCGGGCCCGGCTACGCAAGCTGACGTGCGAGAGGCGCCCGCGCCCGCGGCGGCTGCTCTGAAAACGCCGCAGGCGTGCTCGTGCCGCGCAAGGCCGCGACGCTGAGCAGCCATCGCCTTCCGCACGCCCGGCCGCGACGCGGGACGGACGAGGGCAGCGCTGAAGGCAGCGCCGCGTCGGGAGCTTTAACGCGGTTCTAGCACAGCCTGGGTGCCTGTATGAAAGCAGCATGAGTAAGAGCTGTAAAGTCTCATGTCAAAACGGGAGTGTCAGAAAGCGTGAGGCTAGCCGAGAAGCAGCAGCGGCGAGGAGATGTGTCACTCCCATTACTTCCACCTCATTTTTTGTGCAGTGCCTGCGGCAGGGCCAGAGGCAGCAACGCTTGCTGCATCTGTCTGTGGAAACCAAACGCGGCCAGGGAACAGGCTCGGCACCAGCGTGCGGCCCTCCGTAGCGGTCAGCGTGAGCCTGCTCCCGCCGCAGCCGGCCCTCGCCCGGACAGCGCCTAGACACGCTGCGGTTGGCGTGGGCCGAGCTCGGGCCTTCTCCGGTAGGCAGGAGTCGGAGGGTGAGAAGCGCTTAGCCGCGCGGACACGACGCGTGCGCTACCGCGCGCGCTTGGGAGCAGAGAGCGGGCTCCGTCTGCCGGATTCACTAGCGCCAAGGGAGGAGGCGGGGAGGACGCGAGAGCCTGCTCGAGCGCTGCCGCGTCCCGGGAAAGGGGCTGCAGCGTGCCGAGGAGCGCTGGAAGCGGCAGAGCCACAGCTCCTTTGCACTCCCGCCTCTGCCCCGCTCCCCCCAAGCCTCCTGCGAATCCCGCCTGAGGAGCAGAAACTGTTCGTGTCAACATTTACAAGAAAACAAACAAATTATCTTAATTTTTTAATGCAATTCAGCTTGGCTTTATTGTTGCGTGGTGCTGGTGCACAAAACATATGTTTTTGCAAAGAAAACATTATTTTAAAAAGTTAACAACAACCCAACCCTAATTAGTCAGTCATCTTACATTTGTTAAAGCTGCTTTCTGAATAATTTGCATTTTAGGCATGGTAAAATGTTGGATTTCATGTTGGAAAAAAAAAGAACGTTTTAAGGAACCAAATACCCTGCAAACTCGCTGATGACTCTTAGGACTTTTGGGGAATAGAAACAACTAAACCTTTTTTTCTCCTATTAAAAGCCAAAGTTCAGAACCGGAGAAAGGTCACTTTTAAGCACACACGTTCCATCCGATCGTTGTTTAGGTACGAAACGTGAAAGTCATCACAGATTTATGCAGTAGCCACCAATGAAATTCTATTCGATATAAATCAATGAAACTGGATCTATTCAGATTGATGGGGATAGGGGTCAGGGAAGCATGCCCATTCCTCAGCAGTCAAAGTGACAGATTGTGTAGGTTTTCCACAAATCTGACGTGGTTTCTTAATTAGAAACATAAAGGAAGCGGATATACAAATCCCACTGGTATCCGGTGGAAATGAGAGGAGAATGCCAAATGATAAACCAATATTTATAGGGGATTGTTTCCAAGAATTTATTACATTGTTTTTCCATTTAATTACATTGAACTAGTCCTATAGAAATACTATAAAGAATACAGATGTGCTCTTCTTTTAACCAAATAGCAGATTCCTGTTTAAAGTGAGCTAATTAGTCTTACTAAATACATTTGAGATTTTCTGTGAAATCCCAAGGCTTAGTCTGCTTTCAGAATAATCACCTTAGCTGACATCTCTCAGTGGAAAACTCCAACCTTTATGGGGCACTGGGAAAGACGATCTCATATATTATTCCAACATTCACAAATCTCTAAGGCAGCTGAATCCATTTTTAGAATAAAAATAATACATATTGTATGATTTGTGTTTCATTAGTAGCACTGAAGAAATTTATTGTGCTTTTGTAAAAGGAAGAAAGCAGCAAGAAAACTATTTACCATAAATTTTTTTTTTAAGTGATCTTTTTCTCAAAGAAACCTTTAGAAGCAACCTGGTTTTGGTTTCTGTTTTTTTTTTTTTTTTTTTTTTTTTTTTTTTCTTCCTAGCAGTGTTCAGAATTAAATAGGGACAAATATGTCCCTTTACCTCTCAGGTATATCCTTGAACCAGATCTGTTCTGATTTTCTTTAACTTACAAAATGCATTTTAGGAAATTGCTGGGAGCAACCGTTTCTTTGTAATCAAAAAGAGTAGTCAAGAATTTTAAATAGGCCAGGCCAATAGAAGTGTAACAGTAGGTATGAAAAAAGACCAACACTGTGAGGCAGCAGAAGATAGGGTATATTTCTTACAGAAAGAAATAGTCTCAGGCATTTTTCCAAGTGCCATTATTTTTTAAAAACAATTTGCATTACAACAACACCTAAGAGTTTTACTCCTAGATCAGAGTCTCATTTCAAACAAAAATATGGTCCCTCCTTCAAAAGAAATTAAACACGAATTCACAAGAAATATTGAAATACATAGGTCCTATTAAAAGTCAGAGGAGCAGAAGCTGGAACGTATTTGGGAACCTCAGCTTTTCAATCAGACTTAAAAGACAGCAGCTAGATGTAGATATGCCGGACAGTATAAACAAATAGTGAGGTAGCAGTAGTCAGAGGCAAGCAGTGGTCTCAGTGCTCTGTATTTGTCTCATTTTCTATAGGCAGCAGATAAAGCAAAGGTTTTAGCATGACTATGAGGAATGGGGATATGGGCAGGGATTCCTCTGCCACCGGTGGGACAGCAAGGGAGGACAACTTCTGTCTCAAAACCTAAAAAGCCTTAACGGAAGCTGGAGTCAATCCTGTCGCGCTGAATGATAGGCAAGATGCCAATAAATTTTTGACAGGTTTTAACAATGGAGAGAAAGGACCTTGTTTCTGAAGCGACCAAGGGAGCCAGAGAAGGATCGCAAAGAGAAGCATCGTGGTCAGAGGAACAAGGCAGAAGAACGAGCTACGCAGCAATGTGCTCAATCGCAGTGAGCAGGGCAGGATGGCTTTTTACTAGAAACTAGAAAAACTAGGAGAAAAGACTAAAATTAGACCAAAACTAGAAAAAGCGTGTAAAGGAAATCAAGACATGAGCCATGGAAAGCCAGAAGGAGAGCTTTAGCTGTGCGCGTAGGTGGGAAGGGCTGTGTCTTAGGCAGACTTGAACCCCTTTTTCTCCCTGCACTCTCACTCCTTTTTCCCAGTGTGAAAACCTTGAAAGAGATGCAAGTAGAGGATCTGCAGTTTTATGAGGAGTGATAGATGCATGCTGCAGCTATCTGCAATAAGGAAGGCAAAGGGGAGGGTTTGGAGAGGTTGGGAGTCTGGTAGACCATTTTTTCTAGCGTAAAGGGAACAAGGTATTTTGGCTGTTATACAGAGTTTGAGCAAATAGAACCAGCCTACAATTAGAGACTAATTTTTTGTCTGACCTTCACCAGACACACCTGGCTGTGTCTATTTTAGTAAATAAAATGGGCCAGACTGTTTTCTGACTTTGCACAGCATGTCCACACAACCACAGCCTCCCTCTCCCTCCTCCGAGGGCCTCGTCTGCGCTGGCAGACGGGAGAGTCCCTCGCTGGCCCCATTCCCCAAACTGCTGGGGAAGCTCTTCCACGTGCTGTCTGGAGAAACACTAGTTGTCCCAGACAAAACCATGTCAGAAGGTCTGGTATCATAAACAGTATCACTGACTGCCCGGCTATGCCATGCCTTGTTTAGTTTACTAGACAAAGTCAAGACTAATTTAGCTTGCTAGGCTACCGTGACTTTAGTAGACCCAGCCTGAAATTATCCCAGTTACTGGGAGGAGAGAGAGTGGGAAATGGGTAGAGGTAAAAATTAGCAGTCAAACCCCAACCTTAACTAACTCATACAACATCTAGAAACAACATTACCAAAAGCCTTCCCACAGCATATTTACTACCAGTCAGAAAAAAAATTTTAAGGGGCAATTTTCTGAATTAAGCTGGGGACTTGGCCTTCCAACCAGTGCTGGTTATGGGGCCAATCAGATCAATTTTAGCTGCTATATAGCACGCCGTACATATTAATCAATAATTCTAGCACTGGGGAGATGCAAACAAGCACACTGCTCCTGTTTACAGAGAAAATCAGGGCCAGATTGTTTTATGAAGCTGTATGCCATTGCAAAATCACACCTTAAAACTCTCCTGATTATTACTATTTATCACCTGCACTGCAGCAGAGCCTGTGCACCCTGAGCCTCAGCTGTACGAGGTGCAATATATAAAACCAGAACAAAAAGATGTTCCCATGCTCCAATGAGCTTTACTCTGATCTGGCTGCTTAGCAATATTGAAATGTTTTGTTGAATATTAAGATTGAATAAACAGACAAGGCATGTGGCTTGTACTCAAATATTTTTTAATGAAAATTTCTGACCCAAATGACCCTTGAAAGGTAGAAGCTGTCATTCTGAGAAATGCGTAGGGGCAGGCATCATCTTTTACGATGCAGAATCTGACACGCTTTTAAAGCACTGGCACCAAAAGCAAGACAGACCTGGGGACAACTTTTTGGCATAAATGTTAAGGAAAACTGTCTTACAAACACTGGAAGAAACTGAAAAGCTTACATCTTTTTGTAAGTTTAAACTACCCCCTATAGGTCTTCCGGTTATTTTCCTTTAGAATGAATATTCTGTCTTAAACATACGATTCATACAGCAGAGATACCATTTTTGATATAGAAAAAGAGCCTTTATGATACGAACTCTGCTCACTGCACTTGTGTGAACATTCTTCATATTGAATCCAATAGGCCAACTTACGAAAAGTAAAGAGAAGAAAATTCGGTCCATTATGTGGCTATCAGATTTAATTTACACCAATAACTAAGATGCATGGGGTATCAGTGACAGGAGTACTGGACCTAGAGTGTATGATTACTCAATTACTCCAATGTCTGTTGGATGCTTAAAGGCTAAAACAATTTTGGGTTCCTTCCAGTCAGTGCATATCACTGTCAGCCCTTCAGATAGTTCACCTTTCCCAAGAAGCTTTTGCTTACCTTATCACCTTCCCCGATCTGCTGCCTGCATTCTCCAATTACTGCATTTAACTGCAAACCACGTTACATATACTTTACACTTCATCTTTATCTGTTCCATTTTGGTGATGTGATATTATGCAAACATCTTAAACTTACAGCACTGGGCTCTAAGTCACAGACATCTTAGATTTATTTCCCCCAAAGCTTTCAGTTTTAGCAGGAGCTCAAATGGAGCATTGAGAAAGCGGTGCAGGGAGCTTTCGTGCTTGTGCACGAGTATGAAGAGACTATTGGCAAAGGCAATAAATGCAAGGTAGAAAGGAGCAAAATCTGTAATACTCTGTGCAGCTCTGAGCAGATTCACAGATATCACGAACTGAAAAGATGAAACAGAAGAAAATCTAAATCAAAAAGGAAAAAACATGTGAACCAAGGGGCCTAATTAACTGAGGTTAAAAGAGACTTTAAAAGAACGTATTGGCTGGAAATATTTCTTATTGTTATTTCTACTAAAAATAGCTTAGCAAAGAAAATCAGCTTGTCATAGAGTGAGCCGTAAATAGGTGTTTCCTCCATTAAATGCTTTTATCAGACCAGGGTTTATCCCTCAGCACCACCACTTGAAGTTTAATAGATCATTCAGGGAAATAACAACCAACCTGTAGATTGCTCATAAAAGAAATGTGGTTACTATTTAATATCCCAAATCAAATTTGTTAATAAGTTCTAATTTTTCACATGAGCCCTAATCTTGTTTCTATTCCCTAATAAAATGAAACCATAACCAAGTGGTTTCTAAGTCCATTGATTACACATTGAGCTACGGTCATCACTTGGTACAAACACTCACTAGTATTTTTCTCAATTTACTATTTTTCTGGACAACTTCTGCTCGAAAACTAAAGGAACAGTTAAGTAACAAATACAAAATTTCAAAGACAAGTGAGACAAATTTATCATAGCTATTATATACAGAAAACTCATAAAGAATATTTGGAAGACAATCAACAAGGGCTATAAAATAACCAAACTATAAAAAGCTGCTTTTCTAATACTAAATTTTATTTTAAAATACTGTTGTAATATGAGAAAGTAATGGGTACATTGAAAATATTGGCTAAAGAAAGTGAGGCTTTCAGCAGAACCCTATAATATTTCTAACGTGTGTGCTTTCAGGGTAAGAGCTCAGGTCCACAAAGCTATTCAAGAGGAGCTAGAAAACCTAAATACTTCTTCAGATCTAGGCTCACGTTCAGAACAAGGTCTCTGAAAGAGACTTTTAGAGACACTGAATGCACTGATTTAAATCTCTCTTTGAATTAGCAACATGACTTCAGAGGAATATCCGTCTTCAGGGAAGTATCTAAGCATGGGCCCAGCTCTAAGCAAATGCTTAACCCCTGCTGACCAAAATACTATGCTTAGGTACTTTCTTGAGAGGCGTCCACGGGAACGGTGGGTTGCTTAGCAGCTCTGCGAATCATACGATTACTGCAGGTGAACCTATTTAAGCATATAGACATGAAATTTTAAAATATCAGGGCCAAGTCACACATATTTATCTCACCCATCTATACAAAAAGCTAAATCACATAAATTCATGGAGTGATTTGCTCAATAAGTTACAAAGGCCATCTAAATGCACTCTATTATCCACAATTAAAAAAAGTACATTCTCTAGATAGTTCTATTAATCACTGATTGGAACTTTGCAGACTTTAGAACTAGTAATCTAAAACCTGTCTCAAATTAGAAAAAAATTGATGTGGTAGTAGTTAACGTTAAGGTGGAATTCTTCTGATTGAACTATTTATCTGGTAGTGTTTCAGATAATTAAAGTGAGCTCTGAGTAATATGAAAGGGTATGTTATGGTCAGTTTTTATCTCCTCGCACTGCAGGGCTGTTGGGACTTGAAAATTATATGCAGGCAAGCTTGGAATGGGTCCAAGGTAGACCACACCGGAATAAGTAACATCTGGTGAATAGGGCTTAGATTTTTTTAGTGTGTCTTGACAGCTGTAAAATAGAAATGACATACATCTCTGACTAAAGGCTACATGTAAAGTTAGCAGCAAGATAATTGTATATTATTTCAAAATGCACTAATTTGATTTCAAAGCCAGGTACAACAATTCTAGAATATATTCAAAGAATTCCAATTACACTGTGAAGAATTTATTTTATATCAAGTGAATGAGAAATATATGTAAAAGCCTCATCCTTGATTAGCTTCTCTTCTGCCTTCCCTTCATGTTTAATGAGTTGAAAACCCAAAACTGTTCTAATGCTTTGGTTCGGCCCTGGGAAGTTACAGACATAGACAACGTATAGATGACTTTACAAACTGCTAATGCGGTAAGAAGTGCTGAAATACCTCAATCTAATCACTGCTGAACAGGAGCACTTATATTCGATTACTGAAATTTTTCAAATAAGGCTCTTGAATAAATTATATTGTACATGGAACTTCTCAGAAATTGTTTCCATCTCCTCTTCCACACTAGTGTTACCTGTGAATCTATAAAATCTCCTTGCAGTCTCTCCACGAGTCAACTGGAGCACAGGCAAGGGAAAGAAAAAAAAAAGAGATCATCTTCCAGTCACCCCCCGGAGCCCCTCAAAGCATCTCCCCCGCGACTGCTGCTGCGCGGGGCCCAGCGCGGCGGCTGGCCGGCGGCAGCCTCCCGGCGTCCCCGGGAGCCGCCACAGCCGCAGAGCCTGCGGGCAGCCGGGCGAAGGCAAGAGGTGCTACAGAACATCCCAGCCAGGCAGACTGCCGAAACGCATCTTTGCTCGCTTTCCGAAGACAGAAGAGCTCCCAAGTGATCATAAGCCCTCTTGGAAATACCAGCCCCTTTGGGTTTTTCTCACCGCTTTCCCCTCTCGCCTCCCTCCACACACTCGTTGGGTTTGCCTGTTGCACGCTACCTTAAATAGAAATGCCTCTGGGACGCGTAGCGTGTCATGATGTACACGTACAGAGCCCCTTGGCAATCCAGCGCTTCTGTATTTTACTGCAATGAAAATACGTAGGCGAGAAAGAACATCTTTCCTGGCATACGGAAAATTCCATAAAAGGGCTTGTGTGCAATTGAAAAGAGATGGGGGAGGAAAAAAAGAGAGATGCATCTAAAAAATTAAAGAATAAATGTATTTGACTGTAAGTCAGAACTGGAAATGAAGAAAAATTCACATTTTAATGTAAAAATATTAGCTTTTCATGACTTCAACAAAAGCATGAAAAAAATATTTTCTATTATTTGAAACACAAATTTCTGGTGAAAAAAATTTGGTGGAAAAAAGCTTTTGGCAGAAAAGTAATTGATTTTTTCCTCAAAAAGAAGCAGAAAAGCAATTTTGTCATTAAAACCATAGGCTGTCTTAAAAATGTTATTTACTTGGGTCATTTCAGATACGTGTATGGTCAGTCAGCCTCACTATTCCACAGGGACAGTCATTCATTCAAATTTTCCAGTTGTTCTCAGGAGTCACTACAAAACATACATGGTGGTAAGGAATAGCCAAGAGCTCAGTTACCTCAGGAATTACCATCTTTTCAAGATAACTGCCCCATAGCAGTTACATGTGCTGAAACCTCAGAGAGGACTACTCAGTGGCAGTTTTGTTTTGATAGAGACAGTTGAGATGACTATTAATCAAAATAAAGTCAAAACTGCCTTGTCTGCACGAGGACTGGGATCCTGATCATTCTGGAGTCAAAGAAAAACCATCAGTGGACTCTAAAGATGAAATTCTCACCCCACTTCAGTGCTTAGGCATTTCACCAGATGTGCACAATGTTGCCCCTCAAAGAGTGGGCACAGTTGAACTCGAACTTTCAGGAAGGTGGAAGAAGGTTAATTCAGCTCAGAACATAAGGGCTGTGACTTTTCATTTGAAAAAAAGTAGAAAGAGAAGGAAAAAGCTTCCTTTTAACTGGAATCATCATGGGAATGACACATTTTCTTTTTTAATGAAACTCAGACTTGACTCAAATGGATATCCTAAATGTCTAAGAAATGGTAAGGACAATTACTGATTATTGTAATTTTGGCACCAGTAGTACCTTTGTGCTGACTGAATTATTTAAAACAACTTCTCCTTTGATACTACTAGATTACTCTATCCGCTTACTATGTAATGTTCTCCCTTTCCATCACCTGAAAGGCCCATGGGGTCCTGCTGAGAGCAACCCTCCCCGGGCTACGCGTTGGCCTGGGTGCCCAGCAAGTTCCAGCTCTGGTAATTAAGTGCAGTTAGTTCTTCAGTTAAGATCAGCCTGTGCACATTTAACATGCTGAGTCCTTTGTCCCTGGGGCTGTAGAATCCTTTTTCTTTGGCTTTGCAAGAAATACAACTGTTAATTTTTTTTCAAGAAAATCACTGCATGCTGTCACTTACTGCAGTCACCAGCCGGCAAGGCAAAGAGCTGAGCTGGACAGTCTGGGTGACATCCAAGAGAGGGCAGCTGTACACCTGCACACCAGCAACCACAGCTGCCCACTTAAGCACCAGTGGTGGCTGTCTGGAAGCCAGTTTATGAAGGTCTGTGACCTGCTGTTTTCACAAATAGTCAAATTGTAAAATTGCGAGAGACACCTCAGGACAAAGCACCTGCAAAATACACTTACTCTAGAAATACTTTTTTCATTTAACAGCATCTGAAACCATTAAGTCAGCAAATAGTAGTGTTCCTGAAAGTGGAAAAAAATAAGCCAAACCATTTTACTTCCAAAGCCTGAAACATAATTCCTAGGCTGCAAACATCGCCAATTTTTATCCCGCAATTACATTTTTACTGGTTTTAAATCTAAATATATTGGAAACTGCAAGCTAGCTTTTGCCGTGTATCAACACCGTATTTAAAACTCAGTCACAAATTCCAGTATAGAAGATTTCTTACAATATGCAAAATGGATCTTTGACATCTTATATTATAAAACAGTTAAGGAATTCTTTGAAATAGGAATTCCCATTGCAACGTTCACATAGGAAGAAGTTAAAATGCCGGAGGTAGAAACACTACGATTTCTTTTCACTGCACAGAGCTGCCTGTGCAAATACTCTATTGCTCAGCAAAACTTTGGAAGTGTCCAGGATATATGATGAACCAGACCTTCACGATCAAGAAATGAGACTTTGCAACAGATGGAGCAGATTCTGAAATGCCAGCCAAGAGGCACCACTTTCTGCCTACAGTCTACCATAAAGAAAAACCAAAGAGATAGATATAAGTGAAAGGCTGAAAGTCCAGGCACACAAAACTTAGTGTACAGCAGTGCCACTTCAGGTTTTCTCTTCAATATTCTACCTCATTTACTTTAAGCAACATTCCTGCTTTATGAAATTGTTACAGCTATTTCAGGGTAGAAGATGTATTAACATCAGGCCATGTAGAAACATGAGCATGCTGAGCAGCAGATTGTTAACATTACGCTCTTGCTTCACCATCTTTCACTGCACACTTACCAGGATACTCTAAATTCAGTCCCTCAAATCAAAATCCTCTTTGCCTTTAGGCAAAACTAGCTACATAAAACTGTCTCAGAGCTGCCACATGTGTGTTTCTGCACTGTTAGTGCCATAAGCTGCTTCCCTCGAAGCTCCCTTTGTGCTAGGATCTTACCTGGGGGGAGATAAAACCCCCTCCTTCGAGCTCCCCAATATATGCCATCTTTTAGAAAGTCGGGCTTTAAAATACTAACAGCTTATTACTTTCACTACTTTTTCACCTCTACATGGAAAATACTATTACTTGCAAAGTATTTGCAGATTTTCTTCTCCATATGAAAATATTATTCCTGATTTGAATTATAGAGAGCGTGGAAAAGAAGGCCTGCTTACCACCTACAGACCAGCTCCTAAGTAATACCACAACCAGGGGTAGTCTTATACTGATCTGTAATTCAAAAAAAGTTTCATCAAATTTTCATAAGGTGCAAATCCTACATGAATGCAAGAAGGGAGACAGGGCATATTTAGAGGATCAAAAAAAGGGGGCAAACATACTTTCTGTAATAAATTTTTGAAAGGAATAAAAATAATGATGCAAAACCACATCACTGATTGACCTATAAGTGGATTCACTTGGGAGGTTACAGCTCCCAAGATACACGCCTGTAACACTGAACTGAGATAAGGGTAACCTCTAGAAAAGAGCTACAGGAGGCCTATTTCTACAGAGCGTTTCCAAGGCAGGCTTGAATCCGGTCACAAATCTAGGCTTGCCTCCCCTCCATGCTAGTAGACATGAGCAAGCCCATCCTCAAAGACTTGTAGCGATTCTCTTCTCAGAATGAATGTTAGGAGAGAAAATGGGGGTTTTCAGTAGCATGGATCAGTCCATACGTCAGTATGTACCAGCTGCACATGAACACAGCATTATGAACTGACAATTTTTAAGCGTTTTCGGGATCATTCCTTATCAATAGTTAAGGATATTTCAGAGCATGTCTATAACCAGCTCACATGGAGTAAATGTTCCCATGTCTTGGTATCACTTTGAGCCATTGTTCTGACACTATTTTCCATCCCAGTGCCTCTACTGCCTTCTTCCGCCACGTTGCTGCACAAAGCACAATGTCAAATCCAGTCCTTCTGGCTCACTACATGGCCAAAGCAGTGGCAGCTCTCTTAGGACAACGTACCAGTCCCCCCCACAGTGGTGGAGCGCTGCCGCTCACTCAGGGGACTGAGGCTCTGCTGCAGAAGTTAAGGCAGGATGATTTTAGTCCTACTATAACCACATTGGTGGGGCAGAGGGAGCACTAGAGGTCATGCTGTGAGGCATTTGCTCCTTCCTGAAAGACAGGAGTTGCTTATTGCTGCTTTATATAGGAAGATTTGTAAATTATGTTCATATGTAAGAACTCAAGCCATTTCTGAACCAATAACCAATCCAATGCATATCTCAATCACACTTGCTCTGTTTTCTTAACCAAAGCCTGTTTCAAGTCAATGAAAACAAAACCGAAATCCACACAATAGTTTACCCAGTGTAATTACAGTGGATTAGGTTTAATTTCCCATTTAGTTTACACTGGTGAAAATTCAGCCATGCCAGCATAATCTCCATCCATGAATGAAGCACTCACTAGTAGTTCTTTGCCCAGCACAGTTGTTCTTGTGCAGAGCTGGAGTCAGTGATTTCCTTGGCCAAACCGGTTACTACACAAACAATTTTACCATGTTATCAGGATAAGCTAATTTCATTTCCATCTTTCTCAACATCTGTATAAATGGTTGTTAATAAATATAATTAAAGACCAGCATATGAGTTTTCAAAAAGTTTTACTCTATGCAAACTTGAATGCTGTATTTTCAAACTAGTCACATGGGAAAACCACACAGCAGGTGACACAAGGACCCAGTAATGTCTTGGAATGGCTTTTGCAAAAAGATTCTCCTTAGCCCTGAATCCTGCTATTCATTTCATGCTAAATCAATATGCCCAGTAAAAAATCACCAGGGAGGAGGAGGAAGGTAATACAGCACCAGAAATAATGCAGAAGTATGCAGTTGCAGCCAGAATTGTACAACCTTCATGTCAAGTAGGTGATGATGCTTTCTGCTACACCTACGCCGGGCCCCTACCAGTACTTAGTCAGTTCTCAAGATACCATGAAAACGCACAGAGGAGGAAACCTCTTCAGCCCAGCATGCAGTTTACGGGCCACTTTGTGTCCCATGTCCTCTGCTGGGCAGCTCTGGGGCACGTCCTCATCGACTAGCCTTTGAATGTGGCAGAAAGCTGGCATTCAAAAACATTCAAACCCTGGGGTCTCACAGCTTTATAAGCTCAAGTGAGATTTGCCCCCAAGACAGAGATCGAGACAAGGCTGTTGCAGTACCGCCACAATGAACAAGGTCGGCAAGTTCTGATGTGCTGTACTTCATCAAGTAGATGTTTATCAGGACTTAAACCTCACCATACCTCATAAATGTCCCTTAAAAGAGCCACTCAAACTGGAAACAACACATCCTGCATGGGGAAAGTGTGGCCTACAGTTAACTTACTTATTCGCATCTAACACACTACAGACGTCCTGATTTTTACAGCATTATATGTTTTGAACCTTTTCAGTTAAGTGGAGGTTTCTCATTTCAGCCTAACTGCTGTTAATCTGTTCCAAATGTTAACATTGCAAATAAGGTCTGGTTACCGTCTCTGCCCCAAGTCGATAATAGGAACAGAGTTGATCGGCATCTGGTTTAGTTCAGAGTACAACTTGCTGCCTAATACTGCAGAATTTGGGCTGGAAGATTGTTGTATTTCATGAACACCGCAAAAAAAAATTAAACTAACAACATTCATATACAGTCATGTGTCATTATTTATTGCTCTATAGGCTTGCTAAAGATGCAATATCACATTACTAATTTTGGCAAATTCCAGCACACATAAACAGGCCAAAATCTCTTAACATAAATTATACCAGAGCGGCCTAATGATAATTAAAAAAATTCAGCTGCTTACTTTCCAGACTTAAGATGGAAAAAATGGTTTAAAAATAAGAAATTTTTAAATCAGTTTCTTATTTTGTCATGCACTGTAATACTTGAATTGTTACGTATCTGATTCATGGTAAGGTACCTGGCAATACTGCACTTTCAGTATAGGGAACTATGGCTATAATTGAAGATAGTCTAAAATATAAAATAAAAAATAGTATTTTAAGGGAATCGAATCATTGCCCTAGAGCTCATAACATTCAGTTCCCCTTTAGATCAGAATGAAAACTCATACTGAGTTGAATCAGAGCTGAACCAGACTCAGCATATACAGAACAACCTATGTAGGGTTAGCTGTGACCCCTCTAATATTCAGAAAAGTATCTCCTTTTTTCCTTCAAGCATTTTTTTTATATTTTACTCCAAAATCCTTTACTGTGTAATCATGTTGTAGCTGACTGTATAAAAACTTTGCATACAACATATTTCAACCACATTTCTTTTGTTAAAGTAGATGGCAGAGTGTCCTTTATAAACTCAATTAAGACTGCAGGATCAGAAGTTCTTGACACATATAGGAAATAAACAGTGAATAATTAATGGAAGTTCTGGGTTAGTAAGACATGCTAACTTAAACCATCAACTATTCATAATAAAGTAGAGTTTGAGCAAAAATATTAATAACCACCTCAAATATTAAAAGATCATTTTTCATCAAATCCATAGAATATTTAAAACATCTGGAGTCTGCATAAAATGTACATGAATTCTGCCAAATTTACCCTACATTTTCCTGTCACTCCAAGTACTGACTGCAGTGACCCACATGACATAAATTTCTTGTTACCTGTGAGAAATGGCTGAACACAGAAATTACTTCTTTCCCCAGACCGATGTATCTGGTTGGTCAGTCAACCAGTAATATAATATTCATGATAGTAAGCAAAATAAAATAAATAAGTGCTGTATTAATTTCATGGCAACACCTACAAGCAGCAACTGTGTGTGCACAACAGATTCTATTAATTCTATTTCACACTGGAGATATCTGAAGCAGAAAAAGCCTAAATACTAAATTGCTTTTAATTGCAGAGCTAAGTCAACTACACAACTCGCAAAGCAACAGGCTTCTTCCATGCTAATTGCAAAACTATATTGTCTCCCACATGTTAGCAGGATTTCTCTCATCCTAACAGGATGAATAACTTCCCTTCTGCAAGGCGGAAAAAAACAATTAACTGACAATTATTTCTAGCAAATTTACCTGCATACAAATATCAAAGAGATTTTAAACTACTTCGGGGGAAAAAGGTCACTATCCTGCAGGCTGAATGGCTCCAGAGATGATGCATTTTAATAACACAAAATTTTGCATTTATAAATGTCTTTTTCAGAAAGATCAGCATAACAGAGAAACCAACCTACCCTACTCAGTTAAAATCATATATATAAAAAAGAAAAGATTGATTTCAAGCAGGTAAGAAAAATAATTTAGTTTTTTTAAGAGGTGTCATTGATGACACCGTGTGCATCTTCCTTATCAGCACCAGCTTCCTACCTTTGCCCTCTCAGCCAAGTGAGTATATAAAAAGATAAAAGCAACCTGTTTCCAGGCTTCCATTGCTTTGCAATGCCCTGTACCTGACCTGAAGCCTACCCTGCAAGCATCTACATGCATATTGACTTTTTTGGGTGACCATCAGTGGATTAAAGCTAGGATCTGGGCTCTGCAGAGATGGCAGCAGAGATGGCAGGAGTTTCATGAGCAGGTTTGCCTGCACTTGTGGAAGCCTGGCTGAAGCTGATCACTGCAAGGAGATCAGCCAGAAGGTGCTTCACTCATGTCTCCACCTCTCTTCCATCACCTGACACTGGGACCAGCTGTACAAGAGCTCCCTCTCCCCTGACCAAGAGCCACTGTGTTCAGAGCAGCCACCTGCCTCTACCTCACATCTATTTAGAGAAAAGTAGGAATGTTGCTCCTCAACCCTCCAGAGAGCAGCCTGAACCCGGAGAGCTGCTCCCAAGCTGCTGGAAAAAGCTGCCCCTGAAGCACGTGAGAGCTCCCCAATCCCACATGCAAATCCTGATCCTTCCTTTGCTACCAGTGCAGGTAGAAATGCATGCACAGAGGCTGCTCAGGATAAAACAGCTCATCGTTGTCTTCTCAGGCAAGGTCTGCAAAATGTTCTGCGCTGGGCAGCTGCTTGCTCTCCCCGCTGATCTGAGCTGCCTCTCAGTTCAGTGGGACCAGACACATGCATGCAGCACAAAGTGCATGAGCAAGCACAGATAGATTTCTCAGTTTTCCTTTCTCTATAAATTTGATTTGTTAGCAGAAAAAGAAGCAAGTTATGGGATCATTTTTTAATGCCTCAGAGCCTCTGTATATTTAATAAATGGAAAACTCAACATCCTGATTGTGAAAGATCACAATTAATATTAAAGTCGTTACAACTCATGAAATCCAGATGCTTTTCATAGAAATGCATCTATTTCACTGGAGCTTTCTCAGAGTTTATTTTAGGGAAGGTACTAACCCAACCTACAAGAGTTAACAGGCCAATCTCTCCTATTCAGTTCTCCCATTTTTCCAAGTTTCAGTGGGCCAGAGACTGACTCAGCAACATGCTGGTTAGGTCACTTGCTGGGAATAAGAGAAGTTCAAGTTCAAAGTCTCTCTCTCAATCAGGTAGACAGCTAACTTAAATTTGGATTGCCTACAACCCAGGGAAATGACTCAGTCATTAGGTTACTGGTAATCCAATGTGGATTTAAACCTTGTGGATATGATTTTTTTTTTTTTTTTAAGCACTGAAAAGGTTTCTGTTTTGTTCTAATATGGAACAAAAACAGAAGTCAAACCTTAGTTTTACTGTATAACAAAATTCTTGCTTTCTAGCCAGTCCTCTGTAATATCATTTCCCATTTAAATAGTGTTCTTCATTCAGAGATTTCAAAGTGAGACTATCATCCCCTCCGTTGCCCCCGTTACAAAACGGAGAGTTGGTTCCGCAACTTCCTTTGGGTTGCGGGAACCTGAGAGCAGAGGAGCATCCTCCCGACACCGGCTACCCCTCCACTTCGTTTACTCGAGGTGATCAGAAATAGGTGAAGACAGCCCACATCAGGCAACCATCCGATATTTTTTGTTCACTGCTAAAGAACACACCTGCAATTCTCACCCTCCGTTGAAAAGGAAACAGGGCAAAGCTACCAAAAAGCTGTCTCTCCACAGTGGCTACATGTCACCTCTCTGCTCTCACCTTTGTCGTGCACGGCCACAGCACAAGGACAGAAACTCTGCCCCAAAGAGCCGCAGCACAAGCTGGTAACAGGGAAAAGGGTGCAGGAATGGAAGGGGCATGAAGAAAAAAATATCCAGCACCCAGCAGAGCTCAGGACTTGTTTTATTTTCTCTATTTTATGTAGACCTCTTACCTCCCTTACTTCTGTTTCCCGAACTCTGCAGCATTAATTTGGTTCAAAGTGTTGTTCTGACCGCATTAGCCACCAATCACAGCTGTTGCTTTCTTCCTATGTTCAACACAAGGATAACCATATATGAAAAGGCATTTTTCAGTTGCTTACTTGCTTACAAATACATAACCAAGAGTGATTTGGAAAACTATTCTTCTTCTCTAAAAGAGAAGAGAAAGTTTGTGCCTAAAGTTAAGAACTAAATCTGAATATAAGCATTTTAATATGTGGTCTGATATTCAAAAAAAGGCGGGGGGGGGGGGGGAGTATTTAAGAACTGCCAGCAATGCCAAAGGAGAACTGATGGATTCAGAACGATTTGGAGCATATAACCCCTTATTTTGGTGTCTAAATAGTAATTCAAGAACACAACCTAAGAGCTCATTAAAAAAAAAAAAAAAAAACTTGTATGTATACTGGCTAGAGCTGAGAGCATAAATCAGATCATTGACCCCCCCCCCCCCCCCGAAATGGCAAAAACCTTGAATTTAAAAAAACACTTATTGTATTATAATGGCATTTGGAAGTTTGAATACTACGGAGTTTGGCACTGAAATGACATGAAGGAAGTTGTTCCTGTCCTAAAGATGCGTGCTACAGCAGTGATAGGTCCTGTGACTTTGGTACAGAAGGTCCATATCACTCTCATCCTGAAACCCAGGTAAAAAACTGTTCCTTGCACTAACATCAGTCTCTCATCAGCCTGTAAGACTGATACTCGTCAAAATTCACTTTCTGTTAAGTAATTAAATAGCTGAAACACAGATGTAAGCTGACCTAAATGGACTTTCTTTGCAAAGGGCTTTTTATTCAGTATACGTTACAGAAAGGGGGCCCAAGGAAGAAAAAACATAAATCTCTTACTAGGCTTCTTCATCCAATCCTCTCCAAAAGCAATGGTATCATGTATCTATTTGCTCTCAAGTTTTGTTCCCAAACGACTGCATCTCCATCTCTGCTTTATTGAGGAGATGGTTTATACGTGGAAAAGCTCCTGATGCTCCTTCAGACTACTCTGATAATAGGTGTAGCTGTTCTTTCCATATGGCTAATCAGGCTTAAAATTACCTGAAAATGGGAGCTTCCCAAGAGGAGCAGAATACCTACATTAGCAAACAGCTTCTTCCTCGATCTGGGCAGTGCCTATACTTAACTAAATCAAAGTTTATTTAAAAGCTTATTACAGCTTTTGGCTCCATACAGACATCACATTTCTGGGAAGTTTTGATCAAAAAGCTTGGCATGGCTACAATTACAATATTGTTACACAGTTCACTAAATGTTATTGATATGTTTAAAACAAAAATTCTATGTTCATTTTATATACAATATATCTTGATCTCAGTCAGCAAGACCAAGGTGTTTATAGGTTTTTCAGAATTTTCATTCTCCCTTTAAATCTTCCAAATGTATTTCCAGCTTACAATAAAACTAGCTAAACAAATAATTCTCATGCAACTCAAATAATAAACTGTTCAGTGGGGAAAAAAAGTAGAGGAATAGCAATGTTGATTACAGAATTAATTAAAAGGACACTGCAGCGATTGACTTTCAATAGATCTATTAATAATTTTTCATGGTTTTCATTCTTGATTCTAAGTTAAACAGAACAAACTGTAACAGCTGTCCAGGGAAAGGAGATACTGTTCTACTGGGTAGTTTTCATATGCTGCTGCCCACATTTTGATTTATCCACATTTACATGATTTCCAAAGTCTAAACTGAAACAAACATTCTCAGACTGCCAGTGACAGCTTTGAGTGTCGTATCTGTATTTAATGGAACAAAAAACACAAACCAACTTGTCAGGCACACCACTGTGTCAAGCTCAATTACCTAAATAAACAGAAGCAATGGTTAATTTTGCTTGCTGCTCCCTTTTTCTAAAACAGCCTCAGTGTTGATTTTTGCAGTCTTTTCCCTGGAGGACTACATCTGCTTGGTTTAAAGTTTCAGTTCCAAACAAAACATCCAAAACCTAAAAGCTTGCTATAGAAAACTTGTATAAATTTGGGATTTTTTTTTTTTTTTTTTTTTGGGGGGGGGGTGGTGGAAATTAGCCTCAATCCTAAGAGGAACCTTATTCAAGGAAGTAATGTCTACGGGGCAAGCAAACCTTCTGATGCCCATGCAGAAGGGTCAGTGCCGTGACACCAGGAGTCGTTGTTCCAGTACGGCGCTCGCTGCTGCTAGCTCTGAGGCAGACGCCTACATGTTACCCGAATTGCATGACAAACCCTAACATCAGCAAGGTCACACTGAGAACTGTTAAAATACGTAGGGATGAGGAGAAAAGCGTTTTTGCACTGTAGTTGCTGGGGTTTTTTTTCTGTTTTTCTTCTGTTTGTTTTATACATAACCTTATGTCTCTCATTATTTACACAATGCAAAAACACAGCATACTCGGTCATCTATAGGGAAGAGAATGGCTGGACCTTCGCTGACCCACCCAGGCTGAAAACACAGCTCTTCTGTAGCTATCCCTCTAAGCCTGGGTAACGGGCTTCCCATTTGCAAATTTTTTCCCTATGTTTTTTTTCACTCCGAGCCCCTTGAATATTTATAACGTTTTAATAAAAAAATCATTCCACAAACATCAACATGCACAAAGAAAGTCCCAGTAGATGACAGACCTAAACACAGCCACTGTGATACCATGAATAACAGATCCTTCCACCTCTGCAGGTCGTTCAGCATGGATAAAATCCACCTGCTCACATTCCCTGTCAAGCGCCCACGAACGCAGCAGCCCTCAGATATGCAATAGGGCAGGTCTGTGGGCTAATGACCTTTCAGTCTAAGGCCAACGCTCATTCCCTGACCTTTAGATGTGCACTAGTAATTGAGTGAAGTTAAGAAGGCGCAAAGCCTTCACAGATGCAGAAGCAATCCAGCAGACCAATCTCTAGGCACTCTTACCCCTGCACGCAGCCCCCTGAACCAGCAGGGCTCTGCACAGGCACGGATCTGCCTGCAAGAATCCCACCGCGGATGCCAGAGGCGAAGGAAAACATGGCACAGGCTGGGGCAGGCAAAGAGCCCCTGAAGGCAGGCCCATGCCTATGCAGAACCTGCCAAACACCTGCTGCAGGCTCTGGGCAGTACCAGCTGGGTCTTATTCAGCCCTTCTATGGTGGAAACATGGGCTGCACAGCAGCAATGCTCACTCAAGGGAGCCTTTTTTTTTTTTTTTTTTTTTTTTGGACTTACTATAGAAAGGCCTTCTACAATGGCGTATGGGTTGAACAGGTGATTTCCACTGCTCTCCAGCCTTTCTTCATACTGGAGGGGCATGAAAACCCTTGTACTGCTTTTTACAGGACAGGATTTCCTCAGAACAGAACAAACTTACCTACAAAGTGCACTGATAAAGGTTTCACATTTCACATCCAGCACCTGAAAAACAATTTTCTCTATCAGATCTTTTTTTGTGCTCTAAGAGGCAGGTAGATTAATGACCATTAATTTCTGAAAATTAGTCTCTGGGTTAAATCCAACTTCCAGCTGGTGCCTATCAAGGGAATACAGATCTTAAAGGGTGCAGAGTCATTCCAGATAAGACTAACCACTAATTCCAAGCACTTCACTCTCCATGTAGCTTCAAATATCTGTAGTGAAACAACAGTTGGTCCTAAAATTCTCTTCAGGCACTGGATAATACAAGTAATAAGCAGTGTTTCCAGGTGTCTTAAGCAAAATCAGTTTTCTAGATAAAAATAAATCAGTATCACGGAACCATTCTAACACTCCTCCACTTTGATACCAATCTGAGTGAGGGTAGGAGAACTGCCCTTTCCTCGTATACCAGGGTAAGTACACATTGCATAGCACTGTTTAACTGGAATCTATACGTTTATATTTTAATAGAGTGTTCGTTTTACAACTGAATATATAGAAGTTCTTGAGTTACAAGAAGAGTTATTATTGCAAACCTGACTGCAGCTCTAGTTGGTGTTCTTGGAAGATGAGGGTGCAAGTAACAAGAAGCTAACAAATTCATGCCAGTAAGTCAAGTTTAATTTGCTTTCCTTTTCCCCTCCCTTCTAAAGCTGGCGGACGTACAAGTTCCACTGTAAGTGCAGTGACTAGCAAACACGGATGCCATCACAAATAGAGCACTGCCAAGAGGAAGTCCTCCGTTGACTAATAACAGAGTTTCCAATAGCAACTGCAAGATATTCTGGGCACTGAACTGAAGAGATTTAGGGATATATTCTAACCAAGATGTGCTTTTTGCAACTAGAAAATATGAATTGTGTAACTTCTGGACAAAAGATTTTTGAAAAGTCATCAGTAGCTTGTTTTATAAAAGCAGAATCAGAGATTTTACTGGCTTTTCAATGATCTTCACTTCAACAGATGACACCAAACGCTCCCTAACAAGCCTGTTATCAAGAGACAGCTGCCCAAAACAGGCATAAGTCATTGCTACAGTTTGGCATTGC
Source organism: Rhea pennata (assembly GCF_028389875.1). Lineage (NCBI taxonomy): Eukaryota > Metazoa > Chordata > Aves > Rheiformes > Rheidae > Rhea > Rhea pennata. The sequence goes on along the minus strand of NC_084664.1, from coordinate 145,666,413 downwards.
AAAGGTCTCAGATCTTTGCTATCAGTGTAACAATCTGAAATGACAGTCTTTTATTATTCAAAGAGGAGACTGCATGCTTGATAACAATATTTTTATGTAGCATTTGTCACTACTGGAGCACAATGCAGAATGTAATCCAGTTTGTTAACTAAATAACCCTCTTCGAAGCCTGTTCTTTAATCCAAGACATCAGCAATACATTACAAATCATTTATTAAAATTAAAAAATCCATTTTATAAAAATCATGTTGCATCTCAGCTTCTCTTCTGTTCCCTTTGCTTTCTGAAATTGCAAGGCATTTCACACAGTCATTTCCCCTGCAGATGCAGGATTTCAAGTTTTTTTTCATTTGAATATAGGGAAAACAACCCTCAGTTCCCACTGAGGAAGTCAATAGTTTATTCAAAAACTGCCCATGCACTGTCATAGAAGTAATTCATTTTACCCTTCAAGTAAATATGAATTTATCAGAAATATTTGCTAGGCCAGCTCAATATAAGCTCGATAGTGCTAAATAGTAGGTTTCAAAAAAAAAAAAAAAAAAAGTTAAGCAGTTAAAAAAAAAGTAGGAGGTTCTAAGTGGTCAATGAGATGAAATTTGTCATTAGATCTCTGCAATCAATAGAACAGATTACAGAGAAACAGATACACTGCATGTATAAGCCTGACCTTTAAATTCCTTGTCCTGTCAAAAGTTGCCTCTGAATAAAACATCACATGTGACACTTTCAAGAAGCAGAGCTGCCTGCTGTACAAGCATACGGCACTGCTGATTTGTGAATGCCTTGGAGGTAAAACATTACACAGCTCAGCTGCATAATTGAAGTTCATTATATAACTGATTAAATATAGTGTAGGGGAGTTTTCATTATTACAAACTACACACAGTAAAATGTTTAAGCAGTGTGAATAGCTGTCTATAAATCAACCTGATAAATTTATGATATTGAAGTAAAGAGAATAAAGTAACTCAGCAAGGTGAAATTTTACAATATGCATCTTCTACCCTACTACAACTCAGAAGCTAACCTACTTTGGTCTCTTTGGGCTTGCTATAGTATCTTTTAACTAGGCTACTTCTTCCAGTAAAACACACAGCAGCTATACTCTTCCTAAAGGTAAATCTATGAGGCAAAGAAAATATTCTACTGTACAGAATGAAGTTGGATTACTGAACTGCTCTTTAATCTGAGTAATTTTAGTCTACAGTAGAGCTTTCCACTATTTTGTTTTCAGAATAAGACCAAGCTTTTTGAGGTGCAGGTAAAATAAAAGACTAATGAAGATTTAAAACTCTAGATGGCACACTCATACAATGAAAGACTGTAAATCTGAACAGAAATAAATAGGTTCAACTATGAGATTAACTTGTCTTCCCACCTGAAACATAAATCATCTATCCGCAAATAGTGTTTTGAGGCCAGTTTGTGAATTAGTTAATATAATAAAAGATCTGCAGTATTTATGATCTCCAGAGGTCCCTTCCAACCTTACTGATTCTATGATTTTATGATTGGGTGATTCAACACAATATTTTATTTTATATATATACACATATATATATATAAAATATAGTTAGATAAATGTATTTATATATATTATATATATAAAAACTTTTAACAGTTTTCCATTTCAGCAATATTCAATTAATATTCTACATACAATTCATTCTCATACCATAGCATCCATCCTCTCATGGCATCACACTTTCTGCTTGTGACAACCTATTTCACAGACAAGGGGAATGAGATCCTATGTTTCTTCAAGGTATTGTTTCATGCAACCACCAGTTATACACAATTTCAAGCTTTAAACTCATGGGGAAGTTTTTGTTGCTGCTTTGGTTTTAGCAAGAGTGCAGCTCTGTTTTGTTATATCAGGTCTGGGGTCATAAAAAGGATATCTTAAAACATAGCCTTTAGCTTGTCCCTTTACACAGAGTAGGAAGTATAAAATTTGAAACTCAATTATTCTGGATAGTAATAACAATCATCAAAATCACAGTGCAATATTTTATTATAACCTGTCAAGTATGTTTTGTTGTTGTTAAGGGCTCTAACTGGAGCTCCAATAAAAAGCTATACCTGCACAACCGAATTGTCAGCGTATACATACGAACAAATGTCAAAGCAATCAGAACTGCAAAATCCATGAATTAGGGTGTCTGACTAATTATCCAGATACATAAACAGGTTCCTAAAAGACAAGTATGGTAGGGGTTTACAATTTGCTAGATACATCATGCCAATGGCTGCATGCACACTTTGATCCTCCAGTAAGTACAAGGTTGTAGAATGAACTGCCTCAAACTTATCCCTCAATAACACTGTTACTGTGAAGAAACTAATATACCATAGCTTACCCCACAGCGAGGAGGTAGCCAGACTTCAGGCAAAAAATTAGCACAGACCAACTTGCAGCCATGTTTTCAAAAGGTCTTCAAACCCTCGATGTGAAGCATATGAACAACAAAGGACGGACAGAAGGAATTAAAAGTGCATATATGTATACCAATTGGAGAACTAAGTGGGCATGCAGGCATTTGCCTACAGAAGCCACAGAAAGGAATGTCTTTGGCCTTAAGCCAGTACAAAAGCCCCACTGGAGCCAAGTATACAAATAGGTTTTCTCAATTTCTGTAATATCAGGTAACAATACCTTATTGAAACTATTAACCTTTTTCTCTAATAAAGTATATTCATGCACAACAATCACATCATGTTGCATGATAATACTGGCCAGAAAGTATACACTTGTAGCACACTAACTCTTAAATATACAAGTAAGATAAAGTTCCATCATACAGTATTCATCTACGTATATAAATTTGTAACTTTGACTAGCAGACTCAAGAAATCACTATTTTTTAAATCATTTAACAGGTTTATTTCTACAAATTATGGCTTAAAATTAGGTACTGTATATACAAAGTCTAAAGAGACTAATGTGCAACATATTTAATTTCTTTAAGCTGTCTTCCTGGGATAAGTTATTCATTTCAGTGGGTATTTACCATATTTCTCATAGCAGCAATAAATAGGCATTTTACTTTTCATAAAAACATTATTTCAGACAGCCATATTAATCAATACAAAATTAATTTTAAACAGCACTACAGAAACTTAAATCATAGGTCATTAAAGGTTGATCACTGAACTGAAAAATTTAATCTTGGATCTCTTTGTGCCAATCTAAGATTGAGTGATTTGCAGGGTCTCCAACATGTCTTCCACTGCCTTCAGGGAGTATTTAGTCTCCTTCTTACTGCGGCCTGCAAACTTAAAAAAAAAAAAAAAAGTCATTTGTTGTATATCAGAAATTCTACAGCAGAAAGACTCTAAAAGGCATTAACTCTACTACAAACTCGAAAGCAGTCTCTTTTATGTTTCACTAAGATTTATCATTTTTACTAGAATACAAGCTATACCAGTCTTCTTCTAATAAGTTATGAAAAAAATCAGCAAAACAGAATTCCTTAATTTCACTCATTTGCTCTGAACTTGAAGATTAACAAATATACTACTTTGAAATTTAACATTTATCTAAACATAGAAAAAAATCTTAGTGCTGCTTTGTTCTGAGACTTATAATACGGATTTTATTGCAGACCTGAGTTTTTTGATGTGATTTAAATTAGATTATATTCATAACTTAAATAGTGGCAAGTCTTGGACCTGATATAAAAGCTAATCAGATTATATTTTTATTATAGCAAGAGAGAGAAGAACAAGCTACTTATCAAAACATCTATAATGCAGTCATCATATAATTACATTTCATGATTCAAAGTAACCGTGAGTAATGACCTTTTACTTGACTGTAATCTATTACAACTGCAATTTCAGAGTACTTGAGATAAAGCCTTTGTTGATAACAGAGGAAAATATAGCTTGATAAATACTACTTTTCAATAGCATAGCTTTAGATTTGCTGTATTACACGCAGCCAAGATTGGGAGAGGAGGGAGGAGACATCTAGGAGTTGCTGAATACCACATGCTGATCTCAAGAGGAGTTTAACTAAAATGACAATTCCATCACTCATCAGCCATATTTAACAAAGATTTATGGACTAGGCTGGTGCTTCAGTCAAATGAAACTCTCAATCATTTTTAATATACCTGCAGTAAAACGGTTTTGCATTTTGGGCTGGAGAGGTTGGTAAAGAAAATCCAGAAGCAGTGAATATAATTTGCCATTAATAAAACAGCCTATTCTCTATCTATATATTAACATCTAAACACGCAATACTTTTTGAATTTAATGGTTTTTATTTCAAATACCACTGCTGTCTTGCACAGTTAGTCCTTGAATTATAGTGTGCCCCTTCTCTCTTGCAATTAACTTAATTTAGCAAACTCTTCATGACCTGTTAGGAAAGATTAAGTGATCAGACCCAGGTAATATCACCCCACCTAAAAGCTGCAGGACCTGTTAACCTGTTAAAAATCTAACACTGGGATTCTCAATCAGTACCTAGTCCTTAAAGAAACAGTTTTGGTAGCAAATGAATGCCATTTTAGATAAAATACTTATGAAAATAAAATCTTGTTATGATGACAAGGCTTTATATAGTTAAAGGAGATAGTGAAAACACCTTATTTACTTATTTCTTATTTCTAGAATATGACTGACTGTCCCATGGTTTGATTCTAGTAGTAATTATAAATCTATTCTTTAAGTTGTAGAGATTTCAGAATGATCTGCAATGATCAACTTCAGAAAAAAATCAGAGAATTCTGAATACTAACCTAGCTGACAAAAGGAACTTTTGCTAGGGTTGAACTTAATATAGTATTCTTTTTCTTCACACTGAGCAAGAATATTCCTAAGCATATAGTTTGGGAGATCCAAATCTTTTGATGAAAACAAACAGATAATTTCACCTCCCCCCCCCCCGAAAAACCCCCAAAATTCTTGATTGAAAAAATTGTTTCAAACGAGCATTTCCGAGACTTTCGATAAAAAGCACAGAAGCCTGAATACACTGCGGTCATAAAGCTGTGTGGCAAGACACCCAGCAAGCCTGCAGAGGAATGTTTCAAAGTAAAAAGAATTGTACTTGTTTTTACTTCTCCCTCAGGACCCCGAAAGCAAAGCTGACCTAAGACACGTGTTTAAGAATGTTATTTGTTAGCTTCAAGAGTGGTCGCCTTAACGGTACCGACGTGTACTTCAGGCTGAACAAATAAAACCAAACTCTGCGTCATAACAAACAGCAGTGAACTTGGAAATCTAATCACTTCAAATTTGCCTTGACGAACAATTATTTTGTCTATTCTGCCATTACGCTGCAATTTGACTGATTGAACCGGAATCCATTTCTTAAAATCATGATTTAATTTTCTTTTTCCCAAATGGTTTGTAACAAAATCACCTCTCCAGCCATAAATAATATGTGGACTGCTAACACAGAAGAATTTAGCAGTGTACCCAAGAAGCATGTATCTGGAAAATTACTATGACTAGGATCATATTAAAGATTTTTGTGAGTATTAATCAAACTTGCCTGCCTCTGCTGAAACACTGCTACCCAGAGGACATGCTAAACCAATTATCTAATTGGAGAGCCCCAGGTAGCCATAGTTTGTTTCGATGTTAAAGTAACTACGTGACTCATGTCTACACTTAGAACAGCTATATGTTCCTTCACAGAATCCACACTGATAGAATAGCCAGAGTTTTCCAGTGATAAAATAATGCAAAACTAGGCTTAAACTTACAACAATTCTTTCAATAATTAGTACTTCTGTAAGGTCTTTCAAATAGAAGTTTGGGGCTTTTTTATCCAATCAAATTTAAGTGGCCTAGAGAATATTGACATTTTTAAGAGCATGTGTTAGGAGCTAGGAATTCAAGCTCCAAGTAGCAACCTTGGATACAAAGCCTTGCTCACTTTCTTCGTAAGTTTATATTTCTCCTCGATTAAGCACAGATAAAAAGAAGTTATCAGCAGTGATGGTTACATATTCAACATCAAAATAAGAATATTAACCAGATGGAGCAAATATCCGTACTTTTCCAAAAACTATTTAATTCTGCTGTTCTTTATCACTATATTTTCCTTTAAAGAAACTGCTCCACAGTCTAACAGGTGTTTTTAAAAGTAAGGTAGGGTATTTTAATGCTCAAAGATTTTTTTTTAAATGACAATAAACATAAAGTTCTTTAGATTTCAAACTGGAATGCACAGGACAAAACAAAAATGAAATGCCAAAACACACCACTTGAATGAGAGAATAAACAGAAAGACGACCAGTAAAAACATTTCAAGTAAACTGTAAGAAAAATAAAAATTCAACTACAGCCAGACCTGAATTTGAAAAAATAAGGGATATTTTTCCAAAATTACTGAGCAAATTGGTGGTAATTCCAAGTTCAAAATCCAGATTGAGACTGAGAAAGATCTCATTGTAAGACAATTGCTCGAGAGCAATTTTTCCCAATTAATAACATCATATTTAAAAGCTAGAAATTAATATAATTTAACTGGGCATCCAAGTTAAGACTGCTAATAGATCTTACTCTCTGGGACATGACTACAGATCAAATTGCATTTAAGAGTATCAGAATGTCCAACTAAAAAAATAAGTCAATGCCAAACTCAGCAAGCTCCTAAGGCTCTCATTTCACTTTACAAAGAGCTTTGCCTAATGCAAGGGAAGTGGGAAGGATTTACAAAGATAATGTAGGTATCTAGCTTATAACCTGGCTAGAAAATCCCTTTCTCCTCCTCTAATGGAGGAAGGCCACAAGGGCTTCTGCTGACACAAGTGATCAAGGTTTCATCCTTAAGTCCCAAAGATTTCAATTTTTAACTGTTCAACACTCTACAGGAGCAACAAATCACAGGGAAAATTGCCACCCACAACCTCACCAAACACCACCTGCCATAGCAGCTGGATGTTTTAAGGATTTGATGGAAACACTGGAGTGGCCAAACCCTTCTACAGTCCCTAACAAGCTCAGCAGGGCTGAGCTGGGGACTGTCCTGTCCAGCTGAGGTCACTAGAGCTTCTTGTAGTACTTTTCTGAAGGGGAAGGGGTGTTTGCACTGGTTGTTCACTGAAGACTAGTCTGAACAGTTACTCTTTCTGCATGGTTAAATTCCTCCAGTAATTCCAGTCAGGTATGTTATTCATCACTTTATGTTCAAAACAGTTTTTTTAAAAAAAAACCTGCTGAAGTATCACTAAAGCATGAAGTCACCAAGAATCACAGAATGAGTAAGGTTGGAAGGGACCTCTGGAGATCATCTAGTCCAACCTCCCTGCTCGGCAGGGTCACCTAGAGCATGGTAGACAGGGTTGCATCCAGGCGGGCCTTGAAGATCTCCAGAGGAGGAGACTCCACAACCTCTCTGGGCAGCCTGTGCCAGGGCTCCGTCACTCTCACAGGGAAGAAATTCCCCCTCACGCTCAGGCAGAACTTCCTGTGCTTCAATTTCTGCCCATTCCCTCCTGTCCTGTCACATGGGACAACTGAAAAGAGTTTGTCCCCGTCCCCTTGACAAGCTCCCTTCAGGTATTTGTACACATTTATAAGATCCCCCCTCAGAAGCTATGACATTTGTTTTAAATATATGTTAGTTGTGTTAACGTGATCTGTTCTGGTAAGCATCAATCAAAAATGCTTAACCTAGGTTCCAAAATACAATGGAATCATACTTTTCAGTAAGAAAATACAGCCACCAGAATAAAAGCCTTATTTTCTCAGAGATTTTCATTTTCCCCAGAGAGCGCTGCTAACAAAAAGCCACATTAAAAAAAGCAAACAGCTGGCTGTGAAACAAATAAATACAAACTGTCATAACTAAACTTTCATTAAACTCTTCATCATATTTAAAACCTAAAAAAAATAAATAAATTTCTAGATATTAATCTTGGTATGCCATCAATCTACAGAGAATATTGGTTTTATACTGCCATGTGCCTTGAAGGGGGCTGTTTCCCAGAAGTGCTAATGGGTGTCTACTGGTGCTTTGAACTGGAGACCTCATTCATAATGTTCACTTAAAAACATGTTCCAAGCCTGTCTACATCTAAGCATTTCATTTTATTAAGGTTTAAATGATGCAATAGTAGTTTTATCTCAAATTCACATATTTTTAAAACCTGTCTTGTTTAAAATCTATCAATGGTAAATCTATTCTGTGCTTTGCTCTTCAAGGTTTTTTTGATAAATCCTACAGTACTTGGATTTTCCATCAATATTGTGCTTATATGAATGTCTGGCATACTGAAGTAAAAAAGTCCTTATTTGTGTGGAATCAGTCATACCACATCACACTTTTTGTCATGAACAAGCTAGATGATTTATGAACAAACAGCAGGGAATCATTTAAACAGTAAAACAGAAAAAGAAACTTTTAGGTTTGCAAGTATAAAGTACTTAATTACGTCCTCAAGGATGATACAGTATACTTCCTACAAAACTGTTTCTAATGAGATAATCTCCACTGTACCATACAGTCAGAAACTATGTGGCTAATCAAGGAAAGTGGAAACTTCTTCAAACTTGTAAGGTGTCTACAACACTTGTCGGTCAGAAGAAGCTGCACTCTTGACAATAGCTAACACCTAATACGTTAAGAAAACTATTGTTCATAAATAATTCCATAATAGATGAAGATGGTCAAAAAATCATTTGTTAGTATTTAGCTTTGAAATAGCAGTTTAAAAAAAGAAAAAAAAAGAGAGGGGATTCTGATACTGAAATATTAAGAGATAAGAGAGCGTTACATGAACGTAAATGTAAACTCTTCACATTTAAAACCATTTAAAACCAACAATTTTGCTCATAAATAGAGTTACAGAGAGAATGAGACAGTCTGTTGTTCATGTTCAAGCTTACTTATACATACACTTTTATTGCTAGATCATTAAAAATAGCAGTAAGGCAGTCAAATAGACATACTAAGTCCAGGATGCAAGGACAGAAGAATCTGAGTTAAAATCTGTTTCCTATTTATAGTTAGGTTAAGCAAAGCAAGTACAGTGGCTCATATAGAGCTTTTTAAATTGCTGAAAAGACTCCATTGACTTTAATGAGCTTTGACTGTGGCCCATCAAATCTACATTTTCACAATTTTACAGAAGTTTTTATATGAAATTATGCAAAGGCAGCCTCAGTCACAGTTCCAAAATTAGTTATTAAGAACACTGTTAAATATGCTTTTAAAAGATGAGAATAAACTGAAGGAAACTAAATTTCAGAATTTTCATTTGTTTCCTAGTAAATAGCTGAAGCAGATTTCCAAGTTGTTCTAAGAATTAGCATATACCAAGCTTTACTAAAATACTTAAAGATAGCTATAAACCAAAGTCTTGGTGGTCAATATTATACTGCATTGTACATTTAATTTTAATATCCAAAAAAGTGTTCAAAGCTAGTGAGTACATAATAACTGTAAAATTTCAACTTCAGGTGTATTAATTTAAGACATTCAAGAAAATGAACATAAGCAGTATATAATACAAATAAATAATGCTGATTTACATTAACTGTCATATCTAACTTTTGAACAGCAGTTGACAAAAATGCAGAAAAGAACACAGCATGTAAAGTGAAGGGTAGAACAATTATGCACTAACCTGGTACGCTCTATTTATTTGGTTAGCTGCCCAACTGGCATATTTCATATTATCTTTTTTCATTTTTGCACTTGCTTTTGGGTTGGAGGCAATATGGCTGGCAGACTAGGAACACAAAAAGAAAAACAGCATAACTGCAAAATATACACACATGAAATAAACAGATGGACACCTCTGCTTACAGAGCCCCAGGTTTAGCGTTCCAGGTGTGTGTGTGGGGGGGGGAATCATCTGACCAGTAAACAGCATCCAATTAAGAACCAGCTAAACCTTTTAAACAATTATTTGTTCTAATTAAAACTAGACTTAAGTTTGGTTGTGTACTGGTTAGCAACAGAACTTGGACATAATCAGCTAATCCAATTTCTTTTTCCCAAAGAGTTATAAATCAGTTTTTCCAATTCAATTCATCATCAGAGAAAATATGTAACACATTACTTTGGAGCCCACACTGCCATTAAAAACATACTATTTTTCCATGTGACATCAGATACCAAGTTTTAAAGGTAGGTGAGACCTTATACAAAAGTTTCCTCAGCAGGTAAGGCTGGAAGCCTCTACGAAGCATGTGCACCTTCTTCAGGGACTACAAGCACTTGGCATGTCTGTCATGTACAAAAGTAGCAGCCACTGTAAGAACAGATCTCAAATCCTGGCAACAAGGTTACAGAGAAGTTAGGAGCCAAAGGGTAGATGCACAAAGGTGGAAAGCTGCACTTGCAAAAATCACCTAATGAAATCTGACAGCCAACCACCTGAGTGAAACTGAAGAAACTAAGACATGCCCTTTTTGCAGTAGTTTGCGCTATGCAAATCCAGATTTCTGTGTATCACTTTCAGGCACCACCAAAACAAACTTCTCATCAGTAACAGGCTAAGAATCTACTTGACAGACTGAAAACAACAGGTAGAAGGTAAGATCCGACAGAGGACGAGCCAAGAGTGGCCATCATAAATCCTTATGGCTGGTCTGTATGCATACACACCTAAAGATCAACTAATGCTAATAAGCAGATTAATTTATACAGTATGAAAGGCTTTCTCCAAAAACTTATTTCTTAAAAGCTAAATCACCGAAGGAACAGCAAGGAGCTATCCTTTTCTTTCTTGAACCATGATGGGCAAGGAAGATTAGCTCAGTCTCGTGTCTTAAACATGACGTCTAAGAAAAAGTGATCTTTGACAGGAAGTTCCTATTAATATTGTCTGGTATTTTTAGGAAGCCTTAAAGCTATCTGCCTGCCCTCTCCTCGCAAACACCTCCCAAAAGGAAAAAAGTTTTGATACTAAAAAGATCATTTAAAAGATCTAAGAATATGGGGATTTACAGCCATCCAAAACAGTTGGAGATGCATTAGGTTATGCCATGTATCAGTATGAGGTCCATGAAACCTCTGGAAGTACTGAGGTCCCCAGAAGAACTTAAGATAAAGGGAAATTCTTACAGATAATAAAGATGGCCAATAAAATACATGAAAATGAATTCATCATAGATCACAAACTTGAGAGAACGAGGCAACAACATGATCAACATGATTTGTAAGCAAAAATGAGAAAGCTCAAAGTATTTGGATAGTTGGCAAAATTTGAGACACGAACAAATACTGCACATTTCATCAGTGTATGTCCACCAAAATATACGAGCACCCCAATAGGGAACATCAAGTCAAAAAAGATTTTGTTTGGATTTACATATGGGCAAGCACATAAAGGAAAAGCCTTGCTTCCTCAGAAAAACATTTAAAAGCAAGTGAACATTATAGTTTGAACGTTTCAGTAAAACACTTTGATGTCGGGTTTAATAAAGTATTACTAGCCCACTTGGAATAGGGGAACCAGAATATACATATTGGAACATACTGGAACACAAAATCTAGATTTGACTTCTTTTAACCATTTTTAACCACTGGCATAACATTGTTCATATCCAATATTTAATAACATTGTCAATAATCTGAAATGTTAAGTTAAAGCAAAAGAAAAAAACTCATAAAATTATAAAGGATAATAATACATGCATACTAGCACATGCAAAATGATAACAAAAATATATAATTAACCTCACCATGTAAAGTCCAAACAAAGCTCTCATATTTCTGTTGTTCAGCTTCAGTGCTTGTGCAAAATACTTTCTTGATAATTCAAGGTTTTCAAGCCCCCCTTGAGTATATTTAACCTGTAAAAATGACAGGCTCCTGAAACTTGCACATAGCATTAGACATTCACGCTTGAATCAAAGATACTCTGAAATATCTCTTCAGATTTGTATTTCACATTTCAAATCAAGTCTTGTCAAAGGCAAGATAATGGACTAGGAGAAATCTGAACTCTTTTCAATAAAGAAATTCTTTAAAAAAATATTTAACTACAGGGAAAAGGCCAACACTAATTTAGATATCAGTTGCTATAATAAAAGAGTGATTATTTTGAGCGTATTCACAAATTACTTACAATTTTAGAATGGTCTCCTGTGAAAATAACAAACTTCAGACTTAAAGCTAAATTCGGACTGTTACAAATGCACACTAACTCCATAATCCTTCAGCTTAACATTAATTAACACAAGTACACGAAACAATATAATGTCTTTTATTATCTATTCAAATGCAAAATAACGTGCAAAGTTTAAAGATTACTCCCATTACTGACCTATTCCTTTTGCCTATTATTAAATCAAAACGAAAGGGGATAAATATTAGGAGACGTTTCACAGAATTTCTACCACAAAGGTATTCAAGACTTTCAGTTTTTAATGTTAATCCAATGTTATCCCTGTTAGCAAAATAAATTAAATCCTTTCCCAGAAATTAACAGTATAATTTAGAGGAAAAAAAATAGATATATCTGAAAAATTATTATAAACTGCTAAAAACCTTTTAAAAATCTTTTAAGGGTCCTCTCTCTACCTTGTGCTCTTGCAGGCAAAATTTCCTACATGAAGAGTTCCAAGATCTGGCTCCATACTTGCAGGCAGTATGTAACTTCCTAGACATCATTATTATGAAAAAGTTTAACTTCTCATACACTTAATTTGAAAAGTGCATAAATCCTTCAACAAGAACAGGTCATTTTAGAAGGAAATTTTATCTACAATAATTTCTGCCCATACTCTTATTATAGTTTAGTTACAGTATTGTATTAAGTAACAAAACACAGTTTTCTGAACACATTAAGCTCTGTGAGATGTTTTAAACTAGTATGTTCTCTGTGTACTCTCTTAAAACTCCTAGGTGAACATTAAAAGAAACCATTTTTATTCTATTTTCACCACTTAAGTAATATAAAAACAGAATACATATATGAACACAATAGATTTTTCTGAAAATACTTACTTCAGCATATTGCTGACAATATAAGTGGTTGTGTGGATTAGTCATCATAAGTTCCTCTAAGCAGAAGGCTGCCTTTGCATAGCTAAGGAATATAAAAGTGACATACAAAAATGAAAATGTATACAGCTCTTTGCTTCAGTTTCTTTATAGTATAGTAAAAGAAGCCTTAATTTTCTTTCATAACTTCATATTACTTATGATGAAAAGAAACATTCCATTTTTAAATGATATTTGAAACCACAAATTATTATTTTACATTGTAGATTGTGAAATCTTTACTAAATGTAATGGTGCTGGTATACACTGAACAGCTCATGAAAAACTTAAATTACCCATTTCTTATTAATAAATGATGAGAAGAAACAGGATAAGCAAATTTTGTTATGAGAAGTTACTTTAGTTCAGGCTACCAAGTTTCCCTCCACATAAAATTCAACTACATGATGATTCATATATCAAACCATAGATTAAAGTACTAATCTCTCAGTTAATGTTATCCACTCACAGTTAACCACAAAGGTGATATCTAAAAACCATAACAAGAACAGCTCTAAAATCAGAAAGTCCAAATGTCTATACGAAAGTAGCAGTAAGCCAGTCAAACTGGGCCACAACTTAGCACAGCAAAAGAAAAGGCTTGCCCTTGATCTTTTAATTAAACCTTTCAGCAAGAATTAAGATAAGCTTAAAATGCTATTTTATTTGCATTAATTATAAAAATCCTAACTTCCCAATTTCTCAGTTAATATGGCTTCCTGTAGAAGTTGCAACTACAACAGATACACGTTAGCATTGTTCAGAAAAGTTTGCATGGTAGGATTTCATAAACCAGAGACAAAAGGTTTGTAACACAAGCACTGACAAATATTTAATATTAGAGCAAAAGCAATTTAGCAATGATGAAACAGTACTAAACTATATAGTTTGTATTATCCTTTTTCTTAAAATAAGCATACTGTGATTTTCCTCTGTGCACACTACGAAAATCAGGAAACATGGAGAGAAAAGCATAGTCACCTCACTCACCAAAAGTAGTAGATCAGAAGGAAACCACAGCCCTCAATGAAACAGAATGTAGAACTGGGGACTACACAAACCTCGTAAATCTAAATGTTTTCATGAGTAATGGTAGCAGCATTGCAATTTCACCATCAAGACTAAATTCAGAATACTGACAGACCAGAAAAGCTGACAAATTATTTCCTTTAATGAAAAATTAACTTTTAGCTGCTTTTTAGCACAGATTCCAATTTTCTTTCCTATTTAATCTTAAAATAATAATAATGCTCAGAACAGTACGCTAAGCACAGTCATTTTTTTAATTGACCTGGAGAAAATTCTGCATACTATTTTTATTGGAATTACAGACCAACATAAGTACAAGTAAAAGCAATTTATTTCTCAAGTTCCACTACAGTATTTTTAACGAAGATTATAGCCAAATGAAGCAAAAAAAAAAAAAAAAAAAGAAAACAAACAGTAAAAATAAGTACGTTTGCTCCACTCTATCATTCATTTTTGTACTGATAGATCTGACAATGTTAAATACATTTTTATACATTGGAGTACAGTTCACATTTTAAAATAGCTATTTTCTTGGAAAAGTTGCTGATGAATTTTCCAAAACAAATGGAAGTCTGGATATCAAAACCCTAGATTATTCTTTAAGTCAGCATTTGAAAGAGCTTAATTATTTTTGGTGAGAATGGAGGAGGAGAGGGGATGGGGGAACAATTTTTTCCTAACAAGAAGAATGGCTATTTTTTCTTTGAGTATTGGATTCTTTTACTACTCTCTAGAAAGCAGGAAGCAAACAATGTGATATAATTCAGGCCAAACTGAAGAACTAAAGGCGGGGGAGGTATACGCCTTTGGGTTGAGGTTAGAATTAATGCTGTGATATTAGAAAACTTGCACTAAAGGCTTTGAGCTAATCCTCTCACACTGGGATTTCCTCCTGTCACTACAGCAATAAAAAAAAGCTAACAAAAACATTAAATATCCAATAAGCAAGTTACTACAACAGTCAACATTCTTGATTGCACTAGCTTTTGTGCCCAGGCAACCAAATGCTCTGGATCCATGTTTTTTGTGTGGGGGTGAGGGGTTTGTGTGTGTGTGTGTGTTTGTTGGGGAGGAGCGGTAGGTTTAGAAGTATGCCCTGCAAGTTCCTGCAAAGGTAACATAGTAGAAAAGCAGAATATTACATCTAGTTAGTGTAATTAGTTGTTTTTAGAGGTACAAAATTTAAAATCTATTACTAGTAAAAACATTACTTGAATGAGAAATTAGGGTTAAAGTGTGCCGTTCTCTACTGCACTTGTAACACTTTTTTATATCAGTTTTTTTAATGTAACATATAGACAATTTAGTAAGTTGATTCTTTTAAAATCAAAAGCCTTATTAAACCATTTAGTAGTCAGATAAAGTTGTTCATTATTACCTGATGATGCTTGCTATATCGGAAATGAGACTGTACGCTTCATAACACTGGTCCGTCAAAACAATCACTGATGTCTTTGACTTACATGGAGTAGATTTCAATTTAACAGCTTTTATGTGGACTTAGCAAACAACTTACTCATGTTCATTGATGTAAAGTTCTGCAAGTTCATGCCAAGCTTCCTGGTCTCCAACAAATCTGTATACAGAGAGCAAGGGAGGAAAAAGAAAAAGAATGTGTGGAGGGATCTGTAAATGACCAGCATGGAAGCAAAGGTGTAAATCAAATGCAAATTCCATTTTAATTAAAAAGATTTATCAGAATAACAAAACACAATCTGTATTCTTGTAAGACACTCACTGTTCCAGATACTCATTCAGCTCTCGGATGGCCTCAAGATTTTTCCCCTGGGCTTTTCGAATGGCAATCTTACGCTTTCTTGCTGCCTATGGGTTGACATTAATAAAGGATTAGGGTCTCATAATTCCCTGGGTTTTTGTATAGAAAGCAATTTGACTGTGCAAATTATTATCTCAATACCAGTGGAATTCCACTGCAAAGCAACTGCTAGGCTGCAGTTTATAAACATACCCCATGACATCCCACTGAGAGACTGAAAACCTCCTCTTTCAATCACATTATGTATGCTTTTCTTTGGAGGCACAAACTGTATGCATTATTTCATTCAAGCAAATGACTGTC
Source organism: Rhea pennata (assembly GCF_028389875.1). Lineage (NCBI taxonomy): Eukaryota > Metazoa > Chordata > Aves > Rheiformes > Rheidae > Rhea > Rhea pennata. Next base: position 145,650,343 of record NC_084664.1, on the reverse strand, counting down.
CAGATTCTGATAACTACAAAACAGCAGGAGAGGCTAATCTTCAGCCAGTCCAAAGACCCCTACCATCTCATTCAACAAGATCCATGATTATAGTGACCAAGTTTTAGAGAATCACACAGATGCATCTGAGTTGCCACTGTATAAATATGGCTTTCAGTCATTTTTAAAGATTTCTGTCAAAGTGCTGAATGCCACTTTTAATTACTTTTGAATATATACCAACTTTACAAACAAATTCTTAGAGCACAAAGTAGAGCTTTCAATGCAAAGGCAATATAAAATAGCCTCTTCAATAGCAAAACCAATCAGTACTTCAATATGTGGGTGGAAAATGTATTTCAGTATAAACAACATAAAAAATGAAGATTTAAGTATTATACTGTAATAACACTTGGAACTCTATAAAAGTTATTACAGACCACCAACAAAAAAGATACGCAGCATTTTAATAGTTGATTATTCTGAATTCCAATCTGATACTCCAACTTTTGAAGTATGTAGGCTACAGTTCTCTAAAAGCAGTCTTCTAACCTCGAGGAATTTTGAACCAAAGTGTACTTATGTCATAATTCAAAAAAAACAGGCATCTTCCCAGCAGTTTGACAGAGTTTGGAGCAAATAGTAATACACCTCAGCCAGCCTGAAAGTCATCAGATCTGGAATCTGACAAAGTAACAGTAAAAACAAATTCCAATATAACATGCCTCAAAAAACAAACAAACAAACAAAACCAAAAAACATCAACAACAAAAAAAAACCCTATCAGCCCACTCCCTTGCATGCAAACTCTGTTCTCCTGGGCCATCAAAACTGTTGTGGTCAAACATATGAAGACAGATGTTTTGCATGGTATATCTGTATGTGTAAATATGCACACTTACATGCTATTTCTTTATGAGATAATATTCATGAAAAGTTAGTACACTTTTTTTAGGTAGCACAATCTTACTGTTTGTTCCCCTCATAACTATCATTCTACTTCATTTTTTTAAAAAGATGTTACACAGTTTGGATATAATCTTATAGAATCCTTGACTGCATAGGAATACACAATTCTTCAATGAAAACTTTGAAGTTTTTGATCTTAGCATTTGAGAGAGTTTTGAAATTTGTTTCTTCATGACAGATATTTTTAAGATCTCAGTCACATATAATGTGAAAAAGTTTTTGTATTTTTAACAGTATTTTAACTATTCTCTTACTTAATCTCTTATCTTTTAATCATCATTTGACCAATTTAATTTCTCCTAGAAGAGCAGCCTGTATCGTTTCAGCAAGTTAGTTTTAGTTCAAGATGACAACACAAACAAGTGACCTCACCATAGCTAGAAATACATTCAACTCCCCACAAATATACAGTCAATGCACATTCAGTGAAAATAGTTCAAGTGAAGAAAAAAAAATTGCTCTTCTGCTTAAGTGCAATGCACAGATAGAGAGAAAATTCACTGCAATCATCAGGACACAAATCTGGATAAAGACAGCATGGGAGGTTTACTCAGAGTCACGTTGTTAACCACTGTTTCTTTGCCAAATTGCAACCTGTGAAACTGCGTTCATCTTTCTAGTTTTACTGTGAGACATTTCGCTAAATCTTTAACCGACTCTGGAAATTGCAATTGTTGACTATCTCTTAATCACTATAATAACAATACATAGTGTTTATTTTCCTGAGTTTTTCAAATAAAAATAACAGTATAATTAAGCCTTTTTAATTTTCAAATATAAAAAGAGTTGTATCCCGTTTACCACATAGCAACTATTATTAAAACAAAAAGATCCCTCACTTTTTATGAAGCGATCTCAAAGCATTATATAAAGCAGATTAGTACCCTTGCTATGGCGGAAACACGGAGGCACAGCGTTAAACTCACTCAGGGCCACACAGTGGCACAGGCACAAACTAAACCAGATTTTCTGATGCATGCTCCACTTGCACATCAGGCCACAATACGTTTGGTAACAACTTGAAATTTGCACCCCAAAAAAGGAAATGCAAAGGCAGAGATAATTACTGAGGTAGTCTGAAGGCTGATGGCGTACAGAGAGCAACGATCTGTTCACTGAGCAGGGCAACGGAGAGAAGGGAAAGTGGTAACAGCACAGGCACCCAAAGGAGCACAGCACCCAATTCCAACTTACAAAGAGAGAAATCTTTTTGCAGGTGAGGAGCTTAATGAAATCTATTTTTTAATCTAAATGCTACATTTGAAAGAATACAGTTTTCAAAATTTAAAGAAAATGCAATCAAGAGACTGCTTAACAACTGAAATGTGCTGTTTAATATATAAAAAAGATCAATGCATCTGACAATTTAATTTGCAAAGACAGACTGTTCAGAACAGTCTACGTAAGTCACACTTCTTTCTTGTTTCTAATGAAAGTCCTTCGGTTGCATGCAAGCAAGCACTCCAAAACAGCCTGAAAAGAGGCACTCTCAGTGGTAGCTGTATTTCTAAATCACAGCACTCAAGTAACATAAATCACTCTAACCTCAAGACATTTGTTTTTGAAAAGTTATAACTATTTCCAGTCACAAACAAACTGATGTTTGTCTATAACAAGCACTTCATCCAATGTAACCAAATAATGACAAAAACATTATGTCTAATTAACAGGTACTGAAAGCAGCAGTCAGGAGTGAAATGAAGTATGTATACATACTGTTCTGTACTTCACCTTCCTGCTCCAAACCTCACAACATTTCTGCAAAATCACACTTTTTGTTTCATATTCGAGAATAACAGTATTTAAAATTTCCTTTTCCATTTACCTTCCACACCAAAGGTAAAATAGCATCTGGGCTTGAAATTTAACCAACTGAGCTAAACCTGCCCCCATCAGCACTCTCCTACCCTCAAACACATCTCCAAAAATGTTGGGGTAAGTTAGCTTATTTACAGAGAACTCTTAGTTCAAAAAAAGAGGCACAAACATTCAAAATAGTGCTGACATTTTTTCAAACAAAAAACCTAGCACCTGGATGAACCAAATGTTTTATGGCAGAGAATTTCTGAAAGTCAGCATTTTGCTTAACCTATTAAAAACTGCCGAGAAGTAGTCAATCAGGATCTGTGTTTTGTTTTTAAACAAGTTGCTAACATTTTTCAATTATACAAATAAAATTAAAAATATTCTGCACATATTGCCAAGAGATATGTACTTATGCATTTGGTAGCAGTGATATGAAACATTCAGATTTATGATCCCTAAAAGTCCTAAGACGGACTAAAAAATAAATAAATGAAAACAAAACAGCATTGGTTTTATCTGTATTCACATACCATGCTTTCATTCTAGCTTTTCTTTAGACCACAAGGACTATCAGTTATTTTTCAAATGAAGATTAAAATTCAGTATGATTGCAGCACTAAATGCTTCAAGAAAAAATATTAATGAAAAGGTTTGCATTAAAGTCAGGACCTCGACAAGTTTGTGTGTTGCAAGCTTTTACTCCTTACCCTGATATTTATACTGTCTCTGAGCCTTTATCTAGGTCTCTGGATGCGTTTCCTTCTCTGAATTGGGAACGACTCACCTCATCATGCTCATGGGTGCCTAACGAGCATCCCCAGGAGAACGGAATATGTAATGACAATTTAGACACTTAGCACCAGTTTTTATTTGCATCAAATTAAGTTTTAACTGTGCAACATCACCTCTACCAATAACCACCTTACCAGACAAAAACTCATTACTCTTGCAAGAAAAGGTAGCATGTCACTAATACTACAGAAGATTTACTTAGCATTTATATTTCATACATCCAACTTAGCACCTTTTTCATTATCAGCTGATAAAAGTCATATTTTATTATGTTTCAGCCCTTCATTTAGTGAAAAACTCACATTTCAAAATGTTAATTAATTTTTAGTACAACCACTGCAAGACACCAAAAAACTGCAGAATACAGAGTAGGAATCCATTCAAAATCATTACTTTCAAGTCCAGCAAAAATTATCATGAGCAATCTACTTTTAACTACAAGATCTGTGATTATTATGAAATCCATGAAGCATACTAAAATAGCCATAACAATTATGCTAACAAAGATAGAAAAATAAGGTTCCCTTAGCATTTCATTTGAATTCTCTGTATTACAAGAATAAGATTTATAATAACAATTCTAATACACAAAGAAACTCACTCTACTTTTCCCTTCCACCTTAAATGAAAAAGGAAAAGAAAAATTTTTATGCTGCAACAAAATATGCACTGTTTGACCACGTAGAACCTATGACACAGAATTCCCCCTATCAATTTTCCAGAGTTTAAAACAAAACACCGGAATGGCTGGTTCTGTAAATTCAGCATTCTTAATGGAAAGATATATGTCATCTTAAAGAAACACTTATACCATAATCAGTATCATATGCAGTAAGGTGCTTTAGTATGTCACATATTTATTAAACAGTGAACCTTTCTAAGCTATTTCTTTTAAAAACTAATAATCCCTGATCTGGCACAAGAACTAATCCTCCATTTGTCATGATTCTTTTTAATTAGCATTAAGTACACTCAAAATGAAGCGAGGATTTGAACATTTATCAACTTCTGCATTTGATTAGTAAAATATACCAACAGAGAGTCTAAAATCGTTCTGAATTTCATGGTTGTAAAGAAAGTATAGCCCGGATAGGCTTTTCAGTTACTGGCTATTTAAAGAAAGGAACCATTTCCTATCTGGGTAACTACTGCAATGTTAAACACATTATATTTTGTGACTTTACAAAATTCTTCAAAATAAATTATTTCTATTTGTTTTTATGTAGATTTAACATATTACAAAAGGTGCATTTGGTCTAAAAGTTTGACTGATTAAAATAATTTCTTTCAAATTGCAACATAAAGATCAAAGCAGAAGTGTAAATAGCTATAACAAAGATAAAGGGAAGGAAGCACATGAAAGTTATTATTTTGCACATGAATGCAATCACAGTAATGAATACACTGTTACCAGATTTAGGGTTTTTTTTCCAGGTGAACCAAGGAAGACAGTTACACCAGATCAAATCTTGCAAATTAATCTATGCAGGCACAGAGCTGCTGACCTGAAGCAGCTACCTTAGGGATAATGTCAAAGTACAAGTAGCAAATATGAACATATTTTTTTAAAAGGTTCCAAAGGGGAATCCAGCGAACAGACAGTAAAGCCTGGTATCAGCAGACAGCAAATTGGTGGAAACTATACGAAAGACTGGAATTTGAAAACATGAAAAATATAATATATGCACAAAGAGTAGGAACAATTTTCACAGAAGAAAGTAAGGCTTCACTGATATATTGGCGTTCTCTGAAGAAGTCACTGAGCGTGGATGAATAAAGAGCCATTTAATACAGTCTCCTTTGATTTTAGAAAGATTTTCAACAGGATTTCTTTCTGCCATAGTATAACAGGGGAAGGTCTTCAAATGAATGAAAAACTAGCTAAAATATTTAAAACAGGAGAAAGTAATTCCTGCCTACTACTGACTTCCCCCTACTGAAAATCCTACAGTCATCTGTAAAAACTACTGTTCAGTATATTTATAGGTGTTCTAATATGGGAATTAACAGCGATGTGACAAAGTTAACTGATGATAGTAAGTTTTCAAGTATAAAAAATAAAACTCAATTGCAAAGACTAGCATTCACAACAGTGAATAACGGTATAATAAAATGGCCCATTAAATTTAATCTGGATACACAAAGGCTAAAACAATACTAATTTAATGCACATAGCAACACTCTGAGTCCACCAAGTTAGGAAGATGATGTTGGAATTACACTAAAAAGTTCTACAAACTGTTAGTTCAGTGTTTAGAAGTGCTCTTAAAAAAAAACACCCACAACACTATGATGCTGGAATTATCAGAAAAGAATATAGACCAGAATGTATTATTTTGCCATTGTATAAATCCATAATGCTCTTGCATTTTGAATACTAACTGCACTTCTGTGCTCTCCTACCTTGTCTAAAAAGTAGAGCAACAACAGAAAAGGTCCTCGGAATAGCAACAGGGTTACAGGGCACAGAATGGCAATGAAAACTGCTAGACAAGTTAGGATTGAATGAAAGATCTATAGAATCATGAGCAAAAATTAATACAGTGAACAGAAAATAAATATTGCCTATAAGAGAAAAGTTAAGGTTATCAAATAAAATTGCTGGGTGGAAGGCCCAAAATAAATTAAAAGACATTTGGCCAAAGCATAAGTAAGTGATGGAAATTCACTGCCAAATGATGTTATAGAAACACATACACACACAGAAATTTAGAGGATTCAGAAAGCAGTTCAAAAAATAAATGCAGAAATTCCATGAATTACCATACAGTCTGTACCATACCAGTTGGTACCATACCATCTAGTACCATATCATGACCAGGTAATTGTACCAGTTACCATACAGCAGTTACCATACAGGCTTTACAGTCTGTTGTTCACTGGATTCTCCTTTGGAACCTTTTAAAAAAATATGTTCCTATTTGCTACTTGTGCTTTGACATTATCCCTAAGCAGCTGGCATAGGAAATCCATTGCCTGAAGATTAATAGAAGTTGGGAGACTAGAGCAGAGCATACTGTGTGTTTGCCCTGTTCTTACTTCCCCTGGTATCTGCTAATGGTCACTGTCAAAAACAGTACAATGAGCTAAATGGACTTTGGACATGACTTCAGGATAGCTGTTCTTTTATTTTCAAGTACTTAGTTTCAAGGGGCAAAATCATTATCAACATTTTAAAATGTTACACCCTCAGAAGTCAAACACGTGACAAATGCTGGAATGCACTCTAACTTCACCAGTCACGATTCAACAAAAAAGCCAAAAAAAAAAAAAAAAAAAAAAAAGCTTGTGAAGGTAAATGACATTCCAACTGCCAAATCAAGAGAACATTTCTTCGGGATCCATATACGCATCCCCAACTTAATCATCAGTCCTCCTTGGGGACCATGTGAAGCAGCAGCTGCAGCTCCTCATACCTCTCACCAACTCCAGCCTGTATCAGACACAGTGCCAGACAATCCTTTTCAATTCCCTTTAAAATTTCCACCCTACAAACTTCAGTTTAGGATTAGTCATGTCTTTCCCGTCAGTGCTAGCAACGTATTTTATGAAATATACACATATCACCTCAAAACAACCCCTCTACTAGCAGATACTCATTTAGCAAGCAATTTCCCTTTTGAAACTTCAAGCATCCTGTAGATTGTACAGTAGATTGTACAGATCTGCAAGAACTTTGCAGGAGATCTCTCGTGGTTTAAAATGAATATAGAGCTACTGCAGGAGTTTTAAAGAGTTATCACTATGAAAATGATAAATGCTTGTACTTTAAGATAAGGAATTGGATGAAACTAAGTTACCTATATAGTCAAGATGATATTAATACATAGTGACAAAAGGAGACACCAGGAAGAGCTAAGAAATAATACATAATTCCTGCCTATGTAAGTGATACACAGCCCTCTTATTTTACTCGGATATTTTTTTATAGTGCCTGGATTCCCACAGGTCTTCCAACTATCTCTAGTGCCTCTTCTGGAACATGTCCAGCTTGGCTAGGGAAAAAAAAACACTCAAAACAGTACAGAAAAGATGTAAATTCCTGCAACCAAATCCATATACTTTTTCCTGTTCATTTCCACAAAATTATTAGCGAAGATCATTTTAAGAATGCTGAAAGATAACGGCTTTTATCACCAGCTTGTCATTAAAATTTTACTTCAAATTCTTCATTATTTTAAATTCTTCGTTCAGTGAGCCACAATTATACTACTAGACCCATGAAGTTAATAGGATTAACCATATGTCCTAAGCCAAGCAAGTGCACACAATGTCTTCCTGAATTAGAAGCTTAGCTGAAGAAAGGGCAAGAGAAACAGCAGAATTAGTATCCCAATAAAAACATCAGATTTTCCATGGATTAGAATTAAGCCAGAACCATGTGTCTTATTTCATTTTCCCTTGTTTCTGACTCCATGTTCTGGCACTCTTGGCAGATGAGTTGAAGAATAAGGGGAAACCATAGCTGGAGTAGGACAATAGTGCATTAATTTAGACACCAACCTAAATCTTGGACATGCGAACTCATTTCCTTTCTCATCATCTGTGTTCTTTGTACTCCTGGAGTCATCTCGATCAGGGTCCAATTCACAAAAATATTGAGGTATCTTAATTAAAATAAATTGGGTTCATTCAAATTGCTCCCCAAAACCAGAAACCTCTGTTAGTATAAAATCATGCAAAAAGGCAATCAACCTGACACAGAGACATATAGTTTAAAATGTACTCATTTGACATATATTGAAATCAGTAACTAAATCAGAGAGCCAACTACCTACTTAAGAACTGTGTCCTAAATAACTTGAGACACCTGGGTTTTAATTTCTCTGCATATCTGCTCTCCATATGTAAAATGTCTGTACTGTTTCATCTCACATGGGTGTTATGGGACAAATGAGAGAGGAGGAGGGGAAAAAAAAAATTTAAGAGTCATTCCTGTAGCAGCAGTCATTCATTCAAGGAGTAAAGAGTCCTATCCCCAGAAAAAAGTGCTTAGAGGATCAAATAGAGAATATGAATAAATCAATTCCAAGCAAGTTTGCTATTAAATCCTGCACAAGCAATTCAGCCAAAATACAAATGCTAATGTAGTATCCAGCCCAGTAATAAAGATACTGAAGACATGATGAAGTATTATTCTTAGAAGATCAGCTTATGATTTAAAAATGCTTAGAATTTGAATCTGACATTAAATTTCATATTATAAAGTTATATCAAATTCTAGCCTTTGTATTATCTTAATTTACTATGGATACAGCTAAATAACTAAACTCACTCCAAAAGTCAACTTAAGATTTTACATATCGTGCCATTTTTTTTAAGTAGCATGCTTCACCAGTCAGCCTTATCTTCAAAGGTGTGAAGTTTGGCTGTATTTGTTTTAAGGAAAGAACAGAAATTCCATTTTGCAGAAACATAACTTAGTTTATCTGCAACATCCAAACGGTATATGCCTTTACAATTAGAGCTAATGCAGTTACTGACAGAACTAATACAGACCAGGTACTAAAGGGAGTAAGAGAAACATTTCATCAGCAAGTCTTAAAGCTATACATTGACAGGAGAAAATACAGTGCCTCTAGGCAAAATGAGATTTTTTTAAACAAGCGCCCAAGACTTAAGTGTTAATACATACTCCTCTGTTCTGATCTCCTACTCACCCCTCAAGCCATCTGTCCCCCTACTTCTGACCTGTCTTCTGACAGCTATCTAGCCTTCCATCACCTTTCCCCCCACTTCGGCCCTAACAATTCTGCTTCCTTCCCACATCACTCAGTTCCTTCTAGGCCTTTTTTCCCTCTCCTCCTCACCACTTGGATGCAACTCAGGAAAGAAAGGAGTCTCCCTACTTTCTGCCCCTTTCCATAGCACTACAGCCACAAGGAACAACTGAAGGAAGTCCTGCTTAGACTCTCCAGCCTGAGATCAATCACGCTCAGTAAAAATGGAATTTTTAGATGTATTTACTAAAAATTCTAGCAGTGTCTATTGAGCACATGAAATGAAGATGTTACAATGAAGAAGTTACAAATGTCTGTGACTTAGTCAGTTTGAACATTCTTCTCACAGTATAATAAAAGTTCTGTTCTACCAAGAGCTCTTTTTCTGTTGGTATCCAAGGTTTTGCTCTAAAGTGAAGGATCACAGACATTTCTCAAGGAAACACATTAACAACAATCAAAAAAAATCCTTTCAAAATTGCTAAAAAGCAATGCCTCCCTTATTTTGTTCTCAGAAACAGACTAAGCACTTTTTCTAATGATCTACAAACAACTTGGCCACTGTCTGCCATCAGCGTAAAGATTTTCAACTAGACACTGTATTATTTTTTAAATAATTCTATTGTAGAATCTTTTGTATATGTTACGCAAAGTTAATTAGAGGGTAATCTGCCAGCTACAGTTCTAATACTCCTGCATTTCATTTGAAATGGTCTAGAAAGAAAAAGGTTCCCATTCTTATCCTATTAAAATCCACACAAGTTGTGCTTTTCACAGGAGTCAGATTTCATTCATTAAGGGTAACCTCTTCGGGGAGGGGGCAGACTCTGACTCAATGCCTACATGCTCTGAACAAGGAAACAGGATCTCTCAAGTGACAACATTAACATTGCTCCACTGTCAAATGAGTCATCTTTTTCAGCAACTAAGCTTAAAGTGAGATAAAACATTGAGAGATGGTCATCTTGTTGTAACAAAGAGTACTTCAAATTCTGTCTTAAGAAATGAGATAAAATAATTACTATGATCTTAATTTCATAATTTTGCATCTAAAAAAAAACTCATACAAAAGTGTGACTGTCCATTATATAAGTGGAGTTCAAAGTTCAGCTTCTATAATGGAAAAGTCTGCTGTGCCTTAAAAATAAATGATTTTAAAAAATAAAACTTTTCCCATGCTTCTCTCTATTTGAAACTGTCAGCCAACACAAAGCACAATTTTTACATGATTTGTGTGAACAATGTTCATGTTCCACTTCCAGCACTTGCCAAAACTTTTAATATATATAAGCAACTCCATGTGTCAGCACACTATAAGAAATTGCTGTAAGGTAAGGTGAGCGCCAAGACAAACTCAGCAACGATTTCTTTTATAAAATCTTGAAATATTTATTTTCCTACAGCAGCCATATGTGTGCATGGAAATAATTAGCAGGTAAAGACGCAAAGAATTCTAACATATGACAATTTATCAAAACTTTCTATTTAACTTTCATTCTTCACATGCAAGATTGTTAAATACAGAGGAAAGATTCTTTGTCATATAACTATAGAATAGGTTTGCTCAATCTCTTCACTTCTGTTCTCAGATTTAAAGAAATCCAATACATCATGCAGCTGCTCTAATATTTACATCTTATGCTTCTAAGTATTAACATTTTATGTACCTTTATGATTTTCTAAAGGAGGAAATCCAAATTAGGTAATTGCCATGCATGTTACGTATTTAAATATATTATTTTGTTTTATAAAACTATCCAACAAACCACTTACTCAGATGACGTTAGCCATGTTGAGACAGCTGAAGAATAAAACTGCCAAAAATTTGTACTTCAAAGTTCTGTGGTCTACAGAAGTCATGGCAATATGGTGCTCCATTTTCCACCGTCTTCAGCAGGTCATAAAATGTGCACCTAGGTGACCTACTCTTATGGCTGCACTGTAGATGGTTTCCATCTTGTTTTAGCGTGACTCTGAAGATACTGTCTCTAAAGCTCTTTGAGCCAAGTATTGCTAAAATCCATCAAAATTTACTGCAGACAATGATGCACCTTGTAGTCAAACTCCTACTCAGAAATACTACATACTTCCAAAGGACAACTGCAGACCACTTACATTTGTCTTGCAGAACACAGATCAAGTACCACTTCAGGGAGAGGGAAAAAAAAACCTGAAGAATTTAAAGAGTTCTTTTTACCCTTGCACAAACATCTGTTGAATTAAATCACTGCAAAAAGACACAGATTTTAATCTAACACGGTTGTTTGAGTGCTTAACTTGGTATTTACATTTTAAAATGTGTTCTCTTAAAAATAATTTTTTGTCTTTTCTTATAATTTACTTTAAGTGATGGCATATTTTCTAGAGTCAGTTTTGGCATACCCTGCACAGTTATCCAAGTTTCTGTAGGTTATTAATTCCTGAACAGCAGACCACACCAAATAAGACTGCAGAAAGGTAGCAGTTCAAAACGCACTGATGAAGATTTACATGAGACCGTCAAAACATCTAGAAGAGCCAAAGCATTCTATTTGCATAGAATAAGCCCAATAAAGAGACCTAGTTCTTTAAAACCAAATAGGACAGACAAACATGGGCAATGATCAATAATAATTGTTAACTAAAATTGCACTATGTGATATAACAATATGAAAATCCATGGTTTCTTCATGTTTCCAGCTTTACCTTTACTGAAAAAAAAATTATGAATACATTGCTACAAGTTTTTTTAAACTTTCATTTTGGCATCTAGTATCTCAAGGAATCTTATACAACTAGTATTCAAAAAATCCCTAAAAAAAAGTATAGCTTCTCTCAGGTTTTGTTTTGTACGGTTAGCAAGCCTTACCGCATTTTGATTCAAAAGCTGATAAAGTGTCCCAGATAATAAATTGAAATAACTAGGTAATTCAAGCACTACCCGAGCATACTCATATTTGTAAGTAAGATTAAGCACTAGGAAGACAGATGACACGTGGCAGACTATATTGATCCTTTAATACTAAATGTTCAGGGGAAACAGCAAAGCTGAAAGGTCCAATCCAAACCCTATTGAGATCACTAGAAAGGTTACAAGTTATAACAATACATTTTCTAAATTCAATGTTGAAGCAAACATTAAATCACACTTGCTCTTTATGACAAGAATCTCATTTGTTCTAAGGAAAGTAATGTACAAAGTTAAAGGAAACAAATTCAATAGTTATACAGCCAAAAAGGTTTTTTCCACACTGAAACCCACAAAACGTTAGCAAAATGTCAAACAATGTAGCACTGCAGTTCAGAAAAATCTTTTAAACTTACTGTGTTTGTGGAATCTTCTTGTAAAATCCTGTCATATAACTGGATAGCATCATCATACCTGTTGAAAGAAATCAGTCGCTTTTATTTCTGCTAAGGCAGAACTCCTTACTTTCCTACTATCCTTCCAATACAGTTAATAACATTGCCGCACTTTTCATACTCTTTTGTATGTATTTAACAAAATTCTTCCTAAACGAGTGCTGAAGATGAACTGCAGTATTTCATGCCACAAGGTTTTAAAAAAAAAATAAATTTCAATTCCTTCATGGAATACTATTTCAGCAAGAGCTTACATATTTTGTACGTAGTTCGTTTCACTCCTTTGCCTGTTCTCTCTTCTTCTGTACCTAACAGGTACAACCCACTTTCCAACTCTCCTCTTCGCCAAAGGAACAGAAACTCAAAAACTTGAAAGGACATCCAAAAAAATAGACTTTTCAATTTTTTCAGCTAAGTTTCTTTTGTTATGACTTTTATAAAGTATAAGCAGCAAAGTATAATAAAATACAAGGTGCATACAAAACAGTCCAACCCCTACACTACCATAAATCATGAAAGAAAACCTTTTCCATCATCACTATATAGGCTTTAATAATTAATTCTGCTACTTGAAATATGCTAAGAATAGTTTACTGCAGCTGCTATAAACACTTAAAATCTTCTGGGAAACAGATTTGTGCATTTAGCCACCCATATGAAGAACCCAGACTGGACAAATAAAACAATTCAGTTCAAAACATATTTGGTTATACAGCTACTGAGCTATCACCACATAGCTGGGGCGTACTTTCTCTCTCAATATACAGTCTGACAAGGAATTTTCCAGAGATACTGTTGACCAAACTTGTCACTACCCGTTCCCTTCTCGCCTTGGACACCCATTTACATACTCAAACTGTTTCCTAAGCTGTACTGTGAAATTCAGCTGTTCAGTCCAGATCACCGTAAGACATAGAAACAAATGGGAAACAAAGCACAAAAGCAGAACTGAATAGGCAGTGACAGCTACAGACAACTGAAGCAGAAGTATTGCAAAATGCTGTGCTCATGATCTCTTAGTTGCTATTTATCCAAAATAATTTACAGGCCCGAACATGATGGCCATGATCTCAGCTTTACTGCATAAAGTTCCAGAAAACTCTATTCTTTCTGCTAGTAAGTGATGTCCTCAGTCTGCAAAGCTGTTGTTCACTGTTTCATCTTCCTCCTGAGGAAGGCAGGATCTTATCAGCTCCCGGGAGTCACTCAGACTTTAGCATAGAAGCACTTCTTCAGCAGAACGTGTCATCACTTCAGCCTAGCAGTTCTCCCTAGGCTTCATTATAGTCATTGGAAAGACAGACCTCACAGAGTTCCTGTACCAGAATAGGTTCCTGCACAAGATAACCCAGACACAAAGCTTCTCTTCCACCTCTGAATTCTGGAGAAAACCTATGGAGATGAAACCTCAGCTTTTGTCAGTACCCCTGCTCCCCTGATGTTCCGCTCTCCAGGAACTAACCTTATAGAGATAAAGACAAGCATTTTTATGTACACTTTTGTAAAACTGCAGTTTAATCTGACTTTGTTGCTGAAACAGCACATAATGTCTGTGTAGCAGTCATCTACCACAAATATCTCTTCATGTGCAGTAACACATTTAATGTAGTCACACAAGCCTGAACTGAATTATGATCTTTTGCACTTGTGGATATGTGTTGGGGAGGGGGAAATCTGCTGCCAATCTCACATCATCTTTCTGCCCTGTATCAAAAGAAGACAGAAAGCAAGCTAAGTTTAATGGAAATTCTTCAGGAATATATATATATTTTATACAAAGTGAGTGTGGAATGTCAAAATTTTAGTTTCCCTCAGGCTGAGCTGGTGATAGTGAAGTCCAGTTATTTGGATCTAAACAATGGACATTCACTGATGACTGACACCAAATTACATTTTCAGTATTCATTTTGCAAGGAAATGGATGAAAAATATCTGCTAAATAGAAAAAAAACATTTATGGGCTGACCTCTAAATTCCAGTTCCTTCATATCAAGACAGCTCAAAAGCTCCAAATCTCAACAATTAGAAGCGCAGCATAGAACAGATCTGCTAGCGTTCAAAGTTAGCAGAAACTAGAAGTCCTTCATAAAGTTTTAACTGTTCTCTGCCATATCCAAGATAAGTGTATTAGAAAGGAATACTGACAAAAAGAATATGTCTCAAGAAGAAAGTCAGACAATGAAGGTCAACATCAGGCCCTGAAGTTGTTCCTCTTGAAAAGCCATAAAGTCCTCAGCTATTCATTATTTTAACTATTCCTCCTAAATTTAGTAAGTTATAACTCTTCTATTCAGAAAAGTCAGTCTGCCTTTTAGATTCTGCTACCCTGTCCTGTATGGCTTTTGATTAATTTCTATAAAGAATCCTATAGATTTAATCCTTACTAAATTCTACTAGACCTACCATACTCAGAAAACAAGGGAAAAGATGTTCCCGGCTAATTAGCAGCACAGGAGAACAACGAGAACAAAAAGGCTCTCAGTGAATTACAAATGCTGCTCTAGGTCTGCGACATTAAATGCATCACTTATAGACTTTGCCAAAAAAGCACCTAGTGTTTTACTGCATAATGACTTATGCTGGCAAGTAACAGATCCTTTTTATCTGTAAAGTCTGATGGGAAGACTGGAAAAACTAACACTGTAGAGTACAAGCAAAAATGCAATAAAAATGTCTAAGTATTATAAGATCATCACGAACGCAGTTACTTTCTACAAGGAAACTGCACAGTTCTGCTCTTATTGTGTCTGAACTCCTTTTTAAGAAATAACAAGTACCATTTCCAGATAGGAATTACATTTTAAGTTCAGCTTTTACCTTTCCATAGCTTCAAATCTCATTCCAGTTAATCTCTTAACCCTGTGGCTCCCAGGAAATTGTCGCCTTAGTTCTTGAAGACAAAACTATACAAATAAACAAAATCAAAAATATTATTGTGAATATAATTATCCACACAGAAACTGGGAAAAAAATGAGGTTTTTTTTAAAGAATATGAATGCAAATACTAATTTTGAAATAATAAGCAAAATGTATTAATAAAGAGAAGTTCACAAACTGAAACTTCTTAGTCTTAAAAGACTAATTCTAAGAAATATTTTCCATACAAGTCACTAGATTGCCAGGCTTCTTGGAAATAGTTATTAATCTAGAAAATTAAACTCATCTACCAAAAGATTTCTGATACTATTAAAACATAAATTCTACTTAGTTGCCTCATAGTAATACAAAACAGTAAAACCCAAAACAAAGATGGTAAGAGCTTACATGATACTTCTTTAATAAATAGATCTCTTAAAATGGAAGAAACTATGCTAATACTATGCACTGTGTTTATTTTTAAAATAAAACTTTGAAATCCAAAGAAAACGTTTGTCACTGGCTTAAACCAAGCCTGCTGGCAGAGGAGGCAAAACGTTTAACTGCTGATATCAAAGAGAAACCTGGGCTGGATAAAACAAATTAATCACAGGCAGATTTCACTGGATTAGAAAAAAAGGATGTTTCGTAGAGGAACTGAGTCAGAACTTCCCCAAAGCAACCTAACTCTAACCATATCATGAATGTGGACAGATAGCAGTGCAATGTTTGTAGCTGATCCATTACTCTACAGTGGAAGGCAGGATGGGCTCCAGGCTCTCCAAAAGAGCAGTGGTATCAATCACTGCACAATCACAATCATTAAAAGCTGCATACAGAATCCTCCTTTTCAAGGTATTTATTTACACAACTCAATTTTAAACCTGTTCTTCAGTTCTAAGGGTTTGGTGGAGGCTTAACTACATAGTCTGTTCTATTGCATCACATTCACTGGTCACAGAAAATATATGGACAGATAAGCAAATTTGTAAAAATTATCAAGTTCCCTCTCTGTTTCTGCAGATGAAATAGGAAGCAATGTTTAGACTCAAGTAAGCACAGGATATTTCTCACCATGATCATCTTGTTAGCATCAACCAACCAAGATCTCAACACTGCAACTTAACTCAACAGAAGACCCAGATTTAATACTGAAACAGTTTATTGGCACTTTGAGTGATGGTCAGGTCAAATGCTGCTGCTCTGAACTGCAAATTGTTATAGAAAAATGTATGAACTTAGCAGCACATTACATAATCTGAACCAACCTGTGAATATTTTTAAGAGACAGGAAAACTTACATAAAACTCCAGAGAAGTAGTTTCACTTTACCTCCCACAACACAAATGTAATCCTCAATTTTTTAAAAGAATTTTTGTAGATCATAAATCCACTATGTGGTTAAATAATCTGGCTGTCCTGAAGGACAGTAACTTTCAGAATAAAAGTATGCTCTGGTTTTCTCCAATGAACTTTTTAAAACATCAAAAATTGTAATATAGAGACTAAGCCCCACAAACTGCAGATGGACAGCTGCTTCCATAGAAACCCCATCATCTTTTTCTGTGATGTCGATGAAGTAGCACTTGAGTGCAGAAGTACTTTGAGATCAGAAACGTTTATGTACAGAACTGACTAAATGATCATAATCAAACTGAACACAGCAACCATGAGGCCAAAACAAACTCCAAGAGCTTAAGTCATCAGGCACAATTAAGTGACATGGAAAGGTGTGAAAAAGTCATAAACAATCCATTGTAACACTTTCAAAAACAAAAGAAGCCCTCTGCAGAAATAAAATAAATTAGGTGCATCTTCAAAGTGTTCTGGACTCAGTAGCAGCTAATGTCATCTCTTTTTTTATTTAATTTTTATTTAATTTTTGATTAAATTCCTGTAACTGTTTAAGGTAACATTTGAAATGTTGTACTTGTTAACAATAAATTCCATCAGTTCCTACAGTGAGGATCGGTTCTGTATTACGTCAATAACATACTTTGGAGATTCTCTCAGAAACGCAGAAGTTAAAATAGCAAATCTAATTTATATGTACGAGTTTAAGTATTGTTAATTTGCTTTCTGATTTTTTACTAAAAAACTTTTAGCTTTAAAAGTCTAACTTAAATTCTACAACAACAAAAAAGCACAAACCTGGATTTCAGCGTGTAAGACACCAGTAGTGCAGATGTCTGCCAAAAGCAGGTGATTTCACTTCAACATGTGTGTGAAAGATAGAACTGGCTAACTGCAGTGGTTGCATGCATTATGCACGATCATTTTGTGCGAGACAGAGGAAAGCAGTAATAAAAAAAGAAGAAAAAAAAAGAAAAAAGAAAAGCCAGATGAATGATTCTGTGGACACCATCTCAGTCTTCTCATGTGGAGCAGATGAGACTTATTCCCTTAAGCAAAATGCATCACAGCTGTGAAAAGCTCATTGCTAAAAAACAGAAGTTCCAGAGCTGTTTGTCTACTTTGGGGCTACAGCTGTAGCCAAAAAAAAAAAAAAAAAAAGATACGATGTTGGCTTACTTGAATTAACTATTTATTTTAAATCAATCAAATTAAATATATGTATGTTTCCCTCTAGGTTTTTAGCCTACTTTGAGATGCACAAAATGTTGCACTCTCTCATCTCAAGCAATATCCTTTAGAGGGCACAGAAACTCAAATTCACAATCCCTGCCAGGGTTAGTAAAAACAAATAGTGTTTCACAAATCTTTCAACAACTCATGCGTCTTCCTAAAAGACCCTCAGAATAAAGATCAAAAATGTTTTTGATATAAATCAGCACACAGAAATATATTTATTTAAATAGTAAGTCTATTTGTTTTTGTTTAAGCAGACAGCTATACTAAAACAGTATTTTCTTTTGAGGAACGTAAGAATTATCAAAAAAGGGAATCTCACTGTGTTCACAAGTTCAGTATTTTGTGCTGTATTTTTCAGTGCACTCCATTTTACCATATACATACAGAATTTGCAAACCTTCTAGTTCCGTCTACTTTCATATTGCCCTTCTCCCAGTTACCTCCCCCAGTCTCTTGTGTATCGCAGGTCATTGAGTTTTGCCCAAACAACACAACATGAGGCTCAAAGACCATGTAGTGTCTTGCCATCTGTAGGAGAATACAATACTGGGAGAGCATTTCTCATAAATGACTTGAATTCTATAAAGTATCTTATTTATTTGGAATAAGCCCAAGATTGTTGACTTTCAGGACACAATTCAACCTCCTGTTTTTTCCCAGCCTTTTGTGAAGGACAGATGAAAAGTTCATTAAAATGTGGGTACAAAACAGTCTTTTGCCTTCTTCAGTTCCTGCTTGCAGAGGAGTAGCCAAGTTCGTGTTTTACACTTTTAATCTAGTGCAAAGATGTTACAGCTTTATATTAGCTCATTTTATTTAAATTTTTATTTGCATATATGCAATAAAAATAATATATATTGACTATAACTGAATATCCATAAACAATATTTACATTTATAAAATCACAGAACAATTTAGAGTAGCAGGGACTTTTGGAGGTCACCTGGGCCCAATCACTCAAAACAAAGCCAGCTTCAAAGTTAGTGCTGGAGGCACAGGGCCATATGCTAATCAAGTTCTGACTCCCTCCAAGGATGGAGGAGATTTCAGTGTCTCTCTGGAAAACTTGTGCCAAAGGATTTACTATCCTCCTTGCTAAAATAGCTTTCCAATATCTAATTGAAATTTCTTTTTGTGCAGCCTGTGTCTGCTCCTCTTGTCTTTAGCTTCATCTTTGTATGCTCCCACTAGTACGTAATTGAAGACAGCAAGCAGATCCCTTCCTTAGCCCTCTCAAAACTTAACAAACCCAGATTTCACAACCTTTCCATATTATGCACTCCAGCTCCTTAATCATCTTGGTGGTTGTCCACTGGACTTGCTCCAATATGTCAATGTATTTCTTGTGTTGAGAAGCTCAGAACTGCTACACAGTACTCCAGGGCCAAATAGAAAGGAATTACCATTTCCCTCAACCTGCTGACTATGTTGTTACTAACAAATGTTCTCTCTTCAAATATAACATGGAGGGAAAAAAAAGAAAAAGAAAATAAGCTCACTAGCAATACAATAAGGTTAAGGAATCACCAGTTAACACTCACAGCATTTATTTGACATTCTTTACCTAACAAGTAAAAGCATATGCTTTAAAAAGGAAACTTTTCTGGCTAACTTGCAAGAGTGAAATTCAAATATAAGAAATTCAAATAACAGGTAGGCCTAACAAGAAAACTATATCCTACTTTAACTCCTTTCAATAGAATTCACCTTAAGCATTGATCTGCTCAGAGAGCGCAGCATTAAATACAGCACTTCTTGCAGAAAAGTTATTCCCTTGACAATCAGTTCCCATGTTTGAAATGAACTATCTTAAAAAAGTTAACAGTAAGATGTTTCTGCCTTTAGGAATCAGATGTGATTTAAAGGCCAGGAGAAAAAGAATTTCATTGATCTTAACATCTTTAGGCCCCTTTTTTGGCTCACAATTTAAAGAGACAAAAAGTTAGAAACAGCTGTGCCACTTCCTCTTCAGGTGATGAGGAAGATTAAGTGAAAAACTAAAACCAGGTAGCTAACAAAAAACAGAACAGCCTTAAGTTTCTAGTGTGGTCTTGACATTTTAGTAAGAGTAAAAATGGTACAACCACACTTTTTTCCATTACTACTCATTCGTAAGGCTATAGCATTTGGAATTACATATATTGGCTTTTACGATGTACCATACATGCACAGAACTGGATGACTCCTTGTCAGCGATGATAGCCAACGTGACAAATAATACAGTATGCATGACATGAATTTTACCCCCAAACATTCAAGAAAACCAGTATAATTCGAGAGGTCTTCAATAAACAAACATTCTCTGTACCATATGGCAACTTTAGTATTATTCTTGACATTTAGCCCATACCAGAGTAGCTGTAAATATTTTCATGGCTATTGGAAGAGACGTGATCTGTCTAAACAGAAGTTACACATTAGAGAAGGTGGGTGGAGGCGGTTTCTTCCCCGCAGCGTATTTCTCGATATTCTCAAAGTCCAAGATATGAAGTTTGGAATATCCTATAACTATCTGGAAGAGATTCCTAGGAAGAAAATTTAAGGTTTGAGGGAAAAGTCAACTTGGAAACTTACCAATGCCAAATCATCTCGACTGCAGTCCAGGGCAGCAATCATCACCTGTTCATATATTATCCAAACTGGACACAAAAGAGATATTAAATGCAGATAATTGATTTTTTAAGATAATGGGAAACACCTAAAATGTAAACAAGATTAATGAATTCTGTCTTTGTATATTTTTCCACTCCTGTGGATCATTACTGAAAAAAGGGGCATTTTAACAAACTGCTGGAATTAATTAAAAATATATATAAGCAGTTTTATTGTTTTTAGTAACATAAAGTACCTTGTGACATCTTGAAAGGTAAAAAGCTCTAATCCTCTGTTTTTCCTAACACTGTATCTACAGTTTTCTAAACAGATCTCCACTAGGACCTGCTCTCTGATCAGACCTGGAGAAAAGCCATTTGGGCTAGAAAAAAAAACAAATTTCCTTAACTGTTTCACCGCCAAAACTCCTACAAATACTGCTTTCTTCCTGGACTTGGACAATTTCTCTAAATCAATGACAGATTATGTTACTCCTATTTTAACTCTACTGAGTTATTGAATGTAAGGAACTCAGAAGTGTAGCTACATGGGTTACAGAAAAGATGAGTTATGGAAAAAGGAGACATATAACATGAGTGCTGCAAGTACCAAGTGTTCTCAACTCCCTTAAGTCAAACTGGGACACTCAATACATCACAGAACCAAATCAGAAGTAAATATCTTCCAAAATAAAGAGAGCAAATAACAAAGGCCCTCCCAAATTTTTTTAAAATATACATTCTATTATATGAATTTCCACTATTTTTAACAAGAGAATATTATTTATTTCTAAATATATACAAGAACTGACACATGCCTTAATTTGTCTGTTCTCTTACCTTTTTTCCCCACTGAACAATTTGGGTGTACTCTATTTTTATATTATAATTTATATAATTTTTTAACAAACATGAAAGTACATGCATCAGGTACAAAATACAGATAACATACATAAATATACAAGGCAAGTTACAGAGCTATCCAAATGATCTACTCTATTCCATTCATTATTTTCCCTTCTACACACATTCTGAAGCTAATCATTACAACATCTAGATATTTTCTGAAAGCACATTAAGCAACAAGATTAACACCCATCATATATGATGACTCGTTTACCTTTCATGGCTACCCAACAATTTAGGCACACTGTATCTTTCTTTTTTGTAAATGCCATATGGTTTACATTCCTGATGCTTCTTTTTCAAAAATTAAAAGGAACACAAATATTTAAATAAATTTCAGATACTTTTCTGAATTTTCTAAGAAGCTTAGGAACACTACAGCCAATTTATCTAATAAGTCCTAAATGTCAACTTTATGAAAGAATGTGATACATGTATTTTGAAAAGGACAAAGACAACACTGACAAGAAGGGAACGAAAAGGACCGACTCAGGCTGAGTTACTGAGGACGCTGTTTTAGAAGGGCATTGGCAAGAGCTGAGAGGAACATCAAGCTCCTAGAGCATTTCATACAAAAATAAAACTCTTATAAATTCCTAATAATATTGAAATAATAAAGTAAAATCAAAGTTAGCTTTCAGAGTTTTTGTAAAGCAGGGAGAAAACTGTAATAATTCTTTTGCAGGGTGCTGTTTTTAAAACTATCTAGACAGTCCAAAAACAAGTACTTTTGTCACAGTTTAAATGCGAGATCCCCAATATCTACTTCAGGTACTGAATCTCCGTATCTACTTCACAACTCACTGCTATGCACAGAAGCATCTATGACATAATGTAATTTGGGTAGATTATCAACACATTTATATCCCCAAAACATAATATTTGTAGTGACCAATGTCAAAAGTTCCCTAGCACAAAAGTACTCCAAAACAGACTTACAGTGCAAAGGTGCAAGACAGAACCACAATAAAATATCACTATAATCTTATCTACAGAACCTGAAATTAAATACTAAAAGATTGCTCATCTGATAACAACATGAAGCAAAGTATACTTCTGCTACAATTACACGGATTTTAATTCCTGGAACACTGTATGAAGTACTTAAAATTAACTTACCAAATCTGAACAAACAGTCACACAGTATATTGTAACTTACATTTGTAAATACAATGCATTACTGTGGCTGCTGGTGATTACATAATAGCTGTTATCCAAATTATAAAAGAAGGAAACATGAAGAAAGAGGAACGAGTGTTCTAAAAAAAATTGCCTGTGTGACACTAATATGCAAATTTACAATTACCCTCTTGACAGAGTATTTTGTTATACTATATATTTTATTTCATGCTTACAGAAAAGTATGCTATGGTATTGTTCTGACATGTTTCTACGCAATTCTCTTTTCATATGAAACATTACATGCCAAGTTTCTGTCCACTAAGAATTAATACAACATAGTTAAAATCCCCTGAAAATAATAATTTTATGCAGAGCAGAAACCTAGACTTACATTCAAATACAGTATCACAAATGTAATGCTGTAAGAAAAACAGCCTTAATATTAATTCTTGCAGTACGTATGACTTCAACTAAAGAAACAGCTTTCTCTCTTATAAAAAGATACTTTTCAACTTTCGCCATGCAGTTGAAGAACATGAAATCAGTCGAATGACAGCTAGGTAACAGATTAATGCCAAGTTTTCACATAATGGTCTAACTACTAACTTGCCAAACTAAGAGTTCAAAAAGGTAACTTTTCCATCTATTTTCACTGCACCCCATATTCAGGAAAGATATCAAGGCTGGGAATTCAGGCAGCCTATTAAACTAATGAAGCAACACATATTTAATCAACATCAGGAGATAGAGAAAAGCTACACAAAAGTATCATAGGCAGGACAAAAGAAAACAGAACAAACAAAATCAGATACACACAATAAAAGCTAAAATGATGGAAATTTTAAAAATAATGTGTACTTACTGTCATCTCCAAGCTTAGATGCATATTCATTAATTAACTCTTCTCCTACATCCACTATCTGTTCACTGTTTCGATAGTTTTCTTCCCTCCATTTCCTCATTTTATCACGCATATCTAGGGAGAGAGGGTGTCAAAAGAAAATATTGAGATTTCCAGAGATAATGTAATTTGAATTTTATGTCTGGAGAATAAGTATCTGAAGAACAGTTTCAGAGAGGGCAGTATATCTAAGAAAATGATTTCCATTAATACTAAAAATCTACCTGCAGACAGATAGATGCACCTGGCTTCTGAAACTGCAACAAACCTTGCCTTTGCACATATATACACATACATATATATACACACACATACATTTATTTATATATAAAATCAATTGGGCTTCTGATAAGCAGAAACCCCTGATTTCTCTTTGGCCAATAAATACTAAAATTTAACAGACATTACCCATTGTTAGGTAAACAGGCTTCAAGAGTTCAAGAAGTTTTACACTTATATTTGCAAACCGTATCAAAATTGCTTTATCTTTTCCAGATGAATAAATTCTCACTCAAAGAAACTATCAGAAAAACTATGAGAATCTTCTGACTCTCATTTCTATCAGTGTAAAGAAAATGCAAAATTCCACCCTAGAAAGAAACAGCACTCTCCTATGGAAAGGAGCACCATGAAAGACAGGCATGGCAGCAAAGACTTTCATCAGGGGAAGCCCCAAAGGCATAAAGACCATCTTTCTGATCTAGTTAAGATAGGAGGGGAAAGCTTATTTTTGCATGGGGACGTCTGTTTGCTTTCAATTTTAGGAGTACATTTACTATGAACCAGGTCTCCTGAACTGGGAAAGCAGGGCATACTCATCTAGAGAGCACTGGACTAGGTTTTATCTATCTCCTGAAATGCAAAATTATTAGGAATATAATTTTGTATCAGTTCTACATACTGGAACAAAAGATTGGTGGAACATAAAAAGAATACTTTTCAACATTATATAGTGTTTTTACTAACATGAAGGTACCACGAAAACTGTTGCCAATTCTTTTTTACTTTACAACAGCTGAAAAAACAAATACAAATGTAGATCTAAACACTGTCAGTTTTTCTTGCACTTCAAAATGCACAGTTTAACAAAACTGACAGTTAAAAATTATGCTACAACTTTCTTCCATCCACTTGAAGTAATCTCAGCTCACTCATAAAACTGTTACTGTGCTATATTTTGTATTTTGAAATTCAACCAAAACCACCACAGAGTTGTGTTTCATACGCATGAGTAAAGTCAAATGCTTCTAGACACATGATGATCGCTGGAAATTCAAAGTTAGACAGCAAGAATGTGAGAGAACACTTGCAAACACTCACAAAAACTGACCAGCTACATACATAAAAAATAAAGTCATCTGATTTCTACCTACTCATTTACTTGGAAATGACCAACACCTGCATTCTAGTGCAATTCCAAACAAAACTGTGACTAAATTATTAATAGAATGCAGATCTACCATTCATCTTCTAACTACAGAATTTACAGTAATGGCAAAAAAAAAAAAAAAAAAAAAAAAAACAGCAGGACAGGTATAGCACATCAATTGATGACTGAAAAGCAGAAAATAAAAATAAATATTCTCATTCAGATGCACCTGTCAAAAGGCGTGTTAGTTTTACAAATACTGAATTCTCTATAACAGGCAGAAGAAAATGTAAAAATTACAGTAAAAATGTAGTAACTTTTGAAAAGATTTTTTTACAATGTTCTCAATTCAATTAATTTTTATAAAGAAACCTTTCACAAGAGTCAGTCAATAAAAATTCAAGTCTTAGAGACAAACCTACATGTAATATGTAATACAAAGTTGGGCAACAGCAAGCTGGGATTTCAGAAAAAAAATAAAGAATTGACTAGCTTTAATCACAAATACACCTCTGTCATATACATATAAGTGGATCTTGAGCAACTGACACATTTATTTCAGTCTTGGATTCTTTTATAAAAGCAAGCTATGCATAAATAAATCAAAGTGTTATAAGCTCAAAGGAACAGGCACACTTGCCAAGATATTTGTTGGTCCCTAAAAACATGCAAATAATGTGGAGGAAGCCAAAAGAAATAACCTGTATTTTGTTTTTGTTTCTGCTTAAGTTTCAGTTAATTTGGCCTGAGCAACTAGACAGTAAGCAACTTTTATAATTATTTCTATTTTCTTTGTTTGTTTAGATGAAATACAGTTTTCAAGTCCTTAATATCAAAAGCCACCTCACAAAACGAAATCAAGGTAGTTGAGGCATAAATTACATACTTCAAAACATTACCCTGACATATGACAACCATTACCATGGTCAGAAAGGCAGGGATGCAATAACCAGCACATTTCTAGAGCTCATTTTTAAGTTATTCTTCAACAGCAGACACCCAGTCTTCCACCACATCTCAGTTCTACCCACTTCCCATCTTACAAAAGGGGAAATAAATGAATATAAAAGCCCCACCAAGCCACCAATTCAACAAGCTGACCTGAGCCCACGCTGTGTGTTCTGGCCAGGCTACGGCTCGCTTCAGACCTCCAGCCTTCTGTCTCCATCCAAACACCTGGCCAGAAACTTGCAAGCATAGCAAGAGGCAACAAAAATCCAGCTGGACAACACTGATGCTGCCTCTAGCTATAACCAGATGGCCTGAGCTAAAATTTCAGGATCTAACCTTTGCCTGTTGTAATCATATTACTACATATTTAAAATCTGTAGTAAACTGATCTGTCCTCAGTTATAACAAAAATTAGGAATATACAGAAGCAAGTAGACACAGTATGGAATACAATAAATACTCTTCATTAACATTTAAGTGTATACAAGTTATGAAAGACAAAATGTTAGACTCAGTTTTCCACTTAGTGGAGTCTTTTCCTAGAAAGCAAATGTGAATTTAGTTTTTAAGTCATAGGAAGGAAATAATTTGTCATATAAAATGGACTGTAATAACCAAAGACATGATAATTAGAAGTGTTGCTCTTTAAAATTCATTTGGGATTTTCTCTTTGTTATACATGACATTTCCTCATGCACATGTTTGCAAGAAAACGGCCTTGAATACATACTCTTTAATTTGATTTTATTAAATATTTTTATGACATATACATGAATTACAAAGAATCCTATTAAAAAATTCTCATGTGAACATGTAACAAAAACTCCTAAAATTTGCACTACTTAAGTAGTAGCATATTAATCTAAAAAATAGTAACACAAATTTTCTGGACCGGTAAATCAGTATGCTCAAGAATATAGCTATCAAGAGAGCTATCCAAAATCTTGCAAAATAATCTCCTGACTTGCATTCCATTTATGTTAAAAGAAATTTAGTTTAGAGAATATGACATCTCTCTTTTTGGTTTTGATATCCAGTGAAGAATTACTGTTTAGAAAAAGAGTTGCTCTGTCAGCATTCAGAGGTCTCCAGAAAGCATATCTATCATTAACTGAAGGCAGCATTTCATTCTAGCTGCATCTGGCATGTTAACACAACTGTGCTTCTGTGCAAGGAAGAGAAGGAAAAGAAAACTTGGTTTATTTTGTCCAATTCTGAGAAGACATCAGATCAGTTTGACTGTGAAAGCCAACTGTTACTTTATTTAGTTTCAAAAATCATGTTTACTTCTTGTTTGCCAATCAAGCTAATTCTGCATACACAGACCAACTGCTGCGGGAACACATTCAGTTCCTAAAATAACTTAATAGAGATGTCTTATTTTGTATTTCCACTCATGGGCAAAATTCATCTTTAATGTATCACTGAAATCATGTCAAATGTTTATTAACAGCAAGAAAAGTTGGAAACAAAACCAAACAGAAAAATGCATGCCAGTGGTGTTGTGTTACTTAGGTTGACAGTATCTATAAAGTTCTACATGGCTTAAGAGGTTCCTAGAAGAGAGTCTATATCACCAGTTACTGCGGATATGCTAAATTTGCAATACTATGCTTCTTTGCCAGAAAGCAATTCTTGGTTCCCTGTCACTATACAGTTTCTAATTCTTGGAAATATAAAGCAGGCAGCAAATATAAGGCCATTTTCCATGGGATAATAAGCAATAATAATCCCCCAAAATCAATGTACTAGTTCATGCTTAAATAAGCAAGCAGTAAAATATATGATGAATGTCCACATATAAGCACTTATTTTAATACAATTTTACCCTGAAGCCATGTTTCGATTATGTAAGTCCATTGATCAAGATCCTGAAGCTGGATAAGAGATGTTTTCCTGCTCCACTGTTTTCAAAACACAGTTTAAATCTCAAGACACAATAGCAGACAAAGTAAAGAAAGAAAAATAAAAACAGCTTCAACTGCAGAAATTAGTTATTTTCAGATGTCTTTTCTAAGCACCTCCTTTTGCAATGCACCTACCTAGTGTGCAATTTGATCACTGCTAAGCACTCAGATTTGTTATGAAGAATGTGACTGAAAAAAAATCAAGCAAGGTTCAAACTGTATTTCATTTGCCTAGCATTCCCTTACCTTAAGTCTTCTTCCCTTACCTCCAAGCACGGTTTCATCTTTGAGCAATACATAAGAGAAATCCATTCCATCTGAAAAGCACCAGGTCCATAAAGGTTTCATATTCTATGAAACCAGGTAAGTGTTTTAGGTAAATCTGAGATATGCTGCACTCAGTTCCTAGAATCATGCTCAAGTTCTCCATTAGGGACTAGGACACAATACTGCTAGGATCATCACACTAATGATGTGCCTGACTGTACTCGCGATCTGTAAAAGTACATGTGGAGTACAGTGAAAAAGTCTTCTTATCTGAGAAGAGTTTATTGAAGGAATTTGTTCATTTTTTACTCTATTTTGCATTTTTAAAGCATGACAGAAGACTATAATGTTTATTCTCTAAAGCAGAGACAGCTGTGTTATCAAAGCCAATCTTCAAGATTTTCCCTAACTTGCCAACCAACTCTTTCATTTAAAGGAAAACTGGAATATATCAACTTAAAAGTTGGTAAGACAAAACACCCTGACGAGTCCTCAAAAATGTTCACATTCAGTATACCCCTAGGCAAAAACATGCACCTTGCACAGTACCGCAGATGTCAATTAAAACTCTTCAAAATGGAATATTCCCAGAGAGTAGTGAACTCACACAAGCAAAGTTAAAAAGCAAAACACTTTAGCATCTTATCCCTACCTGGTCATAATCTTCAGATTACAAACTAAAGACAGCGACTCTGCAATACTGCCAAAAGAAAGGTGGGCTAAATATACAGAGAATATATCCACAAAATATGCAACTGGTCCTGTAAAAAAATCTTACTTCTCTTCCCAATCATTTAAAAAGCAGCAAAAAAAAAAATAAAAGATGTAATTTTTGTAGCAATTTATATTCAAATAAAGTAAAAATTGAAAGATAAAATCAAACTTATTTAGGCAGTTTGACTTGAATTGCTTATTCCCCCCTGGATCATAAACGCGTACTAATTTCTTTTTCCAAAGAGAATGCATTAGTATTTGGTCTGGTTTTAAGAATTTGTTTTTAATATTTGTAGTAATAAATCAAATAAAAGGCCAAAAGCAGACCATTGTCACCAACAGGCCACTGTCAACTTATCTTTTTCAAAACGATAGCTTTTTTTTCAGCTCAAGCACCACGTTGGCTTCAATGTCTTTTCCCAAAGTACTAGGTTAATCTAATGACATCACTATAACGCAGCTATACATGCTGGCAAGCAAACTTTTTCATGCTTAATCATTCAGTGTTATTTATTTCAATATCAGATGCAATGTTTTTTGATGTTAACACAATTACAGTTGAAAACTTAGTATTTCAAATTCCATTTTGTGCTGCTTTGGAGTCCACTAGAAGAAATTACATGACAGACAGAACAGGCATTATTTCTGATGTGCATGTCACTGACATCTGCCAAAATACCTCCCATGCAATATTCATTCTCTTTCCCCACATTTCAAAACCAAGCCAGCCAATAACAATTTATGTTTAGGAAATCATTCTGCTAGCTCTTTTTCTTCCCCCAATTCCTCAATTATTTCTTCATGGATTAACAGTAAATAAATGAAAACCAAACACCATGCAGCTTCTCTCTGTCAATTCATTGTCTTCCTTACGGTATACTGTCCGTAACATATTGGGCCATTTATCTCTAGGTCCCTCTTTTTTATCTTTAAATCCCTCTTTTATGACCGAAATTACAGACATGCATTAATCTGTTTCTGATATGAGACTCCAGTGGGCTTGAGTACTGTATGAATTAGAATGTGGACAAGGAGGTGTGAGAATGAACTGTTTGTGAAAGAAACTATTCAGAGTTTTGGGTAAACCACAGTAGGTATTACTACAAAAAAAATGCACTAAGATCAAACAGATATACAAAAATTTAAAAAGTAGAATTTCAGAGTTTTTAAAAACTTATGTCACTTCAGAGCTGCTGGGTATTCCTTTGCAAATTCTCATGATTGAGTTTTAGAGAAACATCAGACAACTCGCAGGAACTCCATAAAAACTTTCTTAACAAACCGAAAGGTATCAGCTATGCTGTCCTAAAGGTTGACCTGTTATCCCTCCTCTTTTAAGGCTTTAGCTAAAAGGACTGAGGAACAGCAAACGCACCTATTATTGACACAGCTTATCCCAACAAGAATGTTCTCTTCCAGTAAGGTATATACTAAATTTACAAACAAAGTATTCCGAGAAAAAGGTTGTCTAATCACTCTGCTTTCACGTTAGCATTACACATTCATACCTATCTTCATAGTGATTTTACTTCACCAGAAAATATTTCTACCATGGAATAAACAAGAACTTTGGGGCTATGGAAGCAAACAAAACCCAAAACCCCGCTGCTGCATCTGAAGTCGAACCACGGGCTTCCTCCCCGCTCAGCAACGCTGCCAGAGCGGCAGAAAGGAAAACCGAGGTTTCGGCCGGGCCGCGCCGCCCCTCGGAGCAGGGCCCCGCGCCGCGCTGCCGCCACCAGCTGCAGACGTCGCAGGCCGCAGCTCCTCGAGGGCAGCTGCGGAGGGAGCAACGCAAAAGCCCAGTCGCCACCCGCGGGTCCGCAGTCGGGGGGGAGCACGGGGTTTCTGACCCGCCGTCAGCGGAGAGCAGCGGCCTCGCGAGTAAGTGAACAAGGCAAGGCGGAGGGCTCAGGCCGCGCGTCGGAGCGCCGAGAGCCGGCGCTGGCGCAGCGGCGGGCACCAAGGCCGCGCGCCGCTGCCGGCGACACGCAGCGCCGCGGGGCCGGGCCGCACTCCCCGCACGGCCCCCACACGGGGCTGCTCCGCAGCGGGCCGGGCCGGGCCGGGCCGGGCCGGGCCGGGCGGCGCCCGCCGAAGCCGCCGCGTTACCTTCCCACGTCACGTCGTACATCTCCGAGACCTTCGCCATCTTGCCGGCCGGGCGCGTGACGCGCCGCCGTGACGGGCGCGGCGCCCATTGGCGGGCAGGCCGCGGGGGCGGGGCGCCGGCGGCGCCGCCGGGCGCGCGAAGCCGCCTCCTGCGCGCAGGCGCGGGCAGGGCGGCGGCGGCGGCGGCGGCGGCGGCGGCGGCGGCGGCGGCTCGGTGCTCCCCAGCGCAGCACCGTGCCGCCGATGTGCGGAGCCGCGTCCGCGGGGCTCCGCGTGGGAGGGCGGAGGCGGGAGCTCGGCCGGTGGCCCGCGGCCTGCCCTGCTGCTGCTCCGTGCTGTCGCCGCCGCCGCGCCTCGCGTCCCCGCCACTGCAGGGTGTGGGCCCGGCCGTGCGCGCGGAGGATTTTGTACCACAGAAGGCTCCCAGTGCAACTGCACTATTAAGAAATATGAATCCACTCAGAAGGTGATGTAAACTTAAAAGGTGTTCAGAAATGATAATAGATTTTTAGCTCTTCGGCTGCAGATAGGTTAAAGGAACTGGACTATTTAGAAAATACCACCCAGAAACTCACTTCTCCCACAAACATTCATGACTGGCTGGGTAGTTTGAGGGCAGAGCAGTGGACGTTGTGCACCTTGACTTCAGCAAGGCTTTTGACACTGTCTCCCATAACAGCCTCCTAGGCAAGCTCAGGAAGTGTGGGTTAGATGAGTGGACAGTGAGGTGGATTGAGAACTGGCCGAAAAGCAGAGCTCAGAGGGTCGTCATCAGTGGTGAGGAGTCTAGTTGGAGGCCTGTGGCTAGTGGCAACCCCCAGGGCTCAGTACTGGGTCCCATCCTGTCCAACTTTTTCATCAGTGACCTGGATGAGGCAGAGTGCCTCCTCAGCAAGTTTGCTGATGATCCCAAGCTGGGAGGAGTGGCTGACACACCTGAGGGCTGTGCTGACATTCAGAGAGACCTGTACAGGATGGAGAGCTGGGCAGAGAGGAACCTCATGAGATTCAACAAGGGCAAGTGCAGGGTCCTGCACCTAGGAAGGAATAACTCCATGTGCCAGTACAGGCTGGGGGCTGACCTTCTGGAGAGCAGCTCTGCAGAGAAGGACCTGGGAGTGCTCGTGGATGGCAAGTTGACCATGAGCCAGCAACGTGCCCTTGTGGCCAAGAAGGCCAATGGTCTCCTGGGGTGCATTGGGAAGAGTGTTGCGAGCAGGACAAGGGAGGTGATCCTGCCCCTCTACTCAGCCCTGGGGAGGCCTCATCTCGAGTACTGTGTCCAGTTGTGGGCTTCCCAGTCCAAGAGAGACATGGAGCTACTGGAGAGAGTCCAGCATAGGGCTACAAAGATAATCAGAGGGCTGGAGCACCTGCCCTATGAGGAATGGCTGTGAGAGCTGGGCCTGTTTAGCATGAGGAAGAGAAGACTGAGGGGGGGGGAGATCTTACCAATGTGTACAAGTACTTGAAGGGAGGGTGTCAAGGGGACAGGGACAACCTCTTCTCAGTGGTGCCCAGCTACAGGACTAGAGGCAACAGGCAAAAATGAACCACAGGAAGTTTTCTCTGACCGTGAGGGGGAATTTCTTCCCTGTGAGAGTGACGGAGCACTGGAGCAGGTTGCCCAGAGAGGTTGTGGAGTCTCCTCCTCTGGAGATCTTCAAGGCCCACCTGGATGCAATCCTGTCTAGCATGGTCTAGATGACCCTGCTTGAGCAGGGAGGTTGGACTAGATTATCTCCAGAGGTCCCTTCCAGCTTTACCAATTCTGTGATTCTGTGTGATTCATCTTCAATTCAGACAAGTTCTCCTCTGGGATCTTTCCCAGAACGTTTCAGACTCTATACTCAGAATCAACCCTCTTTTTCTGAGGATATCTCTCTATCGAGAGAGATTTCCGTATGTCTTTTTTTTTTCCTTTGCTCCAAAATAGTTTTTAATCTTCTAAGGCACTGAATTGGAATGACCACTCTTTTCACCTTGTAGAGCAAAGCCATCCTTCCAGCACATTTTAAAATGCTGTGTCTGTATTATCTGAACACTTCAAAAACATTCATGTATTCTCGTAGCAGCCCTATAGTGTAGATAAGTGTTACACCTGTTTTACGGGTAAAGGACTGCATATAGAGTGTTTTAAGGGCCAGATCCATAAAAGGATTTAGTACAATTGCTCTGCACACTGCATTGCAACCTAGAGATAACTGAGGTAGAATGAGAGAGTAGCTTGCACAGAGTTCAGTGCTGCGGCATTGCAGAGCTAGCCCTGATGCCTGATACACAGAGCAGACTAAATGTGAGCATATAAATCCAAAGTTCTGGTCCTTTGAAAAGCCCTATCAGCTGCCACCTAATGCTAAAGGTACTGAAATTTGAGAAATGTGCATTTGAATTGTTTGTGGAGGGGTTCTAACTTTCAGTTATTTTTCTGCTTCTGCACTTGCCCAGAACTTTGTTCCCAGTAGGACTTAGGAACTGGTACCACAGAGGTGCCTGGCCCAGTTACTGTTGTCAGAAATAATCCTGACCTCTGTGCTAGCTAAAGAGCTTCCCAGTTGCTTCCCAAGACATGCAGCCCTCCACGTGCACAGTAAGAGGAGAATGGATCCTCAAGTTATGCATTTTAAGTGTTTTGGATGTAGTCTTGAATGACTTGCCCAAGATCACATACACTGTGTTCTGCCGAGCTGGGAACTGACCTTCCTCTACATTCCTGTGTTCTTACTGCGGAGGAGAAAACCTTCTATGCTCACGTAGAACAGGGAATTATTGTTACAATATCCAGTTATGCCAGACAATATTATAGTTGGAAACAGAGATGTTTTCAGTATTAAGCTTTTTCTTCTCGGAAACTGAAACAGTGATTTTAAAAACTGTTTTCTAATGCCAAGGAGCTGCACCACTTAATTCCAGGCTGAAAGTGTTTTACTAATAAAGTTTCAAATATTCTAAAAAGGCAATTGTCATGTGAAGTCTGTTTTCTGGATCTATCATGTGCTGTTCTTGTGCTACTTCTGCAAGAACCAACAGGCAAGATAGTGATCCAAACTTTATATAATAATTTTAAATGTGAGATGTTTTGAGGTGACTGTTTAAAACTGTAAAAAACTCAGCTTAGGCTTTTTGGTAGATATGGCATCTAATGCTACATCATGCCAAATTAAACTGAAAAAAAATAACATCTTTTTTTGCTGTTTCTTTTAAAAAAATCAGTGTTTCTCTTTTTTTTATGAAACCCATCAGTCAGTTCAATAATAGTGCAGTCAGAATTATAGTTCAGAGAAATGACACATATTAAGAAAATTAAAAAAACAATATAAATTACCACTTACCAATAGAGCAAAGCACAGCAGCCTATGTCCAGTGTATGAGGTATGAAGCACGTAGAGATATATGAGCTCTTTCCCTAACAAGATCTGGAATCTATTTTAGTTTGGTAATGTTGAGGTTAGTTTAATAAGGTAACCATGGTGGTATCCTTGAAGTAGATGAGAGTGAGAAAGAGGAAACAGCTCTGAAACAGCTGTGGTACAGAAAGACTATACAAGTATAGTATCCATGTAAGCTGGAAACGAATAAAGTGCTAACTAACTACTTAGTCTTCTGTTTGAACCAAAGGAAAACTAATTTGCTTGTTCAGATGCATTTTTCCTACTCTTCAAGAGTATGGACAAACTTTATTTTACATGTGGAGCATTTACAGGTATCATTAATTTGCATAGTAATGGTAAGTCCCTAAAGATAAATTAGTGGATGAAAATAGAGGAAATTGAAGATACTTGAAACATATAACTTAAAGACTCTGTGCTATAATGTTGCTTCCTTTCAGCCTGATCCAACCTGGCCTTTATTTGTCTGCCTGGCTGCATCCACCTGGATGCAACCCTGTCTACCATGCTCTAGGTGACCCTGCTGAGCAGGGAGGTTGGACTAGATGATCTCCAGAGGTCCCTTCCAACCTTACTGATTCTGTGATTCTAAGATTTATTTATTAAAGTTCGAGCTTTAGATATCAGCTTACATCTACTTTAAAATTTCTCAACATAAAGGAAAAATTTTTAAGAATTAAATGAATAAATTTTCTATAAGCATATTGCTGTAAGGAGCAATAGAGAGAGGTGAACATTTTAACGTGCTTCCAGGTTTTATCACAGTGTAATCACAGATGAGAAGAAATATCAAGTAAAAATTCTGCCATCTTGAAATTTATTTTTTCCTTACCATTTTCTAAGTTTGACTAGCACAAATTGTTATATACTTGGAAAATATGTAACAAAACATTACCATTTTGAATTTCTAAATCGGCATTAGTATTTACAGTCACTTCAGAATGAATTCCCTTTTTATGACTACCAAACTAAAGGACAAGAGGTGACCATAACTGTGGGAGTTTTTCATGCCTAAAATACAAATCTT
Organism: Rhea pennata; assembly: GCF_028389875.1. Lineage (NCBI taxonomy): Eukaryota > Metazoa > Chordata > Aves > Rheiformes > Rheidae > Rhea > Rhea pennata. The sequence goes on along the minus strand of NC_084664.1, from coordinate 145,615,030 downwards.
CCTAGCTATTGACACTCACAACCAGAGACCACTGCCAGAATTACATCATTCAGCATTCCAGGAAAAGAGGCAAAGAAGAGACATTTTAGGAAAGCTAGGGGAAACAAGAAATATAAATCAACTTGATGAATTGACAGTATTAACAACCCTTAAGCAAGTCGAATAGAACTTCTTCCACCACTTGATACTCCAGACTACATCCTGAAAGCCTCCTGAGATTTATTTTAAAATGACAGTAAACTGAATGTTACAGATCCAAGTTTCTGAGTCCGTATGATAAGGTAACATGTGCTTAATCTTTAACATTTACCAGCGCAGAGAATACAAGAAAAGAAAGAAGAATTTTTGTATAGTCTTAACTAGATCCTGCGGGCATTAATTAAATGTGAGAATCCATTAAAGGTAGTAAGTTGCAGAAGCTTCAGACGGGTGGGCACTGTAGTAGGTTGTTACACAGTTTAAATTAACAAACCTGTAATGATGAGCAGCGCTGGAGGGGGTTTCTGCAAGGCAGGTGGGGAGTGCAGGGAGCGCGGGAGAGGCCGGCGGCCGGCCGGCGCCCAGGCCAGGCTCGGGGCGAGCGCCGCGCGCCGCCTGCCCTAGTTTTCCTCCCGGCGGACGCGGAGGACGGGGCCAGCTGGCCGGGGAGACGGGCAGCGTCCAGGCGGGGAAGGAGCGTCGTGCTCCCGCTACTGGACGACCTCTTGTAACGCCAGAGGGGCGAAAGGGGGAGCAGGAGACAGGTTGGCTCCCGGTTATGGGCTGATTTCTGCTCTGCTCCGAGTGCACTGCTGTCCTTACGCAGGCCTGTAGGGTCAGAGCGTGTGAGTTAGCGCGGTGCTAACTGACTTACTTGTAGCCGACGGCAGTATCCTTGTATGTGCAGGGTGGAAGAAATAAGTGAGAAGAGTAGAAGAAATAAGAAGAACATTGCCTACAAATGTCTGCAGAGCTTTCCCAAGCAGCAGGACCAATACTCAACTGTTGCACAAGAAACACAGCTGAGAAGCAGAGGGACCGGAGAGAGTGCATCTCCTGGAGCAGCGAACGTTTCGGTGCTACAAAAATGCTGGCTGTAATGGGAGCAGATGGGGAAGAGTCGTGGGGAGGGCTCAGGGTCAGAGTGTCTGCAGCTGAGCAGGTCCATCAGACTTCCTGCAAGGACCGTGGTGGGGGAGCTGCAGGCAGATGTATGCCTGTAGGCCTGAGGCTGCGTTCCCGCCTGCATTCATCTCTCTAGCTCCCAGCCCTGTTACTCATCTTCTCATAGCTGCAATAGTGTGTCATATACATTTGGGGTCTTTTGTCTGACTTGAAATAAATTGTACTGAAGTTAAGGGAATTACATGCTCTCCCTGGGCTGAATTCTGCTCTCGAAATGTTTTTTTAACACCCTCCTGACATCATGACCGTTTAAAAAGAATCTCAGTTCTGAACTTCATGTCTGTCTCACAAAGAATTCTCCTGTACTTTCCCCCAATCCTTATTTATTAATTTCATTCCTTTTCCCAAGTTCTCTCTTTGTATTCAACTATGTCTCATTATTTTTGCAATGTTTCTGAGATGTCTTTGTCAGGACAATCATTGAACTTGGAGGTGAAATGATTTCTTTGAAGGACAGCATGTTTTATTAATGCGTAGAGTGAACTGTGTTTCTACTCCTAAGAAGAAAGGCAAACCGGAGGGGAAACAGGGACTAGTTATCATACCTAAAAAAAAAAAAAAAAAAAAAAAAAAAAAAAAATCCTAGTAATTGCTTGTCTGACAATATTTTAGTTACCGGGCCACTTCAGCTTCAGCAGGAGCAGCAATGACTTCCATGTAATTGCATGCGAGATGCATCCCTTTATCCTGAGGGAAATAGTACCGGTGCCTAGCGGTTTCTGTCTGTTTTGGCACACATCAGAAAAGTGTACTACACTCAGTATTAAAGACGAGAAAGCCAAAGTACAGGGAGACAAGATAGCTTACCTAAACTCATAAACAAAGGCATTCATGCACTAGCTAATTGCACAATTTAAAAGCCTTATTCCTATTTTTCATCTCATCACTGTACAGGCTGTTCATTATTCAGACAATTATTTGTCTTATGTGGTGCTCACAGCTGTACACTGCCAGTTTTGTGAGGTATCAGACTTAAATGTTAATTTATCCCAGCTATTCTCCTCCCTTGACTTCTTAGAAGCTTAGTGGCAATGTATACTTTGCTATTTGTCATTTCACACCTTATTTTCCTTATAAACTGTTACAGGCTGCTTGACTGACCTTTATTCCACACTGCCAACTAGCTGCTGCTTTACCGGTTCAACCAATCGCTCTCAGCACTCCGGGTCACTGGTTAGGAAAGTCAGATGTCCATATGTAAAGGACAGTCAGAGTCTGGAAAAGGTATGGCAAACACCGCCATTTCAGTCAAAGGAGCAGTAATACACATCGCTATTTCAGCCGCCTCCTCAGCTGTGTTTTTATTCTAACAGACTGCAGAACCGTGATCACACCAAACATATGAAACAGCTCAACAGGAAATCAGAGGACATTCATTAGAGGTCCAAGAATGCCTTGACTACGTACCCTGCTACAAAGCACTGAATTAGATACTTGCCAGTTCTCTGAATACTAATCTGCTGATTGCTTCATCCAGATCTTCTCCAGCTTTGAGCTTCTTTTCAGATGTAGACGAAGAAAGCAGACTGTTGAAGAGCAATACTAAACCATGGATACCGCATTTGCAGAGCTTCAGCTTCTGACGAGTGCAGAGCAGTCCGCTCTGAACCTGCCCCATTAGGCAACCTGGGGAAGTTCTCTAAAAATCTTTTTTTCAGTGCAGCCTCAGCTGCCTCCATAGCTGCTGGGCAGTCCAAACTTCAGCCCTCTTTGGATGAGAAATCTCAGGGGTGGGGCCGAGGAGTTTTCTGGTGGATTGATAATGAAAACAAAGTTAAGAAGGATTCTGGCTTTTCTGGCCAGGGTGTCTAGCTTTGATTTGGGATAGAAACTTTAGTGGATGATTTCCACATTTTTCCCACTGCTCTAACATCTCCCCCGCCTTGCCACATCCTCATCAGCATGGCCGCCAAATGAAGGAAAGAGTATTTTAAAAGCATAAGCAAAGCAGAAAATGCCTCATAATAATCTAAATTGTGATTCCAATTACCATGACATTGTTACACACTAGAGTTGTTACACAAGATTTAAAAAACTCGTGCATTACAATCTGCATGAGTGAGTGTTAATGGACTACAGCTTCAGGAAAAGTTCAGTTAAAGCAAGATTGTGATTTCGTCTGCAAATAATACGACTCCCTTCATGGACACTGTTCATGTTAGTAGGATTCATCTCACTTAACTTTAAATATATACAGTGTATATGTCTGTATACGTGCTCCTTATCTCAGGTTCCGTTCATAGTGGAGCAAACAACGTGTTTGTGGACTGTATCTCATCTTAAAGTAGATGTCCGAGACATAAACTAAATCATTGATTAAACACACTTCTTTCTCTCCATTAACTGTAAAGCAAATCTAGAGGACTAGCTCAGATGTAGATGTCTACACAGTAAATCTTTAGTTAGATGAATTCCCCCTGGAGAAGTATCTTCTTTCCTCATGTGAGCCTTGCTACAGCCACTGAAAACAGGAAAGAGAAAACTGTGTGTTTAGCAAATCTCTCATTTACACTTAGAGAATGAATCATTAAAGTTCTCGAAGCAAAGTTCATGTGAGTCTTCTTTCTTCTCTCCACTGGTGACATTATAATCTTTCCGCATTGCTAAGTGATGACATTTGCAAATTTTTGTACATCTACTAATTGGCATATTCTGTTCAAGTACACTTCCATTCAAGTATATATTTTTGCAGTTATCAGGTTTCTAAAAAAGTGTTTTTGAAGACAGAAAGTTCTTCACTAGTGCTAACTGGCACTCTTTCCCACCCAGGAACCTATACAATATTTACGCTCCTAACAAGGTGCGCAGCTTGAATGAAAACAATAGATCCTGGACTAATGAAAGAGATCTTCTAAATCAGACATACTGGTAGGCTACTTACAGAAAAATTGTGTGCACTGAGATGGAACACCGAGGACAAATTGGCAAAGATAATTAATATTATCTGCCCAAGCAGTCTGTGGAATCTTCATCACTGAAGAGTATTAAGAAGAGGTGAAACGTGAATGATTTGATTACAGGATGGATTTCATGTTTCTTAACCATATTTTCTATGGTTTCCCACTTTATTTCTGTGAAAAAGATAAAAATGACTTTTCATGTGATATGATTGCAATTGCTGTGCATTCCAGTGTTCACCTCTGAATCATCTATCTTAGATATGAGTAGAGAGGGCAAAGTTATAAACTGCAAAGCACGGCTTTCTAATGCTGAAGTCAAGCAGAATATGACAGGGAAGGAGGAGAAGTACTTTATTTAGCAGAAAAGACTTAATGAACTATTTCTAGTTCTCGTGAAAGTGAAGTGAAGTGAAAGCACTTGAGGTTCTGTGGTATGAGCTGCCTGTTGATCAACATGAATATGCCACTTGCTGCAGATAGCAGGAGGGTGAACCCTAGTCGTCTAGCTTCCGTGGGTAATCAGCACTCCAGGAACCAGTAAAGGCAAAGCTATCCCCTCTTCCTTCACACTTGTTCGTTGAAGAAAATGTAGGATGGAAAAGTAGAAAGCACAGGGGAAAAAAGGCCTCTCTCACTTCTAGGGTGGGCATATGTATATGCAGCACTATAAGATTAGGCAGCAAGGCTTGTGTAAGGAGTTGCCTGTCTACATCCAGATCTGCTGTCTCATCCCTGAATGCAGCAGAGTATGCCCTGAGCTGTGCCAGTGCAACTGTTTGCTGGTTCTCAAACAGCAAATTTAATCAAGTTAAAATTAACTCAAAAAGAACTTTCAAAAAGGAGGATCATTTTCAGTCCAACCCAGGGCCAGAATCTGGTCTCTCTGTGTGTCAGCTCTATTGATGGGGCTATACATTGTGGGACAAGGATGAGAAAAAGTCACTAAGGATTTCCTTAAACTTAGAAAGATGAATCCCTTCTGTTGAGGAACTGCGGCATGGTGGTGTGAGCTTTCTTCTCTTGAACTTTAATTTTATACACACTTCAGTTTTGGAATTATTTTGCATTTTAGTTTTGCTTAGTCTTGTTTGCACATTATTTTAGTGTTTAAAAGAAAACACTTGTTTGCATTTGGCACAGCTGACTATGGGCTTGTTTAGCTTTCTTTATCACATATATTTTCCAGCTTAATAAAACTCAGTGTTTTTTGAGCAATTCATTGCTATAACTGCAATAGTAATGAAACAGAAAGCCTCAAGACATTACTGAAACATTACAAACCATCAAGCAATATGTACAGACCTCAGAAATAGTGCTTCATGACCTCAAAACTGCAGCCAGAAAAAGTTCCAATTAAATCAATTCAACAAAAAAAATCAATGTTTTAGACACAATGAGAAATAGATGTTATCAGGAACAACATCTGCCCTACAGATCAGCATCTTCTGTGCAGTATTGCAATAAAGGTATTGCAACGACAAGAGCACTTCCAATCTGCAGAATAGCACTTGAGTTAGCAGGTGACTTCTTGAAAGGATAACTATGTGTGGCATGAATGTGAACAGATACATTCTCAGAATGCCATATGGGCTATATTTATTTGTATATATACAGGGGAGAAAGAACTGTATGTGTTACATTTCATATAATAAAACAGGTGCTCTTGCTTTTTGTAAAACACTTTTTGTCCTTCTCAGGGTTTTCTGTGAAGGCAGAAAAAGTAAGCTAGAAAAAAAAATGTGAAGAATTTCAATAAGAAAAGGTGCTATAAAATCACTATTGACCACAAAGTGATCCTGAACAATTTGTAATCATTATACACTAAAGCTCCAATGTGAATTTCCTAATTTCCCTAGTCTCTTGAACTAGGACCTGTATTGCTTTGGGGAGTCCTTTCCAGATTTGCAGGTCAGCTAATGTGTTCATCAATGTCCAAGTACTATTCCAATTAAAAAAAAAAAAAAAAAAAGTATGTTGCAAAAAGTAAAGCAAGTCATCACTGTACATGCAGTACCTGTGATATTGACATTCAAATGAATCTGGAAACTGTGCCTTCTTGCCTCCAGCCTTAGAATTCTGCAATCATTACGGGCTGTAATGGGATGCACTGGATAGATGCACTTTGTATACATTTGGCTTCATAAGTCCTGGCAGGAGAAGCTAGATGGAATTCCTCAGAATAACGAGGCACCTGCACCCCATTGAGCTCGTCCAAGGGTGTGTGTGTCCTATCTCTTCCAAATGCAGGTGTTGTATATCTTGCCAGTGCCTCCCAGACTGGTGCTCGTAAGCCTGCTCCATGGTGCTCAAGGCTTTAAAGAACCTCCCGTGGTTCACTTATTCAGTGGCTCCTTTAGTGAAAGTCCTAATTACGAATAGATATATACTATTTATGACCTTAGTCCAGTTTACAAGCCCTATTCTCCAAAAGCCAGACATTAGGATTTATGACTTTGAGGTAAAACACTTTTATAACATCATCACAAACCTGTACCAATAGGAGCAATGGCTTGCTCGAACAGTATGAAACTGGTTTGTCAAGAACATATACTAGCCCTGAGTGGCTTTCAGATCAGGATCTTGTGTTAGCATGAGCTCTCTTACTTGTGTGCTTTGATGCTATAGTGACGGGAAAACTTTTTAAGTTGACTCAGGTTTAGGAAATCATTTGAAGCAACGTATTTTCCAAATCTCTCACATTTTGTCACTGTGTTCCAGATCTTCTGGCCTTGAACATCTTGGAAAATTCCCCAAATCTTTCAGCATTTTTCTGACCATCTGCCTGCCTCACAAACATTTGGTCAACATTCATAAGAAGTTCCTCTAGTGGATCTACGGTTGTTTCATACCACATGACAAGTTTTGTTCCTTTGATTTATAGCACTTCTTTGAATATTTTCTTTAAGATGATACAGTCATTTTACATATACTGTAGCAAGAACCTTGTCATGGCATTTAATCCAAAATGAAGAATGGATTGTAGACTTTTTCTGGCCCCATTAGGATCTTTTTGCCTGCTGGCCTGCTGTTCTCATTCTTGAAGCTGACCCTCTGCCTGCCTTTCTGTCCTCTGGACTTGCACAAGAGTACATCTATTACTCCTCCTTAGTCGGGGCTTCTCTGTGATGTGAATCTGCCTCTTCTTACTCTGAAGCTTAAGTCCTTTCTTTTCTATTCTCCTTGTCTTTTATTGTTTTTTATTGTCTCCTGAATAACATTCTCCTCATTTCTCCTTAAGCTGTGATCAGTGACTGTCATCACTGTATTTCTTCTCTTTTTCTTGAGCCAGAATCTCCCTTCTCTTCCATCTTTTGTTTCCTCTTTCCATTCACTCATGCTTCACTACTAATTCTCCTTTTCTTCTGTGTTGTCCTCGTGGTCATACAATGGGTTACTGTCCCCATCCACAGACCTGCTTTTCAGATCCTCTGGTCAATACATACTGCAAATCTTATTTTTCCTCCCACCTTTTCTTTATGTCCCTATCAGAACTTTACTGTGGACTCTAGGCACATTTCTGGATCTTTTATTCCCCGAGGTCTATCAAATTAACCAATATGGCACAAGCTTCTGTTGGATGCTGAAGCATATGTTCAACCTAGAACTGCTATGTGAAGACATCTTCATTGTATCTGCAATTCTATCTCTCACTGCATTGTATCTCTTACTAGAAAAAATGAAAGAAAAAATATATTAAAAAAATAGAAAACCCCCAAACCTTCCTCTCCTGCTGTCTGTCTTCTGTCCTCTGTAGTTAAAGGACTACTAGCTATCAACAAACTAAGTTCTAAGTAAGTTTCCTTGATTCAAAAGAAATGTTTCACTTCTGAAATAAAACATTTAATATATTCAAATTTAAACCTTTCAGAGCTTTTCCTTCCAAAAAATTAGTAATGATATTCATACAAGTTAAGAATGAAAATGGACTTTGGAGAAATCAGAATTTCATGCTCATTCTGTGATGAGGCCCTGTCATTATAAGGAAAGGACTTCCATCTATCAAGATCCATTAAGGCATCCAACAGAGAGTCTAGCCACACTAAATCCTGAGGGCGAGCTGATGAATCACATGTGCACTTATGGAGACAATCCTATGAGCTTCCCACATGTGGGGACTGTGGCGGCTGGATTACTTACTTTGTGTCCGAATTATATCTGTCCTCTTTACTCATCTTACAGCTCTGTGAGTAGTCCAGGCTTTGTAACAGCCCTGCCACCGTAATAACAAGCTCTACCAGGAGCTGATACAATGCATTTCGGTACATCATTCTTTGCCAGCTGCCGTACAAGTGGATACATAGTTTCTCATTTCCCATTTAGAGAGTGATAAGCCTGAGGAAGTATTTCCTAAATTCCCTAACATGTTACTTCTATTCTGAAATGTATCTGCAGGCATTTCTTGGGAGTTTTTTGGTCACGTCTTACTTGCTTTAAGGTAAAGGCCAGTAGCACAGAGCTGAACTGAATATTATGCCACTCTGAAACTGTATAAACATACATCCAACTTTCTCGAAAATTAACCGGATATTGTCACACACCTGCTGTTTTTGTTTTGTGTCCTAAGTGATAAAAAATTAGTTACATTAATACCATCGTGAGAAGATTGAGAAATTCACAGACAAAACTTCCATAGGCTTTAATGAGATTGTGTTGTAAGTGGGAGTTAGGAATGCATTGGTTTTCCTTTAAGCCCAGAGATGAATTATATTATTTTTTTTAGTTAAATATTCCTCTTCATTTCTTTTTTACTACTCATTTGCTGTTCCGGAACTGCAAGGTTTGCAGAAGGTGGTGGTGAATATAAAAATACAGGATGTATCCTTAGAGATGGATAAATAGAACTCTGCTGTAAGATCTGTAAAAATTAACATCTTTGAAGGACACAAAAATGAATTACATATGGTCATTTTTTTTTAATTCTGTTTCACACAGCTGCAATTCTTAAATCTTAAAATCTCCAGATGATTTTCAGTGGCTCTGCAACCAGAGTTACCAAGAAAGCCTAGCACTTCTATAACCACATAAAATAACTGCCTTTTTTCTAACTAAAACTTTTCTCAGAAGGCCCCAAATATAAGGAAGGGAACTTTCAATCTCAAGCTGCACACCAGACCTGCCTCAAACACAGCTTTGACGTCAACAGCCCTTCCTTGCAATACAACTGCTTGTCTTCCAGCTTCTGAAAGTAAGCCGCAAATGGAAACTTTGACCAGAGAGGAACACAGCTTTTGTGCTGAAATTGCTTATTGTGAAAACCCAAAGAAATCCTGCATATGTGTTTAGTATAGTTCCATAGGAAAAAGAGAGAGAAAAAACAAATTGTGAAGTGAACTTATATGTGTTAAAACAGACATTCTCAAGCTCATACTCTGTTGTCTTCTACACTTGTGACAACTCTTGAAGAACTGACATTGCAGAGACAAGTGAGACCTGAGGGCCAGGTCACCTCTAGTGATAAAAACACTCAGCAAGAGATCAGGAGAGAAAAATCTCCGTGATACTTTTACAGTGGAGTTGCCTCTAGTGAATGAATCGCAGAAACCCAGATGTCAGGGTGCTAGAGCTTTCTGTTCAGAGACCCCTTTTAGTGAGAATTAAAAGGGTTATTGAAACTTCCCATGCTTCTCTGCTAATACGAAAAGGCTCATGCTTGTGGGTGTTGTAATTCAGACTGTTACATTCACCGTCCCAATACTCTTGGTGCAAGAACTGCATTTCCCCCGGGTGAGATTTCAGGGGCTGTGCTCTGATGTGGTACGCACTGGCTAAGCCTGTCCAAGTAACTTCATGCGCTTGGGAGCACTGCTTGGTACTGAAGCCAAATGGCACTGAGTGGTCTGCATCTATACTCTCTTATCCTTCAAAACATGGTGGCCACATCCAAACTGCAATGGTATCTAGCCCATGCCTCTTCCTGAATTGCACCTGGGAGTTATCTGAGAGATTGTAAAATGGCCTGGGACAAAATAATCCCAGGGACTAATCTGGCAATTCAAAAGTCAATACAAACCAGTTTCTGCTCCTGGGAACAGTGTTCAATGCTGTTTAATTTATTAACCTAGATGTAGCCATTGGATACTGTATAGAAGAGTGAATGAGACCACCAGCACATGTAAACAGAGATATAACTGAGATCAAAGGAGTGACAATTGGTTTTCTGGACTAAGATGCGGACTGATGAGTGGCAATGGACTTGAGACGTTCTTGTTTTTAGATGATAATATGGACTGTTACTGTGTTGTTTTAAATGATTTTTTGGTTTTGGAGTATTTGTAATTTTTAATGATTATGTTGCCTGTACTAGCAGGTTATAAATCTAAAAGAAAATCTCATTGTGAGTGAGCAGTTTTTTACTCTGTGCCTGATCATACAAATTTTATTTTATTTTCAGGGTAAGTTCATACTCAATTGGCAGAAAAGTACCACCTTCAATGATTAGGGGAATTAATTTGCTACGCTTGTGCTCTCACTTCTAGAAGCATCAAGGAGAGCTTTGTTTTTGCAAAAGACAAGCAGAATCTGGACCAGTACATGTGCAACAAATTATTTAATCATCAACACTGCTTTGCAAATAGATGGCTGCTAAAAATAATAGTTCTTACTGTCTTTCCCTCAATTGCACAGTAGCTCTACAATGAGTAGCAGAGATGCATTAGTACAGCAACTGAAAGTTTCAACCACAACATTCTTCTCAAAGGTACCACTGCTAAAAACCCCAGGGTCATTAAGTGGAAAAGAACAAGAGCTTATTTCACTACATGAACCACAAACTATTTCCGAAATAAAAATGTGCAGAAGTTGTCAAAAAAAGTAGCTACTGTGAACCTCACCACGTGAAGTGAACCTCACATGAAGTGTTGTAACTGGATCACTTCTAGGCTGAGTGGTTCAGGCTGTTGCTTGAAAAATCTTTTTACTTCTGAAAATCAGAATGAAAGAAAAAAAATCGACTGATGAAGGAAATTTATCATCGGCTTCAGCATGATCTTTCATTTTACTCAGTTTTGTATTTATTTTGGTTTACATTTACTGACAGTTTAGGTAAAATGTTTTACAGTCTGATGACAAACCCAGTAAGTATGATCTCGTGAAACAGCTGATATTCACCAGTGTATTGAAGAGATCCACAGACACAAATGTGTGGGATTTGTTTTATCCTGAATTTACTGGATCTTCTCTTAATAAAGTGAATTTCTAGTTCTATAAATTGCAAGAGTTTGCAATATACTACAATAAATTTTTGTTAGTAAATCAGAATTCTGAAAGATGTTAACATTGCCAAAAGTGTTCATCTTAAGTCATCTAGAGCTATACAGTGTGCTCTTTCTTCCTCTTAGGCAATTCGTATTGCACATTTTGGTATGAAGAGAGAACATGGTATATACCAGCATATTTAGGTCATTCCATGGATCGCATTTCATTCTGACATGATCCGGATGCATCAAAAACAGTTTTTGCACTAATAAAAGGATGGAACAGTATATTTAGGCATTTCAAGCAATTCCCATAAAATAGTCCAACCTGTTTCAAGCAGACAATTTTTAGAAAGAATGTGTTATACTGTATTGATACTTATAGCCAGGAAATGAAAAATTAACATTTTCTTAATTTTAGAAATTAAGAAATCTCTCAATTTTTTAGAAATTACAGTTGAGGGTACTAGAGCTGGTATTAGAACTGTTTGTAACCTTTGATATGTGATTTCTGTGGCTTTTATAGACACAGTCAATGATATGAACTCTTAGAAAATGTGATCAAAACTTACCACTTTGCAATAAATATTTAATAATATAGGTCAAACTCAGTATGCATTTATATTCCCCGGTGTCTTTTTACTGTTTTCATTTTCCATCTTTATTCAGTAATATGAATGTCTTTTGTTTCTGTACAAGAGAATCTGCTCAACCGAAGCAGTACTAAAGTCACATGGATGCCAAAAGGAGCTGTACCTTAATTTTTGTAACACTTCCAGGCAAGGACCTTGGGATTTATGCCATATTCGTATCTGATTGTTTTGTTCATTTTGCATTACTCTCTTCAAATAATTATATCTTGATTTTTTTCCTTCTTTTGTTGAGACATGGCTTTTTTATTTTTTAAAGGTCTAAAATTCAGGTTCAAGTAATTTTACGTAGAGAAAAAAGAGCTCTTTTGTCTTTTTATGAAATTCTAACTGAACTTTTTTAGTCAAAGCTGTGAGAAAACTTGGCTGAAGTTTAGAAACTGAGATGCCATTGCTAAATTGACTAGACAGTTATAATGGTTATATTTGATTGAAAAATCACTTCTGAAAATACTCATTGCATGTCTGCACCTTCTCTCTCATGATCTTATATAGGAAACAGGAAGGGCATATGTCATTTATTTGCCAATTTCTATAAAGTCAAAACTGAAAAAGCTCTTTAAAGAAGACTCCAATGCCTCATTAAAATGTTCAGAACATGTTGCTCCCCAAAAGTGTTGCCTTATTGGAGGGAGAGGAGGGGAAATCCTACGGGAGCTAAACGCAGTGTCAGCCAGATGCTGGACTACGCAGTTAATGCTTCAAAAGGTCAGTATATGCAAGAAGCAATGTGGTTGCAATATCACCTTGGCCTCCTTGTCCTGCATGTATATTCTCTTAGGGCAATGTGTTCTCTTCTAGAATAAATGGGAATGAAAACATATGACAAAATAAATACTATAGTGGGGAGGAGTAATGCCTTTTTTTTTCAATTTCAATTATTCCAACGCACTTTGGAACTGTGGACTTTCAAGGAACAAAAGATTTACTCGATATTTTTCATTTTGTGACACTTCTCTATGATAAGAACCTTGCTTTCTTTTCCCATTTTCCCACTTTTCAAAGTTCTTTGAACTCTACAGGCCACTGATTTACTACAGTTATTCGGTATCTTAATTACTCTGTGCATTTAATGGCAGAGCAGATGATAGCTCTAGTTTCCAAAATTAGCTGACAGAAGGCAGTAATTCAGCCAGACAGTCCCTGTCCAAGATGCCACTGTCCCAGATACAAGCAAATGTCTTTGTCTCAAGCTTTAGATTCCTTTAAAACCTTACAAAGTTATACTGATCTGTTTTATAAAGAATAAAAATAGACTTTGTAAAAAACATGAATACCTAAGCTTGCAAGCACATTTTATTTTCTTTGGAAATTATTGTGAATTTGCAGCTCCCTGCGCTTGAAGGGTATGCACTTGGCTGAACACCACAGCCTGTTGGCGGAGAAGAGACCATCGTGGTCAGTGACAGCTTTCACAGTCATACAGAAGCGGGCAAAGTTCAGTTGTGGGGAAACCTTAAAGGTAGTCCTCCATGCGCTCCCCGGCCGTCCTTCCGAAGGAAATGAGTACATCTTGTGCATACTGTGAACTACAAAGATAAACTTGGACAACCACAAAAAGCATTAAAAATTAAATGCAGCCTGACTCCTGTTTCATTTTCCTTTCCGAGGGACACAACTCATTGTCTGTGTCGCTGTTACTAAGCCACAAACAGCCTTCTCGTCTTCTGCGAGCTGCATTTCTGTCAAATGATAGTGATGACCCAGCCACTATGTCTAAAAATGTCAGAGAAAGAGAAAAAACAGACTATTACAAGTGACACAGCATATACTCCTTTCCTGTTACAAATTCCACATTAAATCTAAGTAATTACTTGGCTGCAGTGATACTTAGTCTACAGGACAATACATTTACAGACATTTAGGAACAGCAGTTTACAATAATGCTTGCATATGGGTTTGATATCTCATGCTGTTAAAACAAATCAGCAAGTCTAGACTGTAATTTGCTGAAACAATTTATGGTTATTTCATGTCTTTTTTCTCTAAGTAGAGGTGAATACTTTAGACTCTCCTAGGAGGAAAGATGGTAGTGCAGATTCTTTTTATTTTAACTGCAGGACTGATCTGATACAGAAGTATTAACCTGCTGATTTTCATACCACATAAAAATCACCTTACAGTGTTGGTGCTTTATTCCATTATAACGTTTAAATATTTTGCAAACTGCTAACCAATCATGAAAAATCCACTGCAAGCTGGTTATTTCCCTTTCATCACAAATGAGTACACTGAGACTGTCACTGCAAGAAGTCAGTAGCAGAGCGGGGAAAAAGGACCCGTCTGGGAAGCCGTCAGCTGCCTCATACTGTTACTGAAATCAAATCAGCGGTAGCTGAGGATTCTCCTTACCTCTTCACTTCCAGGCTCCTGTTGCAAGGCAAAACAAATGCTTTCTGTAATTGTGGGAACAGGCCCTCGTAACAAACTTGATAATGTTTTTCTTCTGGCTCCCGTGGTTGCACGCCTCTCTTCTGAGCGCACCCCCTCGGACGGAGGAGACTTCCCAGGTCAGAGACCAGGAGGGCGTCTGCGATTTCCCACTTTGAAGCTGGCTGCTATGCCACCTGCCTTCCAAAATGGGACCCTCCTTGAAGGACTCGGGTGGCAGCTTTATGCTACTGACCAGTGAATGAGTTGGCACTGGTGGAACAGAAAACGGATTTATATGGACTGCTAGCACTAGCAAACCACTAGGTTAAAAGCTTATCTTTATTTTGCCACAGACTATGCGCGCTGAAGAAGCAGTGCTGTTCATGAGAGATGGGAATGAGCGTGTCTATGAATTACCAGTTGGAAGACAATGTAGGTTGAACCTTCTTAATAAAGTTTTGGAAAATAATACAGTACCTTATCCCACAGAGACCTTTATACTTGCATGGATGTAACTGAGTACCTTATAAAGCTGGTACTAGTAATTATAACAAAGATCCTCATGGGCTTCACAGAGCCAGATACTCTTCCATTTTGGTTTATTTATTTTTTTGTATTGTTCATGTAGATAGTATTCTAGTGGACTGAGCAAGTATCTTCTGTGCTGTGATTTTCATACTATTGACAGAAACATTTTGAAAAGCCAAATACATTTATTTTTCCTCACAATAGTCAGATTTTGAATTTACAAGAAAATGTATCATTTTGCTAGAAGGGTAGAATGGAAATCATCTTCTTACTAGTACAAATCGGCAAAATCCCACTAGTTCTAATGGCTTGCTACAATGCTTTGCTCTCATTGAAAGTGTATGTGTATTATAAAAGACGTCCCCCATCCTGTTCAACTTCTTCATCAGTGACCTGGATGAGGGGACAGTGCCTCCTCAGCAAGTTTGCTGATGATACCAAGCTGGGAGGAGTGGCTGACACACCTGAGGGCTGTGCTGCCATTCAGAGATGCCTGGACAGGCTGGAGAGTTGGGTGGAGAGGACCTCATGAGGTTCAACAAGGGCAAGTGCAGAGTCCTGCACCTAGGGAGGAATAACCCTAGGCACCAGTACAGGCTGGGGGCTGACCTTCCGGAGAGCATCTCTGCAGAGAAGGACCTGGGAGTGCTGGTGGATGACAGATTGACCATGAGCCAACAATGTGCCACTGCAGCAAAGAAGGCCAATGGTGTCCTGGGGTGCATTGGGAAGAGTGTTGCCAGGAGGTCGAGGGAGGTGATCCTGCCCCTCTACTCAGCCTGGGGAGGCCTCATCTCGAGTACTGTGTCCAGTTGTGGGCTCCCCAGTCCAAGAGAGACATGGAGCTACTGGAGAGAGTCCAGCGTAGGGCTACGAAGACGATCAGAAGGCTGGAGCACCTGCCCTGTGAGGAACGGCTGCAAGAGCTGGGCCTCTTCAGCCTGGGGAGGAGAAGACTGAGGGGGGATCTGATCAATGTGTACAAGTACCTGAAGGGAGGGTGTCAAGGGGACGAGGGCAAACTCTTTCCCGTTGTCCCATGCGACAGGACAAGAGGCAATGAGCAGAAATTGAAGCACAGGAAGTTTTCTCTGAACGTGAGGGGGAATTTCTTCCCTGTGAGAGTGACGGAGCACTGGAGCAGGTTGCCCAGAGAGGTTGTGGAGTCTCCTCCTCTGGAGATCTTCAAGGCCTGCCTGGATGCAATCCTGTCTAGCATGGTCTAGATGACCCTGCTGAGCAGGGGGGTTGGACTAGATGATCTCCAGAGGTCCCTTCCAACCCTACTGATTCTATGATTATACTGCATGTTGACCTAGTACAAGGGAAGATTTCCTACTTACCTTTGCTAGCAACTCCTAATTTCTGTGTTTCAGACTAGCATTAATATATCATTTTGTGATTTAAAAAAAAAAAATGAAAGAGACTTTCTATTTTACTAGCTACAACATGAGGATCTCATGGCACTGTGCAAAGCATAACTATTTGAGCCTTGTGACCTCCCAGGGACTGAGGAGTGAGATGTTTGATGGAAATTCTGTTCCAAACAGACTGCAATCTGTAACAACCCACATCTTTTCAAATTATTGCTCTTCTGACATCATTAAACTTCTGGGTGTGTTTCATACTTATTTTGTGCCATCCATATGGCCTGCAGTTTTTCTGTAACTCTAAATCCTTGAGATGTCTCATTTGGATGTTTGTGCAATTGAGTTCTAAGAAGGGATCCTCCTTTTTGTAACACAGATTCTCATGATTATCAAGGTATCAAGAATCAGACTGGAGCTTCTCCAGCCTAGTACTTGGAATTATCTAAGGTTGTAAAAAGTCTGTTGTGAAGATCTAAATAGGCTGTAGAAAGAGAGTCATGAATGTGATTACATTGGGGTCATGTATAAGTAACAGCTGAGTGTCTGTCCCTAAACTGTACACAGAGATTGAGTCAGGTTATTAAAGCAACAATCATAAGTGAAAAATGTGCTAGGCCTCATGTTGGTGTTTGCAGAAAGCCTCTGTCGGTGTTTAAAGAATCTCAACGCGACTCCCCAGGATGTGTGTCATTGCCTCTTTGGAGAAGGATGAAGTCACTTGGCCTTTGGCCTTGTGACTTCCAGCACACCCAAGGAAAGGAATATCTCATCAGGAGCCATAGCCTGTAATGTCTTCTTTAATTACTGTTTTAGCTGAGCCAAACTACATTAACCTTTATTTAGTGCATGTATTGCTGTACTCCCTGAGGTGCCTATACTAGAGTAATCTTTTAAAAGGTTTGCTGCAATATCCTTATTTGATATATTAGGTAATCCCAGCATGAGCGATTGCAGTCTGTCCTGTTCATGCATAGAATCTGATTTCTTCTTTTGTTTTTCAACATCTTTTATAAAACAGAAGTTTTAAAATGGGATAAAAATCAATGAAAATCAGGTAATACCAAGTCCTTACAGTCAAATCAAGCACAATCCTCTCTTTTTCCTTTTCTTCTGTGACTTCTGGGAAGAGTTTGCTCTTGAGCGCAGAGTGATGACACTGGAACGTGACCATGACATCATACTGCTGACAGTATAATCAGACCAAAGCTGTCACTGTCACAGACAACAGGCCTAGTCGATCTAGGCCTGTGGAGATATGCATTACACTCTATTGAGCTCAGTGCCAGATGGGGAAGTAAAATGGTTCTTTCAGTGTCATCATTCTAGTGTCCTCCAAGCAAACACTCACATTTCCATGTATGCAGCGCTCGGGTACCTAGACCTGGCAAGAAGCATTGTATTTAAACCACTAATTCTACCTAGATATTTGCCATCTACCATCCTACTAAAGGGTTAAAAGTATTAAATGTATTATGTGTTGAGACAAATATTCTGTGGAAATTTTTTCCATATTTCTAAAAATGGTTCTAGTCATGTCTTTCATGGTCTTCTGTCCAAACATTACTCCAAACCTCTTCTCAGCAAGAAAGTACAGAAAGTTCTATATGTTTCTGCTAACTCATATAGAAGTTTGGGCAGAATTTGTTTTCTAAGCATGAGAAAGACTAGTTAGTAGAAAAACACAAGTACTGATTATGAAATGTCCCCTGCTTTTTATAGGACAGTTGTGTAGCACAGGACTTCTCTATTATTCCACTTTTGCTAATTACTGTGCAAAATCATTAATTAAAAACTATGCATTTGGTATCATGCTTTGTGTATAGCATTACTTTATTTCAAGTTACATGATGTAAATCCAGAGTAACAATACTGAAATTAAGTTCCTCCTAATTTTCACCAACATGAGAACATGATTGGCTTATCCTTGCTGTCAGGGTCCTTACCTTTCATCTGGAAGTTCAGCCATTGTTCAGACAAAATGAGGTTTGACTAATGACAGGAAACCAGCGTCAGAAAAGCAGCATAAAACATACCATATACATAACAATCAATCAAGACTAAAGTATTACAGCAACCGAACTACTTATCACTGCTTAAAAACATATGCAAGGCTTTTTCTCAGGGGGGGAGAAAAAAAAAGGAGTAGTAGTCTATTTTTCTACAGTAGTCCTAACTAAGAAAACAATTCACTGCAGAAAATGTTTTAAAGCATTTTTCTGAGTGCATACTCATTTCAGCTGCTGCTACTGCTTAGCCCTGTCCTGAATTTTGGGGATGAGGAGTTTTCTGGCCCCTGGTTGTTGGCTGAGAATGGCCTTCTCTGGTCTCAGAAACCCCATCAAAAGTTCATCAGCTGTGGCACAGCTATCTTAGGTATTTGTCTTTTAAAGATGATTTTTTCAAACCAGGAATCATAAAACCCTATTTACAACTAAGATAGAACAGTATTGGATTATATATTGGATTCTGAAGCTAAGCATTTAGTGAGAAAGGGCCAGACCTTCCCATGCAGTGTAGCCACATTGGACTGCACTGTTGGCCATAAACAGTCCTGTCTGATCCAAAATCATATAAAATAATGCTGGAGAATTGGTCAGAGGGTTATTCTGAATCTGTTCCTACTTCCATCCCAAGAATATTGCTGGCAAAAAGGACATCTAGCTGAAAAGCTGGAACTCATCATCTGAGACATCTTCAACACTTTTTTATGAATATGCTTTTTTTAGCTGCTGTTACTCAGACTTGGCCTGAAATCCCTGGTAAGAAGATGCATAGTCCCTCAGCTGAAAATAGCATTTTCTTTGTTCCTATGAGTTTCACTGGGAAACCATCACTCTAAACCTCTCTGCCCACTACAGCCATGGTGAACTGCTCAGATCCATGAGCAGCTTTTGCACCTTGTGCCTGACTTTGCATACAGTGATCCCAGGAGATGACACAGGTGGCTGTGCCAAATCTCAGTCCCAGGCTTTTGCCTCGCAGGTCTTTGCTTCACAGAACATCTAGCCTAATCAAACTACACTAAAGCGGTGTTGTACAGACCTATACAAACTTTACAGGGCATGGCATGTGCACAATGAAGAGCCAACAGGGGTAAGCAAAGGGCAGGTGTGAGATAGCTTATGCCATATCTCTGTAGATAAAAATAGCTGTTCTGAGGTGTGAGTGGGAAGAATTGATCATATATTTCTGTGGCTGTGAAACAAGATATTCTCTAAATTCTTCGGCGGGGCCTTGAAGCCTGACCAGAGAAAGGCAGCCACTGGGCCTCTTGGAGACAGCACCACGTTATTGAGTTACTTGCCCAGGTAACATTGAACTGAAGGAGGATGGACTGGCAGATTGGTTTCCAGTTGACACAGAACTAAAGAGATAGGAGGGGGAGAGGGACAGCAGATTGAATGCGGAGTACTCACAAGACATAGGAAATATAGAGGAGGAGGATTAATACCAGAGAGCTGTATGAGTAGCTGCTCTCTGGCGAACTTTAAACACCAGCATTATCATCACCAGGCCTTTGTTCATGTTTCCACAACTTGAGGCTACCATGCAATTTTCAATTCATGGGATTCTCACAATATTTAGCAAGGCAACCCAGTGCCTACCCAGGCACTGTACCTTATCTGTACAGATAAGTGCAGCTCTGCAATGTAGCTTCTTGCTAGTAAGTTTGCCTGATCAGCTCCATCTTGGACAAACTATTACAAAACTAGATGCTTAACAGGCATAAACTCTACTATGAAGATTTATTCTGTCCTAAGCAACTAGACGGAGGAATAATTCTGGCACATGGGAAATACACCTTGAAGGAGCCTCCTGGATCACCAATGCTTGCTTCTGTTATTGGATATAAATCCTGTCCAGCAGCATACAAAATCTGGATTAAAACTAACTCAGTTGTTTATCTCTGCTTCTGCGGAGTTTCTGAAGCTATTCAGGAACTTCATACCTTAGATGGTAAATATGTTCCTCCAAATGCATAATAAACAAGCTGGGTTATGTCAGTGGTAACTTTTTGATTAATGTCACAAATGTCCAGGAAGGCAGAAATAATTTTAGTGAAATAATCCTACCTTGGAAACAATTTCTGCAACATAAATTGCAGGAACGGGCATAATCTGACACCAGAGCCAAGAGAAAAATAGCAAGAAGTATGTAACAATGCCAAAAGTTAGAAAAAGAGCAGGAAAAAACCCATTTGTTGTGAAAGAACTTACAAATAAGTACTCCAGTTTGAGGTAGTAGATCAAAAAGTACATCACTGAGATGTTTGTAACTACACTTTACTCTTCCATTAATCTATTAGATATTTCTGTAGGACTGTGTCCCATTACTCCTTCAATTTGAGATTGCCACTTGTATATCATGTGAAATACTGCTTGAATGCCAGGGCAACTGAGCCTCTGGCACACACTGTTGACAGCTGTTTTGAAATGAAGAATATGATGCGTGCTACATCTGGTGATACTGATGTCGGAGTACAGACAGTGGAAAAGTACAGTTTCTCTCTGGGGACTGCTGGGAAGGATTCATAGTATTTAAACCGCTTTTTCAGAAAAGGGACTCTACAAGGACCTACCCATACAGATGCCTCTATAAAATCAGAGCCAAAGACTGATTTGAGTATTTCTGAAAAGCTAGTTCATTCTTTGTAAGTAGGAAAAATTGACACAGAATCTGAGAGAAGCTGGATGTTTAAATGAGTGAATCAGTAAATGATCTAAAGATATTTCTTCATTAGTTTTCCTGACACAGACGTGACTATGTCAAGCAAGGCATCTTGTGTACTCACTGAAGTGTAATACAGTCTGATACCTGTGACTCAGTGGCAGAAATGGCAGCTGGGCCCCTGGAAGCTGCAATGAATAACCAAAGGATTGTTGGTTTGGGGCTCACTTTGAAGATAGTAAAGGGTAAAAGAGAGAGAAACCATGACTATTGTTTTTTAGAAAGTCTGGAACATTAGAGCCAGGTGAACAGTAATTTTTTCTACCATCTCAAGTTGTTATGAAAGTTAGAGTATATATACATGTATATAACAGTGAATTCTGCTAGCGCAGAGCGTTCTTCTCATCTGATTTTGGCATGTACATCTGTGTAGACGTGGGTGATCCAGAGTCTGTACCTATCTGCTATCATCCTAGTCCCATAAAACACAACCTGTTGTTTTCCCAAGA